>NC_134408.1:87947511-88297682 GCF_038048845.1 Mixophyes fleayi | reverse complement strand
ATGTAAGGATTAATAGATGCATTGTTGTATTATAATACACTAAGAACAAAATGTATAACTTTCTTTCTCATTTCACTTTACAGTTTGTTATTTTCTGTACAATAAAAAGACAAATAAAAAACCAACAATCAATGCTGTGGTAAAAATCTAAAATTGTTATTTGATCATTATAACTGGTATTTATATGAAATAATATTAGATCAGTCCTAAGGAAATTCTTTTGTTTTCCTGGTGCCAGTAGTACTGTTGGTTACCTCCATTAGTTTTATGTAAGGAATCAATGTTATATTATGACCATGAATTGCAATTGTCTCTGTTTTCTGTTTTTTTCTTTGGCGTAATGGTATGATTGGACGGATCCTTAGCTCTTCTTTGATGTTAAGGAAAGGTTGTCTCTTTCTGCCTGCAGTGTTGCTGATGATCTTATTTGATTTTAGTTTTACTGTGTCAAAACTTGTACAGGGTCTCTTAGGATGACCAGAGCTGGTGTTTAAAGTCATTTGGTAGTTTTGATGATTTACATTGGTCTTATTAGAAACAGACGTGATTTTAGAAGAAGTTGCATCTAAATTAGGTTCCCACAAACCGACTGCCTCGGACTTATTATTACTGCATTTGATGTTTCCTCTGCCAGGACTTTGGGGGAGAATATTTTTTTGAGATGATGGGGTTGATTGACTTTTCCTTGTTGGCTTCATAGTTGATGTAGCTCCCTCTGACAGCTCATTTAGTTCTCTTGAATATGTCCTCTTTCTTGTTCTTCTCTTTTTTTCAGCCTTCTCATTTTTTCTTCTGTTGCTCTTTCCCATCAGTCCTCTGTCCTTGAGATTGGGGGATAGGGGTACACTCTGTAAGTCCGCGTTATCGTCCTGTTGATTCTTCTGTTGGTGTTTCTCTGCTGACAACACAATTGGTCTATATGATTCAGATTGGTGTTCTCTCGTCTCAATGGGCTGAGGATATACAGAGAGTAGAAAACCATCATTGATTTTGAATGATGTTGATAATGTCAAACTTGGAAATAACTATTTAAGGCATAAATAAATATGTGGTTCTCCAAATGATGCAGAATTACATGTGTCAGAATGCTGGCAGGTATACATCTACAACACTTAGAGAATCATGAGTTATCCGAGCCCGCTGTAAGGAATAAACTGTTATAAGTTAAAAGCATTTTATTGTCCCTGCCTCACCTCCAATGGTAACACATTCTCATCTCGTTCCAGTTCATCAATGAGCGTTTGGAAATCTATATCTCTATTTGTGGACAGAATTGCATCTAAGAATGCTGGTTGGATGATGTCTTCAACCTAGGAACAGATTCATAATCACATTGTAAATGTCAGGATTTAGTAAAATACCGTTCTGATGTCATGCACCTATGATTGCACCTACTTATACATGTTCTCCTAGGGATTGGGAATACTAGATGGTGGTGACTGCAGGGATGTAAAACTGTGCTCCTTCTGATACAAGGAGCTGGGGGATTAGGGGTTTCATTTTTCAATATGGACTGGGCATAAGACAGCGCTTAGATCTGCTCACATGCAAAGCAAGATATATTAACACAGAATAAGATATTTAAAATATGAATAATAAAGAACCAATGCTTCCTTACTGTTATCTCATTTTACTAAGATAGAAATGGGTCTTCAAGGAGATAAACATTGTAAAAGTTGTTCATAGTTACGGATCCAGAAAGGATGGTAGGCAGGACTTCCAGAGTGACATTTATGTATTTCCAGCGTCTGATTTCCCATTAGTGACTGCGATCCTGCAAACAGTAATGTAGAGCGAAGGACCCTTCCCAGAGCGAAGGTGGGCGTGCTCCTTACACACCCCACTGCCAAATAGCCAGATTTCTGCAAACTTAAATTCCTGGATAATATGTGATTAGTACATGAAATTTAGTATGTTTATAAAAGATTATGTATTTTACCAAGAGAAATGAAATACTGATGATCAAGCATATGAAACTACACAATACAGATCAGGTGCCATTAGTGATCTGTATAACAAGTATTTTACCTGTGACAGAAACTCCGGCTGATCACACAGAGTCTCTATGTAATGTATAAGTTCTGTTTCAGGTGAGTCCACTGATGCATTGTTCTCTTGGTAGGTGTCCAGTTGTGCTGCAGCTTCAGACTTGGAATTGGTCTCTTCATATATGCCTGCTTCCAATGACCCCACTGTCTCCATATTGATGTCAGTTGGCAGAACAGTCACACTGGCAGAGGAAACAACACAAACTGGCCATAGAACCTCATTGCCCCAAATTTTTGTGGGTGGAACATTAAGGTTAGGAACATTGGAAAGCTGTGAGATGATGTTCTGTTTATTGAAGAAAGTCATAGTGACCTTGAAAATAACAATAATTGTGAGTTATTATTTACATCAATATTCATTATAACATAGAAAAAACATTGTTTTTCATACAATATCAGCAATATATACAGCGTCTTTCAAATAAGTTATGGTACAGTCTTTTATCTTTAAACCAACCCATCAAAATGTATTTCCTTAAATTATGGTAGAGAATTTTGGGCATCTTAGTAAAATGTTATGATACAATTTAATTACTCAAAGTATAACATATCTATTGACAACCACCTGTTTTTGTCACTGGTACAATTGAATATGTGGGTTCAGGTACTAATTTGTTTTTTGTTTTCACGACCATGGCCTTATCTGTGAGGAGTTTGTATGTTCTCCCAGTGTTTGCGTGAGTCTCCTTCGGGTGCTCCGGTTTTTTCCCACATTACAAAAACATACTGGTAGGTTATTTGGCTGATAACAAATTGAACCTAGTCTTTGTGTCTGTTTGTCTGTGTGTGTGTTAGGGAATTTTGACTGTAAGCCCCAATGCGGCATGGACAGATTTGAGTGAGTTCTCTGTACAATGCTGCGGAATTAGTGGCGCTATATAAATAAATGGTGATGATGATTGACACCCACCTGTTCTTGTCAGTGTGTTCTGATACTAATTTGTTTTCCAACTTGTCTAATTCTATTATATGTAAACCCAGTTGGCTTGAGCAGTGGATCATATGTGTCTGATTAGTGATTATGGATAAGGTTACAGACAGTGTCTGTGTGTCTGGTCACCTGCACGAAGTTCTGCAGATATGAGGCAGTGTGAATATCACAGGTGGGATGATGTGTTATGTTCTGCAGCTTATGTGAAAATAAACAGCCTCAGCTACTGGCATGTGCTGAGACCAGTACATCATTTACTGGTTTATTCCATGGGGGCTTACCTTGCCTATACCAGTGGTTCATTCACGTTTGGTTAATACATTTATAGATCATAGCCTTTTTCACACCAGTAGGAGATCTTTTCTATAGGTCTTATATGTCATATGGGTATGGCAATAAGAGTTAGCATATAGTTATAGGAAGGATTTGGCATGATGAAAATGTGAAGGACTTTTGACTTATAACTCTGTATATTACTGGTCTGATTGTACAAGCAAAGATGGGAAGACTATTTGTGAGGAAATTATATAGCGCTTATTTATGTATACCTGCAGTCCAGGAAGAGACTTAACCAGAGTAGGATTAAGTATTAAATAAATGAATAAATTATTTATTGGTCCTTTAAGAACACACACAATAAGAATGATTGTGCTAAATGGGGTTACATCAAAAACACCAGAATACTGTAGTTATGGGGAAAGAATAGAGCAAAAAGTAGTAGACACTATAAAAAAAAATACTAAAATTAATATTATCAATAATATTAATTATTAATGAGACTTTACATAAACACTTTACCAATGCACCTTATAAAGTAGGTTAACCAGAGTTGTACATACAGTACCAGCATTATATGTGTATATTTCAACACAATTTTTGCTCATGTTATTTTTTTAAAACCAATCCAGTAACCTACCTTTGCTTAAATTATTATAAATACTTTTATTATTTCTATAATGACCATGTAGTTTAAACTCACAAATCTTAAAATACCTATTAAAACTTACCTGTATTTACACGGATACAAAGGAATCTGTATAAGTATCTACTGGTGTTGTATATTCTGTGTATAAATCAAGTAGGACTGAGCTGTGGACCAAATATCTGATTACAGATAAGGAGCTGATGTCTCTGCGTCTGATCACTTCCACGATGCTCAACAGCTCTGAGGCAGTTTGAATATCTCAGGTGGGATGATGCGTTATGTTCTACAACACAAATCAAAAATAAACAGCCTCAGCTACTGGCATGTGCCGAGACCAGTACATCATTTACTGTTCTATTTCCATAGGGTGTTCACTTGCTTATAATATTGAATTATCACAGCCCATAATTTAGGTTATAATATTATAAAGCAAAAATTAGGCTTGATAAATATATGAAGGACATTTGACTTATAACTCGTATTACTAGTCTAATTTTATTTATTTGGCGTAAAAGTAGGACCAACTAAGGCTCTAATTTCTTTCAATTTTCCTGTGTAAATTTGGAACTTCAATACACAGGAAATATTAGCTGCATTGTGAATGTAACACAAAACATATTAATATTATCTATAATACTGAAGGGACATTAACAAATGTAGTAACATCTGTGTATTAATGCTCTATAATTTCATATTTTATTTAATTGAATGATCAGTAAATATTTTATTCTAATTTTTCCAACCACTGTTCAGATGATAAACTTGAATCGCGTCATTTTAGGTCTGCAAATGCGGGATGCGGGAGACTTGCCAGCTTTCCCGGGAGTCCGTCACGAATTTTGGGAGTCTCCCGGACATTCCAGGACAGTTATCACGTATAACTAACATAAGGCCCTGGTGCTTCATGTTTGGAATAGAGCTACACTATACTGTATGTAATACGTAGGTTATACAATAATGGAGCAGAGCTGACCTCCGCCACCTCAAAGGTGATGAAAGATTTTGGTGCAAGGAGATGGGGAGTGAGCAGCACAACACAATGTATATTAATGATTAATCACATACCATGCGGTCACTGCCTACTCTGTCTTTCTCCTCTTGTGGACACGCTCCTGACGGATGGCCATGTAAAGCGATGGCAAATGTGGAAGACAGAGATGAGATGCCATGCACTTTCCTCCATACTTATCTTGTTATGTGACCCTAAAGTGTAGTGTGCATCGGCCATTATACTACATCAGAGGTGTCCTGCAGCTCACTCCTCGCTGTCATCTACTCTGGTCTGTGGTGTGTAGCCCAGAAGAGGGACAGACAATTAGCACTGACATCATGCTCACATGGAGCTACGGCCAAATATGAGAAAATCTATATTAGAGGAGACTATAGAGCTCCTGTAATGCCATTGTGGGAGGGGTATGGGTAGGGGAGGTTTATAACTAAGGCCCATTTGAGTAAGAACACACATAGTAAGAATGATTTTGCTGCAAGAGGTAACAACAAAATACTTTCACATTGTCTTATTTCCCCTAAGAGTTGTGTTAGGATCTGTAAGGCAAAATCAAAATAGTGGATACCATAAAATTAATAAAATATATAAATTACAAATAATACTAATAATGAATTACAGTTTGCATCAACATTTTACCAATATACCAATTTATGAGCTTATATATTACCACTATTATACTGTATTTTTCAATACAATTTCTGAGCATGGTATATTTTTAACCCAATCCAGTAAGCTGTCCTTGTTATTATTATACATACTTTAGTGATTTTCAAAGGGACCATAAAGACTGAATTACCGACTGAGACCTGTGTTTATCCTGGTATAATGGGATATGAATAATCATATAATGATTGGTATTCTAACAGGTGATGTTTAGTTTGATTTGTAAACTCAGTTGAATTTTGCTGTGGAAAATTCTATTTTTCTGTTTGTAGACAGGGAGACAGTGTGAGTGTGTATGATCACCTGCACAAAGCTCAACAGTTTAATAACTAGAAGATCCAGCCTCTGCCTTGTCCATAATACTTTCACCATCCATTGTTTGTCTTTATAAAAGTCAAATGATGTTCTAGAACAGTGTGAAGAATAAACAGCCGCGTCTGCGGACATGTGCTGAGAGTATTGCATAAATTGGTTTGGATGATAAATCTCATGCAAGATGTATAACTTCCCATACTAGTGTATTGTTCACAAGTATTTCATTATTATGATCTCCACATTGAAGTTCTCAATATTTTTGCAGTTCTTTCTCATCTACATGATCTACCCATGTACATTTATGTTATGTGTATGTATATCTATACATGTGTGGACTATATTGTCTCTGGAAAGAAGAGAATATTTTATTCTATATTTTATTAAACTTGTTTACAAGGTTTTGGAAGTTAATTTATTAAGTTATAGTTTATTTTACATTTGAAAATGTTATTTATTTTTACTTTTTTAGTTGTGCAAACATAGTCACATATGGATCTTTCCATGTAATTGATTTTAAGGCATGACACACAGACGAGCGAGGGCAGCCTCTATTTGTCAACTGAAGTTTTTGGTCACACAAGCAGAGGTGGGCAGATGTAGTGTTGGAGCTCATCCTTGTCCCCTGAGCTCTGAGGGCCCGCTGGAGTTGCAGCTTTGACTTAAGGATCCTTTACATCTGCAGAGTAAAAATATATATATATATATAGATATATATATATATATATATATATATATATATATCTATATATATATATATATATATATATATTACACACACACACACTCACACAATTTGAAAAATATACAAAACCCTTAATTAATATGCAGCACCCAAAAACCTTGTTCACCGCTTTATTAAATATAAAATAATTTCTTTTTTATTGATCCGTCAGGGTCACACCTGCCCCTTTTTTTATTTATTGACCTTTAATTGCACAGTGCACTGCATGTGGGAAGTGTTGTGGTCATCCCCTAAGGTTAGAGGAGAGGAAATTTCACAACCAGCAAAGGAAGGGGTTCTTTACAGTAAGGGCAGTCAAGATATGGAATTCATTGCCAGGGAAGGTTGTGATGGCAGATTCAATAGATATGTTTAAGAAAGGGTTAGACAAATTTTTAGCTGAAAGGTGTATCCAGGGATACGACCGTTAATTTAAAAGGAAGGATAGTAGTGGATATAGGGTAAAAATAGGACTGCAATATTGAGTCTGGGGGAATGTTCACAATTGAAACAGATTGGCAGTTGCTTACTCTGGATTAATTTCAAATATAAGTGCAGGATCGCAGGAGATCCAAAATAGGTTGAACTTGATGGACTGGTGTCTTTTTTCAACCTCATCAACTATGTTACTATGTTACTATGTAAAAACAATATAGGTAACCGTTGGTTTGTCCAAAGAATTGGTGAGATATAGACCAGAGGTAAAATTTATTAGTACTGGATGGTTTGTACTGAAGTGCAAAGTTATGAAAACACAAAAGAAACTACAAGTATTATAGGCCCAAAAAGGAGGCCAACAGTTCACTATAGTGGTGAGTTCTGTAGATTGTTCTATGCTCTCTATACTCCATCTAGAACTGAACAACAAACTGCATTTGAGGCAGCTAAGAAGACCCACCTGAAAATCCATACTAAAGACCTGCAAAGCCTGAAGCTCATTTTCAAGGGGATACTATGGGAAATGACAAAGTGGTTTCCTGGAATTTGTGGCAGCCTAATGAGGTTAAAAAAACTTGTAAGTATAGGACGTGCTCATGCACAATATATCTACTAAGTCAGGGACAGCAGCTGATCAATAGGTGATCCGCTATTTGAGCCAATAAAAAGTATATAATCACAACGATCAATCTCTGAGGGTAAATATATCTAATTGTATGATGTCCTATTGGAATATATTTAACTATGTAAACAGGTGTCTGTCTTCATTATAACAATAAGCAAATATTGTTATTACATGTGTGAATATCAATATATTTGTTCCAGGTTGAATGTGGTTCTTTCGGTTTCGAAGAGTTAATGACTCATGAATGCAAGATTTATTGTGAAGGTTACCTTTATTTTTACAATGAACATAATATACAAATGAAAGTCAATGAAATACTTAGCTTCTAATGTTGAGTCTCATATGTTCAAGTAACAGTCAATTTACAGGACCCCTCTTTCAAACGAAAGCTGGAAAAACAATGTCTGGAGATGTCTTGGCCCAGCTTTTGATCAGATAAGCATTTTACAATACACACAGAAAAGTATGAATACAACAAAATGGAGCTCAGTGGCCATTTTGATAGGCCTGTCACAATAGTCCAAGTCAAAAGTTCCTTAACTCCGAAAATGTCCTGTGTAGAATGTGTTCATAAAGTGCCTTTTAGACAGATAATTCTTTTTATCTTGTGCCTTGATATGTAGTATCCGCACCCATATGTAAATAAACACATATGGTGACAGAGAAATTAGGCAAAACCATTTATGGACATGTAGCAATCAAGAGTAGTATAATACATATGTTGACACATAATGTTTTTATGTGCTGCTAATCTCCTATATGAATGCTGGGATTTACCTAGACGGTGGTGAGAGGAATAAGCCAATACAACTAATAAGAACACAGTATTAATTTAAATATGAGGCACCTGGTGATACAAGTACCTCAAGGATCACTACAAAACCACTGAACATCGGGCACACAACTGGTTACATAGAATTAACATAGCTGTAAGTGCCTACTATTCTTGCTTACTTGCTATGTCGCCAGTCACACTAAAGACATAGTGCACCTGTCTATACAATACAAGTGTCGACATTTTATGTCGGCTGGTTAAGTGACGACATTTACAGTGCAGGAAAAATGTACGCCACCGGTTTATAAGCCTTACAACCTAAACAAATGAATTTTGCATGCAGAGTCAATTGACAGTTTTAATGCGGACTTTCACATTTTTTAACAATTGACCCATTGTTGAGAACACACCTTATGAGAGGTTCATGGGATAGACATACCAGATTCCTAGTCACACTTGTCTGATATAATATATTTGACAGAAGTGTAGGACGTGCTGAAATTTAGTTGAGATTTGCGAGAACCAAAATACAGTTTTATTGAAGGAACACCAAACCTGGTATGGGTGGTGACTTCAGTACAGTTAGACACAAGGATACATTTAACAAGAGGGAAGTAACTTGCACAACTTGCACAACAGACCAAGGGTTAGATTTACTAAGCTGCGGGTTTGAAAAAGTGGGGATGTTGCCTATAGCAACCAATCAGATTCTACCTGTCATTTTGTAGAAAGTACTAAATAAATGAAAGCTAGAATCTGATTGGTTGCTATAGGCAACATCCCCACTTTTTCAAACCCGCAACTTAGTAAATATACCCCTAAGACTTCACCATTTCAACAGTGAGCATTTTTGGAAAGGTCTTTATATACACAGAGCATTTAGTACAGATACAGTTGCAGGAAGCCAACAAGTTCAAGTAGGAGAAAAACTTATAATCCACACACAAAAATAAATGGCAGGTAGTGGGAAGAAATGTAGGAAACACAACTACAAGCATTTCCTATACATATTTATTTAGTGATAGGAAGAGTTCTGGAAGATAAAGGGCAGGTAATAGTGTCTGCAATTATACCAAGGAGGAGAATGGCTTTGTTATTAATTTCTAAGGACTCTATAAAGTGGTCATTTTAATTTTTGGTACCAATGTTATTTTCTGAAGATTATTATGAAGTCATTTTGGATCACATGCCCATAGTTTCCCCCCAGATTCCAATACTGATCAGTCATGCTGCCTTAGAAAAATAAGGTGGCATGTTCAGCAGTCATATAATGACCTGTCAATGTATGTCATCCTAGCAAAAAAGTTTGTTCAAGGGATCATTCAGATTCAGACAGTAAGACTACACCAGTATCTACCAAGCCCAGAGGGAAAGCCAGAAGCCACTAGACCAGCCAGTTTCCCCAGTGGAATCTTTACTGTATTCTAGCAATGCAGTGTAATTTGTTTCAAGCCAGCCTGATGCTGTAGGATTGCCAAATGATGCTCATGCCCTAACAACTACAAGTCTAACCACCACAACCACCTAGTGACTTACCCCTTCTGGACAGACCCTTTTATTCCTAACTTGATGAACTTCCTGTTAATGTTCTGACCAAACAGAGCGTGAAGACCAGCAAATTAAAGTTCTCTGATCTATCTCTTTAATGCAGGAGGCTCCAGTCGTTCAGGGATGAATGTGGGGAATGTGACCTGGCAAAAGGGACTTATATACAGAGAGGTAAAGCAAGTAGAAGGGATAGGTCTTTCATGCAACTATTACAGCTGTTGGTTCCAGAAGTTTGTCTTGTGCAATTATAGTCAGTTGGCCAAGAAATCACTGCGGGAGATAACAACCATATGAGGAAATGCCTGACACAGAACTTCTTCTTGACAGAAAAGAAAGGGATTCTATCGCACTAGTTTATCATCTGAAAATGTAACCCCAATAGATACGTTATCGTATATAAATATCAACCTGGGGGTGCCACCTTAACTTTATATGCTAATATTTTTAGAAGAAGAAAGAAAGAAAGTTATATTGTAGGTGCACTGACACTTACTGATGATCGTATAAGATTATAAATGTAAGATATAACTTTTATTAAGTATTGGTTAAAATTAAGCGAAATATAGGTTAAAATGAATAAAAATGCTCGCTATCTGTATATATAATCTCTTTTAATATTAGGACTTATGCTGGTAGGAATTATAGTAGCGCTGTGGTAATTATTTTTGCAGATATACCTATTGCTCGTAACCACATCTAGCTAACATATCCCCTAGTATTAAATTAGGCTGTAGTGTTGCCAATCAGTACCGAATTTTTTGATTAATAGGTATGATCTATTAGCCTTTAAAGTAATGAATTACTAGGTAATACGGGGAGTGAATTGCTAACTACCTAAAGAATACCACCGAACTGACTCTGGGTATATCGGGGTATTATAGCAGCTGCCAGAATGAGAGATATCAAGTAGACAGACTGCGAGGACGCCGACGAGCGTTTCGCTAAGGTCTGCTTTTTCCAAGGCAAAAGTGGAAAAAGCTAATAGATCATACCTATTAATCAAAAATTTTGGTACTGATTGGCCACACTACAGCCTAATTTAATACTAGGGGATATGTTAGCTAGATGTGGTTACGAGCAATAGGTATATCTGCAAAAATAATTACCACAGCGCTACTATAATTCCTACCAGCATAAGTCCTAATATTAAAAGAGATTATATATACAGATAGCGAGCATTTTTATTCATTTTAACCTATATTTTGCTTAATTTTAACCAATACTTAATAAAAGTTATATCTTACATTTATAATCTTATACGATCATCAGTAAGTGTCAGTGCACCTACAATATAACTTTCTTTCTTTCTTCTTCTAAAAACAGAACTTCATCTTGCCTGCAGTGTTAGATGGCATCACTAGCTATTCTAAGTCCTGTGATCCTTCACAGCAGCTTTGATTTCTCTCTGTCACATATCACTGGGATGAGGTGGCAGGCACCTACCAGCAGTTGGCGCTGCTGAGCTAGGAGGCGCGGAGTCCAAGCAATCTCTTGGTTTTCACCAGGGACTCCCGCAAAGTATGGGCTCAGCTGCAATGAGCGTTCAGGTCGCGGCCTGTCAGTTGCTGGTTAGGTGGGAGCTGAAGAGAGCAGTGAACAACCGGGTCAGTAACAGGTATCAATCAGGATCCAAATCAGGAGGCAAAGGATAGTGAACAAGCCAGGTCGGTAAGAAACTCAGGAACTAAGGAATAGTCAAGCCAAGAAGGAGTCAGGAACCAGGAGACAGGTAAGTATACAGGTGCTGGAGCAGGTAATGGCCTAATATTCTGTCAGCTACATGCTGCTAGATTGAACCTTAAATAGAGGCTAAAGTTCCGGTCTGTGACGTCACTGACCGCTGAAATGCCGGGCAGAAGCATGTCCTGTTGCCTAGCAACAGGCACGCATGTGCACAGGAGCTACCCGGTTGGCGGAATGGGACTGAGACGCAGTTCCCTTCCGCCGGCCAGGTGGCTCTCGGGCAACGAAGTGCAATAATGCAAGGCAGAGGAAGGCGCCCATCCCTGCTGAGAGGTAGGCAAGAGAGAACGGTGCCTGACAGTACCCTCTCCTTTCCCTTTAGTCAGGGTTTGTGATGGAAGTCCTCTCTCTTTTTTGAACTTGGCTAACAGGTTGGGAGCATAAATTTTCTTGAGGGCTGACCCAACACCTCTCTTCAGCACCGTAGCCTTTCCAATCAGTCAGATATTGATGATGGCCCTTGATTATTCGAAAATCCACAATTCGTTTAATCTCATATCACTTTTCCCTGTCGGTCTTAACCAGTGCTGGTTTGGATGACTCCATAAAAAACTTGTTCGGGACTAGGGGTTTTAAAAAAGAAACATGAAAAACATTATGAACCATGAGAGAAGAAGGGAGACGTAATTTAAAGGGGACTGGGTTAAATTTTTTAAATGATGTAAAAAATCCCTATGAAGCAGGAAGACAATTTCATTGTCGGGATCCGAAGCCTTAAATTTCGAGTGGATAGCCACACTCTGTTGCCAACTTGTTGCAGGGGAGAAAGTCTGCGGTTGCGATCTGCATTCCTTTTGTATCGTTGAGACGATTCAATCATTTTGCTACTCCCTTGAGACCATACTTGTGAAAAGTCCTGAACTAATGTTTGAACAGCGGGTGAATTCTGCCCAACAGAGGTAGCGACTCCATTTGGATCGGTTGTCAGAGGAGTAACTTCTAAGCAAAAAGCAAACGCTCCAGGTCCTGGTTTATTCCCTTTGGTCTGAGGGTGGTTACCTGAAGAAAATTGGAGAGAAGTACCCAACTCCTTACAGAAGGCTCTCCAGAATTTGGAAATAAATAGAACTCCCCGGTCTGAAATAATGTCACGTGGACAACCATGGAGGCAAAATACTTCTTTGATAAAAATATTGGCTAGAACAGGAGCAGATGGCAGACCATTGAGAGAAATAAAGTATGCCAGTTTGGAAAACCTGTCCACCACTATACAAATGCTGTTAAACCCATGACTGGAAGGTAACTCAGAAATAAAATACATGGAGATACTAGTCCATGGTATTTCAGAAACCGGGAGTGGAAGTAGGTGACCTGAAGGCAGTTGTCTGGGAACCTTGTGATGGGAGCAGGTCTCACAGGCTGAGACGTATTGATACACATCACAACGAATGGATGGCCACCAATGTTGTTTGGACAATAGTGTCTCATTGCCTGGCATCGAGACGCGATCATGCAGGGTAGAGGAAGGCGTCCGTCCCCGCTGAGAGGTAGGCAAGCGAGGACGATGCCTGACACTCTCAGGTTCTTGCCAGTAGTTGATGAACCTTTCAGCAGGTGGCTGTGGACATAGCCGGTCCAGTGCATGCTTCCAATAAATGAGAGAAGATGCACATTCTCACTGTGGTGAATTATTCCAACCAGTATTCTGAGGCTGTAGCTCTGTCTGAAATCAATGAGGAAAAGTTAGCAGACATCCTATTAGGAGTATGTATATTGGTAGGATTCCTTGCAGATATCCTAACCATTCAAGCAAAACAAAGCATAAAAAAGGAGTAACATTTACACCTGGGCAAAACCTTGTTGCATTGGAGGGGGAGGTAAATTTAAAATGTGGGGACAGATTTATAGTTGGGGTAGGACATGTCCAAGATCATCTTTAAATTTCAGTGTAATTATAAAGCTAGCAAGTATTTGTGTGCTAGATGAAAAAACAGCCAGTATTTAACTTATGTACAAAATAATAAACTAATTTGCACCCCTTGAATTGTAGCACGGTTTGTCCCAAGGAACATTTACTCCTTTTTTGTCTTAATGACTCAGGCCCGCTATGTGCATTTGTAACTTTGGAGGTGGGAGACTGCGTGCACTACATCCCACACTTGCTGTTTGCCTATCAGTAGCAATCTAATAGTGTCTCTTTTTTTCTATTACTATAAGGTCACAGAGTCTGGGAAGTGTTCCAGGCGTTTGGGAAGGACAGATGGCTATACTGGATGCTTTCATGGTGCATGCAGAGGTTAACCATCAAAAAAGTGCAGACCAAGCAGAAGGCTTGGTATGATCAGTGTGCATCTACAATTTTTGAGGAAGGGAGGGTTTTGATGCTGGTTTTGGTGTCTATACAGTACAAACTCCAGGCTGCCTGGACCGGACAATATATAGTCTTAGTGGCATTCAGGTTGTTCATGTATTGTTATCTGACAACAATGATAGGTGGCAATGTACCATACCGAAGGTATATGAGATCTGTGATGACTTAGTAGCAGTGGTTTGCTGGAGAAGTCATGTGTTGAGGGCAAACAGCTTGGTGCCAGGCAGAGGAAAGATTTAGAATCAGTGCTGTGGTCCTCTGAAGAGATCTTCATTAGATAATCAGAACTTTCTTTGCGTTTTATCATGTATACATCAATGAGGATACGGCAATGAGGCAGCCCACTTACCAGGTATCACCAAAGGGAAGTGTCACACGGCGCTCATTTGGCTTCCATAATCGAAGACTAAGACACTCACCAGTGCCTGATTAACAGACCTCAAACCCTTAGTGTTGATCTGCACATGTGCAGACTGAGTACCTGTCTGTTTCTGGCAAGATTCCTATTGGTTCCTGGTTTTGGCTGTAAACTTGAAAAGGCACTTCCTCCCTTTGCTCTGGGCCTGCTGATCAAGTTACCTTTCTGATTAGGTTCCTACCTATTCCGTGAGCCTCCACCTGGATCGTCGGTGCCTCCGCTGTGATGCTGTTCCACGGGCTATACTGCTCAAGCTGCACCTATTTCCGCTGCGTTGCTGTTCCAAGGGCTATACTGCTCAAGCTGCACCTGTCTCCGCTGTGTTGCTGTTCCACGGGCTATACTGCTCAAGCTGCACCTGTCTTTGCTGTTTTGCTGTTCCACGGGCCATACTGCTCAAGCTGCACCTGTCTCCGCTGTGTTGCTGTTCCACGGGCTATACTGCTCAGGCTGCACCTGTCTCTGCTGTGTGCTGTTTCATGGGCTACACTACTCAAGCTGCACCTGCCTCTGTTGTATTGCCGTTCCACAGGCTGGATCGCTTAAGCTACACTTGTCTTCATTGTGCTGCTACTACACGGGCCGTGGTGCTCAAGTTACATCTGACCCTACTGTGTTACCGCTCCACGGACTGCACCACTCAAGTTCATCTACTCCGCATTTGTCTCTGTGGCTTAGTGGCATTACAGGTCGTATCATCTAAGCTGCTTGTTCTTACCTACTCCTGCTGGCTGAACTGTTCCTATTCCATCTATGCATATAATGGCATAACGGGGTATTCCACTCTGGCTGCATCTACTGTGATTACCTTATTGGCTGGACTGTTACTTGTACCTCCTATATTGTGCTGCCTTATTGTGGTCTCATATACCTGCTGCATTACCATCTCTACTTTGTTGCTGGACTGTTCATGCTATTGTTATATTTGAAAACACCGATTATACCCCTTATTGTATTCATTGATATTATATTGGCGGTGGCACTGCTCACCATGTTTCTACGTTCCTTGTATCTATATACCAAGACTGTTCTATTGATCATCCAGTCATCATTAAATCGCTGATTGTACTTTTATCCTGCATCTGTTTTCTATCCGCTGTCTGGGTGTAGAACTCATAACATCACCAGTGTGCCTACGTTACACCAGTCACTATCACTCCCCTGGGACCCTGCCCAACACCCCTAGTAGGGACCGCGACCCGCGGGCGAACGCTGCTAAATCCAAGTCACCTTGCGGTGACTGCTGGCAAAGACCATTCGCCCGTTAGACTTCGCGCCCTGCTAGGGGTAACATCTGTTGGGCGGATCCAAGAGTCCAGTATACCAAACCGTGACAGGAAGTATAAACAAGGAGTTATTAAACATGTTGAAACTAGATGTTATTCAGGCAATTTACGGTCCATAGATAGCCTCTGCTGTGTCCCCACGAAAGACAAATCAATCAAGATTTTTTTCGTTGACTACATGGGAGTGTGCCTTCTACCCCAAATCCAGAAAGAGCAAAACAAGTTTTTATTTTAGGGTTAAAAAGGTGGTGATCTAGAGTTTGAGAAGTATTTTAATTTACTAAACTATTTTAAAATTGTGTGTTTCTATTTCTTTTAGACTTTTTGTATATTTGGCAGGGATATATGGATCTATGTTCATTATACTAGGCTCATTGTGGTGACAAGTTGCCACTCAGGGGTCCCGATATTAGTAATTATCCAGTCCTCACAGATCAGTGGGGACATATAGATTACCAGCATCTTTCAGTTCTGGGCTGACAGACTCTGGCAGAGCTCACTGATTTTTGAGGCTGCCCTTAGACATATTTTCTTTTCATTTACAGGAATCCCCTCATATCTCACCTATAAAGTGACTCTTCTGTTCTGCAAATAATAATTGTGAACTATCATAGTGGTCTATCAGACATAAATTAGGTTAAACAGAGGATGCCACTTCCTGTTCAGATAAGGCAAAGAAGGGAGAAACGTTGCTGTTATTGAAACAGCGCTTATCCTCATCATGATGATTCTCATCCCAAGAACTGTTGTCTCTCACTACTGGTAAGAAATATAAAGACAAACTAAATTCAACTGTCCCCTTCTCATAATAAATAATTGAGAATAATGAATGGAATACATGTAAAATTGCAATATGTGTAAGTAGTGATCTAATAAAATAAATAAGTCCTCTCTGTTCATGAATAAGATAAAATCTGAATTACAACAATATATTTCCTACAATTCCAGATATGCGGTTTATTTGTTAATCTGCCCTTTTTGCATACATTATGTGGGTACTACAATTAAAGAGTTGAAACAATGGATTTATGAGCATCAGATATTAATTAATCTAAAGTCTAACACGCATACCGTATTTAAGCATTTCTTAGACTGCAGACTGTTATAGTTTTTATGCAGACAGCAGGAGGAGGTGCCTAGGAGCTGTTTCCTTCTTCTAAACCACAGAACTGTCAAGTATAGGGGGATTCTGGGCAACTGGAGGAGAGAAAGGGAGAATGTATGAGGTGAAGGAGAAGGGGAGACTTTCTGAGGCAGAGATGAGGCAAAGAGGCAGCTAACAAGAGAGACATGGTGGAGAATGGGGAAGAAATTTAAGGACACAGATGAAGCAAATGGTTTGGGGGTGAAAACTAGTGAAAACACAATGTAAACCACAATGCTGGAAGTGAGACCAACACTTTGTAAATGACAAAATAGCTGAAATCCAGGTATGTTTTATGTGTGTAAATTCAGTGTTTAGTCTGTGGTGTTTATATGTGTGTGGGTGCAGGGCTGCCATCAGGGAGGTACGGTGTAAGGGGCCCAGACTGACAGGGGTGCCCGCTGTGCAGGGCCGCCGAGAGGGGGGGGGAGCGGGTACTAATTACCCGGGCCCGGCATGTCAGGGGGCCCGGCCCGGGCCCTTGCGCTGCTGATTTTTTTTAATTTTTTAATTTTTTTTTTGAAAACGTTTTTTTTCCTTTCCTTTTTTTTTTTTTTTTTGGCGGGGGGGGGGGGGGGCTCGGTCGTTGGTGGGGGGAGCAGGCTAGTTTAAAAAAAAAAAAAAACATACTCACCTGATCGCGGAGCCGGCATCCCTCCTCTCTGCTGCTCTGTGCTCTATTCAGACTGTCTGAATGCTGGGTGTGATGTCATCATGTCATGCCCAGCATTCAGTCAGTCTGGAGCACAGAGCAGCAGAGAAGACCAAGAGAGGAGAAAAGGTAAGTGAAGGGAGGAAAACGAGGGGGGCACAGAGGGGTTAAAAAACGGGGGGGCAGCATGACAGAGGGGTTAAAAAATGAGGGGGCACAAAGGGGTTAAAAAACGGGGGGGCAGCATGACAGAGGGGTTAAAAAATAAGGAAGGGCACAGAGGGGTTAAAAAACGGGGAAGCAGCATGTCAGAGGAGTTAAAAACGGGGAAGCAGCATGTCAGAGGGGTTAAAAAATTAGGGGGAGCACAGAGGGGTTAAAAAACGGGAAAGCAGCATGTCAAAGGGGTTAAAAACGGGGAAGCAGCATGTCAGAGGGGTTAAAAAATGAGGGGGAGCACAGAGGGGTTAAAAAATGGGAAAGCAGCATGTCAGAGGGGTTAAAAAATGAGTGGGGGCACAGAGGGGTTAAAAAATGGGAAAGCAGCATGTCAGAGGGGTTAAAAATTGAGGGGGGAGCACAGAGGGGTTAAAAAACGGGAAAGCAGCATGTCAGAGGGGTTAAAAAATGAGAGGGGCACAGATGGGTTAAAAAATGGGAAAGCAGCATGTCAGAGGGGTTAAAAATTGAGGGGGGAGCACAGAGGGGTTAAAAAATGGGAAAGCAGCATGACAGAGGGGGTGAAAAAATGAGAGGGGCACAGATGGGTTAAAAAACGGGGCAGTATGGCACAGTGGGGTTAATAAACAGGGGTCAGCATGGCACAGTGGGGTTAAAAAATGGTGGGCAGCATGACACAGTGGGGTTACAAAGGGGGGGGGGGAGGCATGGCACAGTGGGATTGAAAAAGGGGGGGAGCAGCATAGTATAGTCTGATGAAGGGGAGCCAGATGAAGGGGGCAAAAACAGCATGGAGGGCACAGTGTGATCATAAGGCATGGCGATGATGAAGGGGCACATTATTGTAATATTGGAGCTGGAGGAAGGCCTAATTATTAATCGTGGGTGCTATTGATTTAACGCTGGGGCTGGCTGTAATTTTCTAAATGTAGCCATTTTTTTTTCAAAATAGGTCCTTCAACATTTCTGGATCCGGACAAGCCACAACTAAAGAAAGCAGCAGCCACAGGTGGAGAAAGTGAGAAGAACAGGTAGGAGAGAGCAGCACAGTGTGTGAAATGTTGTGATTCTAGTAGGGACAATACCAATTTTTGGTGAATGTTGTGTCCAATGTAAGGTGTAGGCCAAGACTGAACTGTTTGTGTACACACTGCATTGTTTGTATACTACCCTGTGGTGGTAGATGTCCTGAAAGTCAGGAGTGCTTAAACATATGTGACGCTCCGGCGAATTGAGAGCCTAGTGGTTTTTATGTTAGCCACGCCCCAATGGCACGTTTGCCACGCCCCCAAATGCATGACCGCCCCTCCCAAAATTTTTGCACTGCCGTTTGGCTAGCCACGCCCCTGAATATATGACCATATACCTAATCTTTTTTGCGCCGCCGTAAGGCGGCGCAAAAAAATTTTGGGGCTTACTTCACTATGAGGGGGGCCCCATGAATTTGTTGTACCCGGGCCCTGAATTCTTCTTGGCAGCCCTGCAGCTGGTACACCTGGGCTTAACTACATTTTAGCCCGGCACACTGATAGAGAACGGTTGCCAACCCCTGCCTGCTATAGACTTCAATAATTGTGGTATCCAAAGCAGAATTTCCAGAAGAGAAGAAAATTGTCAAATTATGGTTAGGTATTGGAAACAACAGAATAATTTTGAAAATTATTACATGGATTATTGAAGTTATTTTGCATTTGGATGTGGAAATAGTCATGTTATTCTACTGGCCTAATGTGTTACATAAAAAACTCTCTCTATCATATCTGTTCCTCCCTAGGTATCCAATTCATTTTTGTTCCACCCACACATTTTCCTTTTTGGTTCTGTTCCGCGTCATGATGTATTGTGTTCCACTTAGTAAAAATGAAATGTGGAACACACTATAAAAGCTCCACATCCACCTACCCACTCCATACAATGGGTCTCCATAGTCTCCAGAATCCATTTCAACTAGAGATGCTCACTGACCTCCGTGTTTTGGTTTTGCTTTTGGATCTGGATTACCGTCGTGTTTTGGTTTTGGTTTTGGTTTTGCCAAACCGCCCTTGCGTGTTTTGGTTTTGGTTTTGTTTTTTTTTTGTTTTGCAATTTTGTTTAAAAATCAATATTTTTGGGCATAAAATAACCGCCTGTTTCTTAGATAAGTAAGGTAATTCTAAAGCTAATAAATTAGGAAGAAAACAGTCTAATCCCTGGTAGGCCGTCCTTAATTCTGCACACAAACCTGATTGTCTTCCTCTTCATCTTAGCCTATTGACAATGCATCCATCGTCTTTGGGTGTATATTACACCCTACACTTATAGTTAAATATATGAATAAATGGACAAAAGCAGTTTGGTTTCTTTCCCTCTAGGCCCCTCTCCACTTGTAGAAAATACTAAAAATTCAGCCGTTATAGACTGTACAATATAAATTGAAATGGACAAAGGCAGTTTGGTTTCAGTCTCTATAGCCCCCCCCCCTCCACTTGTAGTTAAATAGAAAAAAGCAGCCTGCATAGACTGAACAATATAAAAAATAAATGGACCAAGGTAGTTTGGTGGCTGTCTATGACCCCCCCCCCCCCCCTGCCCTCCACTTGTAGTTAAATAGAAAAAAAGCAGCCTGCATAGACTGTAGAATTAGAATATAAAAAGAAATGGACCAAGGTAGTTTGGTGGCTGTCTATGACCCCCCCCCCTCCCCCCAGCCCCTCCACTTGTAGTTGAATATAAATAAAGCAGCCTGCATAGAATGAACCATATAAAAAATACATGGACCAAGGTGGTTTTGTGGCTGTCTATGACCCCACCCGCCCTCCACTTGTAGTTGAATAGAAAAAAAGCAGCCTGCATAGACTGTAGAATTAGAATATAAAAATAAATGGACCAAGGTAGTTTGGTTCCTGTCTTTTTTTTGGTGTGTGTTTTTTTCCCTGATTTAAAAATACTATGTACTTTTACATCGCTTTTCCCAGATGACGTACTGGGAACACTACCATCAGGACTGGTGACAGAACCTGGTTGCTGATTCTGCTCATATGTGGACTGCTTTGAATCCATTTTAATGAGCCCAAAGCACTTGTAGTGCCAAAAATTGTATTAGATAGATACTGCTGACAAATATGACTTTTGACAGCCAGAAAAATTCGTGTTTCACACTGGGGAATATGGGACACCCCAAAAGCTCTTGTAGTGCAAAATATTGTTTTAGATACTGCTGACAAATATGAGGTTTGACAGCTAGAAAAATTACTGTAAAGCACTGGGGAATATGGGAGACCCCAAAAGCACTTGTAGTGCACAATATTGTTTTAGATACTGCTGACAAATATGACTTTTGACAGCCAGAAAAATTACTGTAAAACACTGGTGAATATGGGAGACCCCAAAAGCATCTTGTAGTGCAAAATATTGTTTTAGATACTGCTGACAAATATGACTTTTGACAGCCAGAAAAATTACTGTAAAACACTGGGGAATATAGGACACCCCAAAAGCACTTGTAGTGCAAAATATTGTTTTAGATACTGCTGACAAATATGACTTTTGACAGCCAGATAAATTACTGCAAAACAATGGGGAATAAGGGACACCGCAAAAGCACTTGGAGTGCAAGAAATTGAATAAAACCCTCCTCTATCCTCCTCTCTTACTGCTCTAACAATTGGTAATTATATTAGAATTGTATAGAATAGAAACAATAATGTGTCCAATTATTGCTCTGTTCCTGCGCTGATATAGCCTGTGACCTAACCCTGCTCTCTCCCTCTGTCAAATGGCGATGGATTACTGTGGACGCTGGTATTTATGCTTTTCAAATTCAAAGAACCGAGCTCAGAAATGCGAATACGTCACAATGACGTTTTGCCTCGATTTCGATTCCGAACGGGCTGGAGAGTACCGATCCTGCTCGGCTCGGTACTCGGATAGGCGAGATTCGGATGGATTCGGATCTCGGGGAACCGAGCCTTCCCATCTCTAATTTTAAACTCCTCACACTCACCTACCAGCACTAAATGGAATGGGGAGTTTTTATTAAAATAAATAATTTTTTTACTGTGTTTTAACAGTATTTTTTTATGTGCCACTATAAGTCCCAGCGGAACTTCCATGTTAATTAAGGTCTGGAGAGTTTCCAGGCCATGGACCCAAAATTTCGATGTTTTGATCCCCGAGCCACTTAGTTATCACGTTTCCCCAGACCTTAATCCCATTGAGAACTTGTGGTCAATCCTCAACAGGCGGGTGGACCAACAAAAATCCACAAATTCTCACAAACTCCAAGCATTGATTAGGCAAGAATGGGTGGCCATCAGCCAGTTTGTGGCCCAGAAGTTGATTGGCAGCATGCCAAGGTGAATTGCAGAGGTCCACAAATAGAAGGGTCAACACTGCAAATATTGACTCTGCATAAACTTAATGTATTTGTCAATAAAAGCCTTTGACACTTGTCATGCTTGTAATTTTACTTCAGTATACTATAGCAACATCTGACAAAAAGGTCTAAAAACACTGAAGCAGCAAACTTTCTGAAAACCAAGACTTGTGTCATTCTCAAAACTTTTGCACATGACTGTACTTACTATGCTTGCTTGCTCCTTACTCTCCCTGCTTCGATTCTCTAAGCAAATTTTGGGGCTTACTTCACTATGAGGGGGGCCCCATGAATTTGTTGTACCCGGGCCCTGAATTCTTCTTGGCAGCCCTGCCGCTGTGACCTTCCTGCTGTGCTCCGTCAATGTTAACTTTTTAAAACTTATTATTAGTAGAGATGAGCGCACTTGGATTTCGTGAATCCGAGCCCACCCGAACGTTTCCGATCCGAGTCGGATCCGAGACAGATCCGGGTATTGGCGTCAAATGAAAACTTGAAACCGAGGCTCGGAGTCATAATCCCGCTGTCGGATCTCGCGATACTCGGATCCTATAAATTCCCCGCTAGTCGCCGCCATCTTCACTCGGGCATTGATCAGGGTAGAGGGAGGGTGTGTTAGGTGGTCCTCTGTCCTGGTAGATCTCGTGCTGTGCTCTTTAGTTCTGTGCTGTGCTGTGCTGTGTTCTGCAGTATCAGTCCAGTGGTGCTGTGTGCTGTGCTCTGTCAATTTTGAGTTCAGTGGTGCTGCTGGGTCCTGTGCTGTGTCCTGTTCAGTCCAGTGGTGCTGTGTCCTGTGCTCTGTGCTTCTAAGGGCATAGTTATTTCCCCATTATTCCCAAGTGTTTAAAAAATAAAAAAAAAGTTATAAAAAAAAATTACAAAAAAATAATTACAAAAAAAATTAATTACAACAAAATTTGCAAAACCAATCCTGCAGTTTAAGCCCATTGGTACTGCAATATTACAAAGTTCACACATTCTGCAGTATCAGTCCAGTGGTGCTGTGTCCTGTGCTCTGTCCTTCTGAGTTCAGTGGTGCTGCTGGGTCCTGTGCGGTGTCCTGTTCAGTCCAGTGGTGCTGTGTCCTGTGCTCTGTGCTTCTAAGGGCATAGTTATTTCCCCATTATTCCCAAGTTTTTAAAAAAAAAAGTTATAAAGAAAAAAAAAAAAAAAAAAAAGTAATTATAACAAAATTTGCAAAACCAATTAAGCAGTATAAGTCCATTGGTACTGCAATATTACCAAGTTCACACATTCTGCAGTATCTTGTGCTACATATAATGGAGACCAAAAATTTGGAGGATAAAGTAGGGAAAGATCAAGACCCACTTCCTCCTAATGCTGAAGCTGCTGCCACTAGTAATGACATAGACGTTGAAATGCCATCAACGTCGTCTTCCAAACCCGATGCCCAATCTCCTAGTACTGGGCATGTAAAATCCAAAAAGCCCAAGTTAAGTAAAAGTAGCAAAAAGAGAAACTTAAAATCATCTGCGGAGAAACGTAAAGTTGCCAATATGCCATTTACGACACGGAGTGGCAAGGAACGGCTTAGGCCCTGGCCCGTGTTCATGACTAGTGGTTCAGCTTCACCCAAGGATCTTAGCCCTCCTCCTCCTCCCCCCCCTATAAAAAATTTAAGAGAGTTATGCAGTCAGCAACAAATCAGCAAACAACTCTGCCTTCTAAAGAGAAATTATCACAAATCCCCAAGGCGAGTCCAAGGGTGTTGGTGGTTGTCAAGCCTGACCTTCCCATCACTGTACGGGAAGAGGTGGCTCGGGAGGAGGCTATTGATGATGTAGCTGGCACTGTGGAGGAACTTGATGATGAGGATGGTGATGTGGTTATTGAAAATGAGTCACCAGGGGGGGAAACAGCTGATGTCCATGGGATGAAAAAGCCCATCGTCATGCCTGGTCAGAAGACCAAAAAATGCACCTCTTCCCATCACTGTACGGGAAGAGGTGGCTCCTTTTACCATTTGCAGCACGTCCTCTGCATATGCTGGAAGGATCACCCACAGTCCAGTTACAGATTTGGCTAATGAAGGTGTGAATGTTGTACACCGGGAGGAGGATATTGATGTAGCTGGCGGTGAGGAGGATGTTGATGATTATGATGCAGACAGCAACCAAATTGCCTTTCTCAATTTCTATTTATATTCTAGATTATATAACGGCTGAATAGTTTTCTATTTTACTCCTAGTGGAGAGGGGATCTGATGCAGACAGATACCAAACTGCCTTTGTCCATTTCTTTGTATATTTGAATTTCTAGTTCTACAGTCTATGCAGGCTGCTTTTTTTATATTCAACTACAAGTGTAGGGCGGGGGGGGCATAGATACTAGCCACCAAAAAAACGTGGTCTATTTAATTTAACTTTCTAGCTCCACAGTCTGTGCAGCCTGCTTTATTTTATCTTCAAAGTATTTACAAGCCTTGCAATCTAAATTAACAAGAGGTAGTGACGTGCTAGAACTCCACCCTCTATATGCTGCAGAGGATGGAGGAGCATCAAAAGGCCATTCAAGCCTACACAGCCACCTACGACATAGGAAACACTCATTTTCTTCCACATCTATGGCTGTGAGGAAAAAGCTCGGTTTTCCTAAAAGAGGCGCTGGCGGGGATGCTGGTAACATCTGGTCCGAACTGAAGGACCTGGCAACCATTGCAGACATGTCTACTGTCGCTGCATTGGATGCTGTCACAATTGAAAAAATGGTGGAGGATTACTTTGCTGACACCATCCAAGTAGACATGTCAGACAGTCCATATTGTTACTGGCAGGAAAAAAAGGCAGTTTGGAAGCCCCTGTACAAACTGGCTCTATTTTACCTGAGTTGTCCCCCTCCAGTGTGTACTCGGAAAGAGTTTTTAGTGCAGCGGGGAACCTGGTCAGTGAGCGGCGAAGGAGGTTGCTTCCTCAACACGTTGAAAAAATGATGTTTATAAAAATGAATAATCAATTCCTCAATGAAGTACAGCACTGCCCTCCAGATAGTACAGAGGGACCTGTGGTTGTGGAGTCCAGCGGGGACGAATTGATAATGTGTGAGGAGGAGGAAGTACACACTGTAGGGGGAGAGGAATCTGAGGATGAGGACGACATCTTTCCTCAGTAGAGCCTGTTTAGTTTGTACAGGGAGAGATGAATTGGTTTTTTGGTGTGGGGGCCCAAACAAACCAATCATTTCAGCCACAGTTGTTTAGTAGGCCCTGTCGCTGAAATGATTGGTTTGTTAAAGTGTGCATGTCCTATTTCAACAACATAAGGGTGGGTGGGAGGGCCCAAGGACAATTCCATCTTGCAACTATTTTTTTGGCATTATGTGACCATTCAACAGTCATTTGCCATGTTCAAAAAGTAAAAGAAAATGCCAACAAATTCCATAAATTAAATCAAAAGTTAAATGCCCTGTCAATATTTAAAACAAGAGGTTTTGACGTGCTAGAATTAGTGTAATGTTAAGATGTTATAAACACTAGACTTTGAACTTGGAGGAGGTATTGTGGCCCCGGTATCAAATTGGGTACCGGGGCCACCCCACTACGCAGTCCAGATACTTGTTTGGTGGAATTCTGACCAGTTGAGGGTGTATTTATTTTATTGTGGCCCCGGTATCAAATTGGGTACCGGGGCCACCCCACTATGCAGTCCAGACTCCAGATACTTGTTTGGTGGAATTCTGACCAGTTGAGGGTGTATTTATTTTATTGTGGCCCCGGTATCAAATTGGGTACCGGGGCCACTCCTCTACGCAGTCCAGATACATTTATTGGTGCGAATCATACAAGTTCAGGGTTTTTAATTTATATTGTGGTGACCACTCCTCTACGCAGTCCAGGTACATTATTCGGTGCGATTCAGACCAGTTGATGGTTTTCTTATTATATTGTGGTGACCACTCCTCTACGCAGTCCAGATACATTTATTGGTGCGAATCATACAAGTTTAGGGTCTTTAATTTATATTGTGGTGACCACTCCTCTACGCAGTCCAGGTACATTTTTTGGTGCGATTAAGACCAGTTGATGGTTTTCTTATTATATTGTGGGGACAACTCCACTACGCAGTCCAGAAAGATACTTCGTTGCAACGTTTTGGACTAATAACTATATTGTGAGGTGTTCAGAATACACTGTAAATTAGTGGAAATGATTGTTATTGAATGTTATTGAGGTTAATAATAGCGTAGGAATTAAAATAAGCCCAAAAACTTGATTTTTGAACTTTTTATGCTTTTTTAAAAAAAAATCCGAATCCAAAACCTTAAATCCGAACCAAAACCTTTCGGCAGGTGTTTTGCGAAACAAATCCGAACCCAAAACATCGCGAAAATCCGGATCCAAAACACAAAACACGAGACACCAAAAGTCGCCGGTGCACATCCCTACATGTAACGTGTGCATGAACCTTCCCACTAGTACAATGTCCCTGGTAATAATTTGCACACTTTGCTGAATATTGTTCTAACAGTAACAGTTTTTGCTTTGAAACCCACTATGAATGCCATATAGAAATTCACTTGATAAAAATGCTGAAAATGTCATAATGAAGGTGTAATAATCTAACGACTGGTATGTACCAGGGGCTGGCTGGCAAATATTAGCCCCTGAGGGCTGAGCCTCGGCCTAGCAGCATATTAAGAACATTTTAAAGGAAAAAAATAAATAAAAATAACCCAATGACTAAGCCCAAGATAGCCACTTTGGGACTGGCCCTGGAGGAGATACCCCCTTACCCCCCAGTCCAATCAGCCCCTGGTATTTACAGTCATAATATCACTCTACATTGATCACATACTAAATCCATCCTGAATACGAAGGTGTCCTCTATTCATCGCTGCCCCCTTACCCCTTCAGAAAAGACAGTCACATGAATATTTAATATTTTGTTGATTTGATGGCAAATGTATTTGATAAACTCCTCCTCTCCTCTCCCTTTCCCTATATTTCTCTATTGTCCTTCATTTATCCTTGGCCTACCACTGATTAAGTTCAGCTTGTTTCATCTTTATTTTATGAGAATACTCTCAGGTTAGCTTTTGCGTCTTGTCTTATTAACAGACCAAGGGGTATATTTACTAAATTGCGGATTTGAAAAAGTTGAGATGTTGCCTATGACATTTAATCAGATTCTAGTTATCATTTATCGCGCCGGAACGGCCGCGAATCTAATCCGCGGTACCGCATTAACGTGGATTTTCGTTCGCAGCCCATAGGGCTGCGTACGAAAATCCGCGTTAATGCGGGACCGTATTGACGGCCGTACTGCGCATTTTCCGCGGTAACGCGCGTTACCGTGGATCGGATCGTAATTGAATATGCCCCTTAGAATCTGATTGGCTGCTATAGGCAACATCTCCACTTTTACAAACCCGCAGTTCAGTAAATATACCCCAAGATATAAAAACTTGCATGTTTTTTTTAGAGTGACTAATTTCATATCCTTCACAAGCCTATTGCACTCTTTTAATGTAAGGATTAATAGATGCATTGTTGTATTATAATACACTAAGAACAAAATGTATAACTTTCTTTCTCATTTCACTTTACAGTTTGTTATTTTCTGTACAATAAAAAGACAAATAAAAAACCAACAATCAATGCTGTGGTAAAAATCTAAAATTGTTATTTGATCATTATAACTGGTATTTATATGAAATAATATTAGATCAGTCCTAAGGAAATTCTTTTGTTTTCCTGGTGCCAGTAGTACTGTTGGTTACCTCCATTAGTTTTATGTAAGGAATCAATGTTATATTATGACCATGAATTGCAATTGTCTCTGTTTTCTGTTTTTTTCTTTGGCGTAATGGTATGATTGGACGGATCCTTAGCTCTTCTTTGATGTTAAGGAAAGGTTGTCTCTTTCTGCCTGCAGTGTTGCTGATGATCTTATTTGATTTTAGTTTTACTGTGTCAAAACTTGTACAGGGTCTCTTAGGATGACCAGAGCCGGTGTTTAAAGTCATTTGGTAGTTTTGATGATTTACATTGGTCTTATTAGAAACAGACGTGATTTTAGAAGAAGTTGCATCTAAATTAGGTTCCCACAAACCGACTGCCTCGGACTTATTATTACTGCATTTGATGTTTCCTCTGCCAGGACTTTGGGGGAGAATATTTTTTTGAGATGATGGGGTTGATTGACTTTTCCTTGTTGGCTTCATAGTTGATGTAGCTCCCTCTGACAGCTCATTTAGTTCTCTTGAATATGTCCTCTTTCTTGTTCTTCTCTTTTTTTCAGCCTTCTCATTTTTTCTTCTGTTGCTCTTTCCCATCAGTCCTCTGTCCTTGAGATTGGGGGATAGGGGTACACTCTGTAAGTCCGCGTTATCGTCCTGTTGATTCTTCTGTTGGTGTTTCTCTGCTGACAACACAATTGGTCTATATGATTCAGATTGGTGTTCTCTCGTCTCAATGGGCTGAGGATATACAGAGAGTAGAAAACCATCATTGATTTTGAATGATGTTGATAATGTCAAACTTGGAAATAACTATTTAAGGCATAAATAAATATGTGGTTCTCCAAATGATGCAGAATTACATGTGTCAGAATGCTGGCAGGTATACATCTACAACACTTAGAGAATCATGAGTTACCCGAGCCCGCTGTACGGAATAAACTGTTATAAGTTAAAAGCATTTTATTGTCCCTTCCTCACCTCCAATGGTAACACGTTCTCATCTCGTTCCAGTTCATCAATGAGCGTTTGGAAATCTATATCTCTATTTGTGGACAGAATTGCATCTAAGAATGCTGGTTGGATGATGTCTTCAACCTAGGAACAGATTCATAATCACATTGTAAATGTCAGGATTTAGTAAAATACTGTTCTGATGTCATGCACCTATGATTGCACCTACTTATACACGTTCTCCTAGGGATTGGGAATACTAGATGGTGGTGACTGCAGGGATGTAAAACTGTGCTCCTTCTGAAACAAGGAGCTGGGGGATTAGGGGTTTCATTTTTCAATATGGACTGGGCATAAGACAGCGCTTAGATCTGCTCACATGCAAAGCAAGATATATTAACACAGAATAAGATATTTAAAATATGAATAATAAAGAACCAATGCTTCCTTACTGTTATCTCATTTTACTAATATAGAAATGGGTCTTCAAGGAGATAAACATTGTAAAAGTTGTTCATAGTTACGGATCCAGAAAGGATGGTAGGCAGGACTTCCAGAGTGACATTCATGTATTTCCAGCGTCTGATTTCCCATTAGTGACTGCGATCCTGCAAACAGTAATGTAGAGCGAAGGACCCTTCCCAGAGCGAAGGTGGGCGTGCTCCTTATACACCCCACTGCCAAATAGCCAGATTTCTGCAAACTTAAATTCCTGGATAATATGTGATTAGTACATGAAATTTAGTATGTTTATAAAAGATTAAGTATTTTACCAAAAGAAATGAAATACTGATGATCAAGCATATGAAACTACACAATACAGATCAGGTGCCATTATTGATCTGTATAACAAGTATTTTACCTGTGACAGAAACTCCGGCTGATCACACAGAGTCTCTATGTAATGTAGAAGTTCTGTTTCAGGTGAGTCCTCTGATGCATTGTTCTCTTGGTAGGTGTCCAGTTGTGCTGCAGCTTCAGACTGGGAATTGGTCTCTTCATATATGCCTGCTTCCAATGACCCCACTGTCTCCATACTGATGTCAGTTGGCAGAACAGTCACACTGGCAGAGGATACAACACAAACTGGCCATAGAACCTCATTGCCCCAAATTTTTGTGGGTGGATCATTAAGGTTAGGAACATTGGAAAGCTGTGAGATGATGTTCTGTTTACTGAAGAAAGTCATAGTGACCTTGAAAATAACAATAATTGTGAGTTATTATTTACATCAATATTCATTATAACATAGAAAAAAACATTGTTTTTCATACAATATCAGCAATATATACAGCGTCTTTCAAATAAGTTATGGTGCAGTCTTTTATCTTTAAACCAACCCATCAAAATGTATTTCTTAAATTATGGTAGAGACTTTTGGGCATCTTAGTAAAATGTTATGATACAATTTAATTACTCAAAGTATAAAATATCTATTGACAACCCCCTGTTTTTGTCACTGGTACAATTGAATATGTGGGTTTTTTGTTTTAACGACCATGGCTTTATCTTTGAGGAGTTTGTATGTTCTCCCAGTGCAGGAAGGGGTTGGGACTTATACACAGTTATAAGTCAGTGTGCAGAGGCTTCTGCCCTTCCTGCTCCCGGATTCCCCCCGCCCTCCCTACAATTGGTTACATATCTTTGAACGGAGTTGTTGAGAGTAGAAGAACAGTGCAGTCTGTAACTGTGCATATGGTGCTTGGGTGATCTTGTCATAGGTCACTACCCCCCTGCGGTTATGGTGTCATACCATGGTTGGTACGTTTTGTTAGTAGGACCTTTGGGCCAGTTTTGTATGGTTTATACTGGCGGAGTTTATAGGGGGTGTAGTCTTGCCGTTGGACTTGATCTTAGCACTGGCCAATAGATAAGGTATGATCCTGGGTTGGTGGTAATATGGTCTGACCTTTCCACCTTATTGGTTTTGCGTTCCTGACTGCCCTGCTCTCGTCCGCCTTACAGTCCTATTAGTTTAAAAATAAATAAATACCGTCATTCATTCCAACTTTAATTTTGTTTCCGTGTCTTTATTTGGTCTGGAATAAAGGTTTTATCACAGGTGTGTTATTTGGGAAAGCTTCCCTGCTATGCATTTTAATGTAAACCCAGTTGTCTTGAGCAGTGGATCATATGTGTCTGATTATGGATAAGGTTACAGACAGTGTCTGTGTGTCTGGTCACCTGCATGAAGCTCTGCAGATATGAGGCAGTGTGAATATCACAGGTGGGATGATGTGTTATGTTCTACAGCTCATGTGAAAATAAACAGCCTCAGCTACTGGCATGTGCTGAGACCAGTACATCATTTACTGGTTTATTCCATGGGGGCTTACCTTGCCTATACCAGTGGTTCATTCACGTTTGGTTAATACATTTATAGATCATAGCCTTTTTCACACCAGTAGGAGATCTTTTCTATAGGTCTTATATGTCATATGGGTATGGCAATAAGAGTTAGCATATAGTTATAGGAAGGATTTGGCATGATGAAAATGTGAAGGACTTTTGACTTATAACTCTGTATATTACTGGTCTGATTGTACAAGCAAAGATGGGAAGACTATTTGTGAGGAAATTATATAGCGCTTATTTATGTATACCTGCAGTCCAGGAAGAGACTTATCCAGAGTAGGATTAAGTATTAAATAAATGAATAAATTATTTATTGGTCCTTTAAGAACACACATAATAAGAATGATTGTGCTAAATGGGGTTACATCAAAAACACCAGAATACTGTAGTTATGGGGGAAAGAATAGAGCAAAAAGTAGTAGACACTATAAAAAAAACCACTAAAATTAATATTATCAATAATATTAATAATTAATGAGACTTTACATAAACACTTTACCAATGCACCTTATAAAGTAGGTTAACCAAAGTTGCACATACAGTACCAGCATTATATGTGTATATTTCAACACAATTTTTGCTCATGTTATTTTTTTAAAACCAATCCAGTAACCTACCTTTGCTTAAATTATTATAAATACTTTTATTATTTCTATAATGACCATGTAGTTTAAACTCATAAATCTTAAAATACCTATTAAAACTTACCTGTATTTACACGGATACAAAGGAATCTGTATAAGTATCTACTGGTGTTGTATATTCTGTGTATAAATCAAGTAGGACTGAGCTGTGGACCAAATATCTGATTACAGATAAGGAGCTGATGTCTCTGCGTCTGATCACTTCCACGATGCTCAACAGCTCTGAGGCAGTTTGAATATCTCAGGTGGGATGATGCGTTATGTTCTACAACACAAATCAAAAATAAACAGCCTCAGCTACTGGCATGTGCCGAGACCAGTACATCATTTACTGGTCTATTTCCATAGGGTGTTCACTTGCTTATAATATTGAATTATCACAGGCCATAATTTAGGTTATAATATTATAAAGCAAAAATTAGGCTTCATAAATATATGAAGGACATTTGACTTATAACTCGTATTACTAGTCTAATTTTATTTTTTTGGTGTAAAAGTAGGACCAACTAAGGTTCTAATTTCTTTCAATTTTCCTGTGTAAATTTGGAACTTCAATACACAGGAAATATTAGCTGCATTGTGAATGTAACACAAAACATATTAATATTATCTATAATACTGAAGTGACATTAACAAATGTAGTAACATCTGTGTATTAATGCTCTATAATTTCATCTTTTATTTAATTGAAGGATCAGTAAATATTTTATTCTAATTTTTCCAACCACTGTTCAGATGATAAACTTCAATCGCGTCATTTTAGGTCTGCAAATGCGGGATGCGGGAGACTTGCCAGCTTTCCCGGGAGTCCGTCCCGAATTTTGGGAGTCTCCCGGACATTCCAGGACAGTTATCACGTATAACGAACGTAAGGCCCTGGTGCTCCATGTTTGGAACAGAGCTACACTATACTGTATGTAATACGTAGGTTATACAATAATGGAGCAGAGCTGACCTCCGCCACCTCAAAGGTGATGAAAAATTTTGGTGCAAGGAGATGGGGAGTGAGCAGCACAACACAATGTATATTAATGATTAATCACATACTATGCGGTCACTGCCTACTCTGTCTTTCTCCTCTTGTGGACACGCTCCTGACGGATGGCCATGTAAAGCGATGGCAAATGTGGAAGACAGAGATGAGATGCCATGCACTTTCCTCCATACTTATCTTATGTGAACCTAAAGTGTAGTGTGCACCCGCCATTATACTACATCAGAGGTGTCCTGCAGCTCACTCCTCGCTGTCATCTACTCTGGTCTGTGGTGTGTAGCCCAGAAGAGGGACAGACAATTAGCACTGACATCATGCTCACATGGAGCTACGGCCAAATATGAGAAAATCTATATTAGAGGAGACTATAGAGCTCCTGTAATGCCATTGTGGGAGGGGTATGCAAGGGCAAACGCAAGATTTGTAGAGGGGGGTTTCCACACCATGCTGCCAGTGGGCGTGACCAGCATGCATGGGGGCGTAGCTATAATTTTAGACAGTGCTTGGCTGCTCTCCAACTCTTCCCATCCCTATAATATACATGGGCAATGCTGCGTGCACTACTGTTAGGTGCACGCAGTTCTCCCTTTTCAAGCAGAGCCGTGTGAAGCGGGGGCAGGGTCCAGCCACCTCAATTATATAGTGCCCCAGGCTTGGAGGGGGGTTTCTAGGGACTAGGAAACCCCCTCTCGGTTTGCCTATGGTATGGGTAGGGGAGGTTTATAACTAAGGCCCATTTGAGTAAGAACACACATAGTAAGAATGATTTTGCTGCAAGAGGTAACAACAAAATACTTTCACATTGTCTCATTTCCCCTAAGAGTTGTGTTAGGATCTGTAAGGCAAAAGCAAAATAGTGGATACCATAAAATTAATAAAATATATAAATTATAAATAATACTAATAATGAATTACAGTTTGCATCAAAATTTTAACAATATACCAACTTATGAGCTCATATATTACCACTATTATACTGAATTTTTAATACAATTTCTGAGCATGGTATATTTTTAACCCAATCCAGTAACCTGTCCTTGTTATTATTATATATACTTTAGTGATTTTCATAGGGACCATAAAGACTGAATTACCGACTGAGACCTGTGTTTATCCTGGTATAATGGGATATGAATAATCATATAATGATTGGTATTCTAACAGGTGATGTTTAGTTTGATTTGTAAACTCAGTTGAATTTTGCTGTGGAAAATTCTATTTTTCTGTTTGTAGACAGGGAGACAGTGTGAGTGTGTATGATCACCTCCACAAAGCTCAACAGTTTAATAACTAGAAGATCCAGCCTCTGCCTTGTCCATAATACATTCCCCACCCATTGTTTGTCTTTATAAAAGTCAAATGATGTTCTAGAACAGTGTGAAGAATAAACAGCCGCGTCTGCGGACATGTGCTGAGAGTATTGCATAAATTGGTTTGGATGATAAATCTCATGCAAGATGTATAACTTCCCATACTAGTGTATTGTTCACAAGTAGTTCACTATTATGATCTCTGCATTAAAGTTCTCAATAGTTTTGCAGTTCTTTCTCATCTACATGATCTACCCATGTACATTTATGTTATTTGTATGTATATCTATACATGTATGGACTATATTGTCTCTGGAAAGAAGAGAATATTTTATTCTATATTTATTAAGCTTGTTTACAAGGTTTTGTAAGTTATTTTATTAAGTTATAGTTTATTTTACATTTGAAAATGTTATTTATTTTTACTTTTTTAGTTGTGCAAACATAGTCACATATGGATCTTTCCATGTAATTGAACTTTAAGGCATTACACACAGACGAGCGAGGGCAGCCGCTATTTGTCAACTGAAGTTTTTGGTCACACAAGCAGATGTGGGCAGATGTAGTGTTGGAGCTCATCCTTGTCCCCTGAGCTCTGAGGGCCCGCTGGAGTTGCAGCTTTGACTTAAGGATCCTTTACATCTGGAGAGTAAATATATATATATATATATTACACACAGACACACAATTTGAAAAATATAGAAAACCTTTAATTAATATGCAGCACCCCAAAACCTTGTTCACCGCTTTATTAAATATAAAATAATTTCTTCTTTATTGATCCGTCATGGTCACACCTGCCCCTTTTTTTTATTTATTGACCTTTAATTGCACAGTGCACTGCATGTGGGAAGTGTTTTGTCTCATGGTCTTTATAATTTGTTTGGATTTTGATTGGTTATGGGCAGGGGAGGGCTGGCACATTTTGGCCCAGGATGCAAAACTTGACCAAGCAGCCCATTAGGGACATTTTAAAGGAAAAATATGCAGGTGACCCAGCCCAAGATAGCCCACTATGGGACCAGCCCGGGGGGCAGATGCCTCCCTGCTCCCCAGCCCAGCCTGCCCCTGGTTATGGGATATGTGAACATAAGATAACATGATTGTAAGGATGATGCTGACAGCCATACAGAAAATACGTGAGTATACACAAACAGAACTGACATCCTTCCACCAGATAAACCAATGTGTTAAAAACAATATAGGTAACCGTTGGTTTGTCAAAAAAATTGGTGAGACCAGAGGTAACATTTCTTAGTACTGTATGGTTTGTACTGAAGTGCAAAGTTATGAAAACACAAAAGAAACTACAAGTATTATAGGCCCAAAAAGGAGGCCAACAGTTCACTGTAGTGATGAGTTCTGTAGATCGTTCTATGCTCTCTATACACCATCTAGAACTGAACAACAATTGAGGCAGCTAAGAAGACCCACCTGAAAATCCAGTACTAAGGACCTGCAAAGCCTGAAGCTCATTTTCAAATGGATACTATGGGAAATGACTGTGGTTTCCTGGAATTTGTGGCAGCCTAATGAGGTTAAAAAAACTTGTAGGTATAGGACGCGCTCATGAACAATATATCTACTAAGTCAGGGACAGCAGATGATCAATAGGTGATCCGCTATTTGAGCCAATAAAAAGTATATAATCACAACGATCAATCTCTGAGGGTAAATATATCTAATTGTATGATGTCCTATTGGAATATATTTATTTAACTATGTAAACAGGTGTCTGTCTTCATAATGACAATATGCAAATATTGTTATTACATGTGTGAATATCAATATATTTGTTCCAGGTTGAATGTGGTTCTTTCGATTTCAAAGAGTTAATGACTCATGAATGGAAGATTTATACAAATGAACAGAATGGAACATAATATACAAATGAAAGTCAATGAAATACTTAGCTTCTAATGTTGAGTCTCATATGTTCAAATAACAGTTAATTTACAGGACCCCTCTTTAAAATGAAAGCTGGAAAAACAATGTGTGGAGATGTCTTGGCCCAGCTTTTGATCAGATAAGCATTTTACAATACACACAGAAAAGTATGAATACAACAAAATGGAGCTCAGTAGCCATTTTAATAGGCCTGTCACAATAGTCCAAGTCAAAAGTTCCTTAACTCCAAAAATGTCCTGTGTATAATGTGTTCATAAAGTGCCTTTTAGACAGGTAATTCTTTTTAGCTTGTGCCTTTAGATGTTGTATCCGCACCCATATGTAAATAAACACATATGGTGACAGAGGAATTAGGCAAAACCATTTATGGACATGTAGCAATCAAGAGTAGTATAATACATATGTTGTAATATAATGTTTTTATATGTGCTGCTAATCTCCTATATGAAAGCTGAGATTTTCCTAGACGGTGGTGAGATGAATAAGCCAATACAACTAATAAGAACACAGTATTGATTTAAATATGAGGCACCTGGTGATACAAGTACCTCAAGGATCACTACGGAACCACTGAACATCGGGCACACAACTGGTTACATAGAATCAACATAGCTGTAAGTGCCTACTATTCTTGCTTGCTTGCTATGTTTTATACAGCTTTATTGAAGGAACACCAAACCTGGTATGGGTGGTGACTTCAGTACAGTTAGACACAAGGATACATTTAACAGGAGCGAAGTAACTTGCACAACAGACTAAGACTTCATCATTTCAATAGTGAGCATTTTTGGAGAGGTCTTTATATACACAGAGCATTCAGTACAGATACAGTTGCAGGAAGCCAACAAGTTCAAGTAGGAGAAAAACTTATAATCCACACATAAAAATAAATGGCAGGTAGTGGGAAGAAATGTAGGAAACACAACTACAAGCATTTCCTATACATATTTATTTAATGATAGGAAGAGTTCTGGAAGATAAAGGGCAGGTAATAGTGTCTGCAATTATACCAAGGAGGAGAATGGCTTTGTTATTAATTTCTAAGGACTCTATAAAGTGGTCATTTTAATTTTTGGTACCAATGTTATTTTCTGAAGATTATTATGAAGTCATTTTGGATGACATGCCCATAGTTTCCCCCCAGATTCCAATACTGATCAGTCATGCTGCCTTAGAAAAATAAGGTGGTATGTTCAGCAGTCATATAATGACCTGTCAATGTATGTCATCCTAGCAAACAAGTTTGTTCAAGGGATCATCTAGATTCAGACAGTAAGACTACACCAGTATCTACCAAGCCCAGAGGGAAAGCCACAAGCCACTAGACCAGCCAGTTTCCCCAGTGGAATCTTTACTATATTCTAGCAATGCAGAATATGTAATTTGTTTCAAGCCAGCCTGAAGCTGTAGGATTGCCAAATGATGCTCATGCCCTAACAACTACAAGTCTAACCACCACAACCAGCTAGTGACTTACCCCTTCTGGACAGACCCTTTTATTCCTAACTTGATGAACTTCCTGTAGAATGTTCTGACCAAACAGAGCGTGAAGACCACAGATGGGTGTTCTAGCAAAATAAAGTTCTCTGATCTATCTCTTTAATGCAAGAGGCTTCAGTCGTTCAGGGATGAATGTGGGGAATGTGACCTGGCAAAAGGGACTTATATACAGAGAGGTAAAGCAGGTAGAAGGGATAGGTCTTTCAAGCAACTATTACAGCTGGTGGTTCCATAAGTTTGTCTTTCGCAATTATAGTCAGTTGGCCAAGAAATCACTGCGGGAGATAACAACCATATGAGGAAATTCCTGACACAGAACTTCATCTTGCCTGCAGTGTTAGATGATGTCACTAGCTATTCTAAATCCTGTGATCCTTCACAGCAGCTTTGATTTCTCTCTGTCACATATCACTGGGATGAGGTGGCAGGCACCTACCAGCAGTTGGCACTGCTGAGCTAGGAGGCGCAGAGTCCAAGCAATCTCTTGGTTTTCACCAGGGACTCCCGCAAAGGAGTATGGGCTCAGCTGCAATGAGCGTTCAGGTCGCGGCCTGTCGGTTGCTGGTTAGATGGGAGCTGAAGAGCGCAGTGAACAACTGGGTCAGTAACAGGTATCAATCAGGATCCAAATCAGCAGGCAAAGGATAGTGAACAAGCCAGGTCGGTAAGAAACTAAGGAATAGTCAAGCCAAGCAGGAGTCAGGAATCAGGAGACGGGTAAGTATACAGGTGCTGGAGCAGGTAATGACCTAATATTCTGTCAGCTACATGCTGCTAGAGTGAACCTTAAATAGAGGCTAAAGGGGCGGTCAGTGACGTCACTGACCACTAAAATGCCGGGCAGAAGCGTGTCCCGTTGCCTAGCAACAGGCACGCATGTGCACAGGAGCCACCCGACTGGCGGAAGGGGACCGAGACGCAGTCAATCATTTTGCTACTGGCTTGAGACCATACTTGTGAAAAGTCCTGAACCAATGTTTGAACAGCAGGTAGAGAAGATGGAGATTAATTCGTGGTTTCATGGGTATGATTATTGTGAATGAATTCTGCCCAACAGAGGTAGCGACTCCATTTGGATCAGTAGTCAGAGGAGTAACTTCTAAACAAAAAGCAAACGCTCCAGGTCCTGGTTTATTCTCTTGGTCTACCCTTTGGTCTGAGCGTGGTAACCTGAAGAAAATTGGAGAGAAGTACCCAACCCCTTACAGAAGGCTCTCCAGAATTTGGAAATAAATAGAACTCCCCGGTCTGTAATAATGTCACGTGGACAACCATGGAGGCGACATACTTCTTTGATAAAGATGTTGGCTAGAACAGGAGCAGATGGCAGACCATTGAGAGAAATAAAGTATGCCAGTTTGGAAAACCTGTCCACCCTATACAAATGCTGTTAAATCCATGACTGGAAGGTAAGTCAGAAATAAAATACATGGAGATACTAGTCCATGGTATTTCAGAAACCAGGAGTGGAAGCAGGTGACCTAAAGGCAGTTGTCTGGGAACCTTGTGATGGGAGCAGGTCTCACAGGCTGAGACGTATTGATACACATCAGAATGAATGGATGTCCACCAATGTTGTTTGGACAATAGTATCTCATTGCCTGGACACGAGACGCGATCATGCAGGGTAGACGAAGGCGTCTGTCCCCGCTGAAAGGTAGGCAAGCGAGGACGATGCCTGACACTCTCAGGTTCTTGCCAGTAGTTGATGAACCTTTCAGCAGGTGGCTGTGGACATAGCCGGTCCAGTGCATGCTCCCAATAAATCAGAGGAGATGCAGATTCTCACTGTGGTGAATTATTCCAACCAGTATTCTGACTGAGGCTGTAGCTCTGTCTGAAATCAATGAGGAAAAGTTAGCAGACATCCTATTAGAAGTATGTATATTGGTAGGATTCCTTGCAGATATCCTAACCATTGAAGCAAAACAATATATGGGTGAACAGATCTAATATTTTTGGGAGAAAATGCAGAGTAAGGCAAATCCATACTGCTCCAAGCCAACTACAAACTAACAGACTGTACAACCAATTCACTGGGACTCTAAAGCACATGCTATGTGCATTTGTAACTTTGGAGGTGGGAGACTGCGTGCACTACATCCCACAATTGCTGTTTGCCTATCAGTAGCAATCTAATAGTGTCTCTTTTTTTCTATTACTATAAGGTCACAGAGTCTGGGAAGTGTTCCAGGCGTTTGGGAAGGACAGATGGCTATACTGGATGCTTTCATGGTGCATGCAGAGGTTAACCATCTAAAAGTGCAGACCAAGCAGATGGCTTGGTATGATCAGTGTGCATCTATAATTTTTGAGGAAGGGAGGGTTTTGATGCTGGTTTTGGTGTCTATACAGTACAAACTCCAGGCTGCCTGGACCGGAAAATATATAGTCTTGGTGGCATTCAGGTGGTTCATGTATTGTTATCTGACAACAATGATAGGTGGCAATGTACCATACCGAAGGTATATGAGATCTGTGATGACTTAGTAGCAGTGGTTTGCTGGAGAAGTCATGTGTTGAGGGTTTTGGGGCAAACAGCTTGGTGCCAGGCAGAGGAAAGATTTAGAATCAGTGCTGTGGTCCTCTGAGGAGATCTTCATTAGATAATCAGAACTTTCTTTGCGTTTTATCATGTATACATCAATGAGGATACGCCAATGAGGCAGTCCACTTACCAGGTATCACCAAAGGGAACTGTCACACGGCGCTCATTTGGCTTCCATAACTGAAGACTAAGACACTCACCTGTGCCTCATTAACAGACCTCAAACCCTTAGGGCTAGATTTACTAAGCTGCGGGTTTGAAAAAGTGGGGATGTTGCCTATAGCAACCAATCAGATTCTAGCTTTCATTTATTTAGTACCTTCTACAAAATGGGGGTGGGGCTTATTCACATCATTAAACTTTGCTAGTTAATGCCGTAAATCTTGGCATTTTATAGTGGGGGCGGAGCTATGGTGAAGCAAAGATGTCACCATGCCCCCTCCTAGTCCTGTCACATGACAGAAAGTCTGCAAGCTGCTGAGCAGAGAGTGGCATGTGTGATTAAAGCTGCTGGGTAGAGAAGGGCATGTGTGATTATAGCAGAGCCATAACAAAGGCGGTGCGGCTGGTGCGACCGCTCAGGGCGCAAAGCGAAGGGGGTACCACGGCCGCACGTCATTTCCCCAGACCTAACTCCCCAGGTACCCAGGCGGTGTCACAGGCAGCTGTGCACCTGTTGCACAGGTAGAAGCAGCGCCTGGTTCCAGACCGCAATACAGGAAGTAAAACAATCACTTCCTGTAGGCTGCAACTCAGCTATGCAGCAGGACCCGCGTTACTGGCAGGGAGGTGTACACTGTACACTGAGAGCGTGCAGGAGGAACAGAGCTACAGCAGAAAACATGGGTACAGTAAGTTCTATAACTGAACTTAATGTATAATAATACTCCAAACTATTAACTCAATTGAAGTTTTTATATCAAGAGTATAGATGTATGTATGTATGTATGTATGTATGTATGTATGTATGTATGTATGCATAAGCATTCTGTTCATGTATATTTTATGTTGGGGGTATAGTTAGAGCTCCAAATTCATGTTTTTTGGTATTATGATTATTTTGTATAAGTGGTACTCTTGTGTTTTGTTTTTGTATCTAATTTTTATATCTATTTATTGAATAAAATATTTTATTTATTTGATGCATATGTGCAGCTTCTGGTTCTGCCCTCTGCATTGAATTAATTGTTTTTAATTATAATTGCGTGATCGGTCTTTAGAGCGCTGCCTGTATCTATGCACATAAATTACACATTATATATATATATATATATATATATATAATATATATATAAAACATTGCACCCTGGCAATGCGATATGTGCCAACCGGTGCAAGGTTGGGAGGGCATGCCAGCTCCAGTGTTGGATTAATTTTCTTTGAAAGTCACTGGTTCTGGTTAATAGGGGCCTGCACTTGCTATGGAGATGTATTCATGCTGGTCTCGTCCGGACCAGCTACCATATTGTACTGGTGTGGTGGTGTCTGATATAGCAGGTGGTTGCTCTGGACTCTGCTCTCCGCCCTCACTTGCACAGCTGCATATAGTAAAAAATGTAGTTACGTTTTACCCAATGAATATTTCAATGACCATTTCCACCTAACAAGGCAGCAATCACAAAAAAAACCTCAAGAGGAATGAATAGCAGGGAATGCTATTGAGTTAGGACAATTTCATTTATTTAATAAATAAAAATGTTATAAACTTTTTTTTTGGTGTTTTCTTTATTTGTCACATTATGTAGAGGGTATTTCAGTTGGTGATATATGGGTGGGTGGGTGAGGTATGGTGCTAAGAAGTAGTGGTGAGGGAGGGGTATTTTAGTGGGTGAGGTATGGTGCCAAGGAGTGGTTGGGATCATATAAGTGGGTAAGTTGTGGTAACAGGGAGTGCTGGTGCACAAGGACTATTTCAGTGAGTGAGGGATAGTGTAGTATTTGTAGGGATGTGCACCGGCGACTTTTGAGGTCTCGTGTTTTGTGTTTTGGATCCAGATTTTCATTATTTTTGGGGTTCGGATTTGTCTCGCAAAACACTTGACGAAAGGTCTCGGTTCAGATTTAAGGTTTTGGATTCGTTTTTTTTTTGAAAAAAACATAAAAAGTTTAAAAATCAAGTTTTTGGGCTTATTTTCACTCCTACGCTATTATTAACCTCAATAACATTCAATAACAAGCATTTCCACTAATTTACAGTGTATTCTGAATACCTCACAATATAGTTATTAGTCCAAAACGTTGCAACGAGGTATCTTTCTGGACTGCGTAGAGGAGTGGGTCACCACAATATATATAATAAGAAAACCATCAACTTGTATGATTCGCACCAATAAATATATCTGGACTGCGTAGAGGAGTGGGTCACCACAATATATATTAAAAACCCTGAACTTGTATGATTCGCACCAATAAATGTACCTGGACTGCGTAGAGGAGTGGGTCACCACAATATATATAATAAGAAAACCATCAACTTGTATGATTCGCAGCAATAAATGTACCTGGACTGCGTAGAGGAGTGGGTCACCACAATATATATAATAAGAAAACCATCAACTTGTATGATTCGCACCAATAAATGTACCTGGACTGCGTAGAGGAGTTGGTCACCACAATATATATTAAAAACCCTGAACTTGTATGATTCGCACCAATAAATGTACCTGGACTGCGTAGAGGAGTGGGTCACCACAATATATATTAAAAACGCTGAACTTGTATGATTCGCACCAATAAATGTATCTGGACTGCGTAGAGGAGTGGGTCACCACAATATATATAATAAGAAAACCATCAACTTGTATGATTCGCACCAATAAATGTACCTGGACTGCGTAGAGGAGTGGGTCACCACAATATATATAATAAGAAAACCATCAACTTGTATGATTCGCACCAATAAATGTACCTGGACTGCGTAGAGGAGTGGGTCACCACAATATATATAATAAGAAAACCATCAACTTGTATGATTCGCAGCAATAAATGTACCTGGACTGCGTAGAGGAGTGGGTCACCACAATATATATTAAAAACCCTGAACTTGTATGATTCGCAGCAATAAATGTACCTGGACTGCGTAGAGTAGTGGGCACTGGGCACCACAATAAAAAATATATAGAAAACCTTCAACAGGTCTGAATTACACCCAAAAATAGTATCTGGACTGCATAGAGGACTGGCCACTGGCCACCACAATATAATATATAGAAAACCTTCAACAGGTCAGAATTACACCCAAAAATAGTATCTGGACTGCATAGAGGACTGGCCACTGGCCACCACAATATAATATATAGAAAACCTTCAACAGGTCCGAATTACACCCAAAAATAGTATCTGGACTGCGTAGAGTAGTGGGCACTGGGCACCACAATAAAATATATAAAAAACCTTCAACAGGTCTGCATTACACTGCACATACGGCTGCTCCTCCATCCTCTCCATCATATACATGTTGGAGTTTCAGCGTGTGAAAACCTCTTGTTTTTGATAATGTCAGTGTATTTTGAATATTTTTCAATTTGCCCCACACCACTGAATGTACTTTATCTATGATACGCATCTATCTATCTTGACTGCGTAGTGTGGTGGCCCCGGTACACAATTTGGTACCGAGGCTACAATATAATTAAAAAACCCTCCACGGGTCAGAATTCCACCAAAAAAGGGTATGGACTGCGTAGTGTGGTGCCCCCGGTACACAATTTGGTACCGAGGCCACAATATAATTAAAAAACCCTCAACGGGTCAGAATTCCACCAAAAAAGGGTATGGACTGCGTAGTGTCGTGCCCCCGGTACACAATTTGGTACCGAGGCCACAATATAATTAAAAAACCCTCCACGGGTCAGAATTCCACCAAAAAAGGGTATGGACTGCGTAGTGTGGTGCCCCCGGTACACAATTTGGTACCGAGGCCACAATATAATTAAAAAATTGGGCATCAACTGTCACCGTTGTTTAATATCTGATACACCTAAATATGGACTGCACAGTGGAGTGGCCCCGGTAGTAAATTTGGTGCCGGGGCCACAATACCTCCTCCAACTTCAAAGTGTAGTGTTTATAAAGACAGACAGCGTCGAAGTGTTATTAGTTGACTTTCTTAACCCTAAAATTGTCCCTGTTGCAAATATTTGTGCAATGGACAGTTACTTTTTTATTGAAAGACTCAAGCTTTCAAGTGTAGTGTTTATAAAATATAAACAACAATACAGTAGTTTTAGAGCACGTCAATACCTCTTGTTTTAAATTATGACAGGGCATTTTACTTTTGGTTTAATTTCTTGAATTTGTTTAAATTTGGTTTTACTTTTTGAACATGGCAAATGACTGTTGATTGGTCATATAATGCAAAAAAAAAAGTTCAAAGATGGAATTGTCCTTGGGCCCTCACACCCACCCTTATGTTGTTGAAATAGGACATGCACACTTTAACAAACCAATCATTTCAGCGACAGGGCCTACCAAACAACTTTGGCTGAAATGATTGGTTTGTTTGGGCCCCCACACCAAAAAAGCTATTCATCTCTCCCTGTACAGACTAAACAGGCTCTACTGAGGCAAGATGTCGTCCTCATCCTCAACCTCTGATTCCTCTCCCCCTACAGTGTGTACTTCCTCCTCATCACACATTATCAATTCGTCCCCGCTGGACTCCACAACCACAGGTCCCTCTGTAGTATCTGGAGGGCAGTGCTGTACTTCATTGAGGAATTGATTATTCATTTTTATAAACATCATTTTTTCAACGTTATGAGGAAGCAACCTCCTTCGCCGCTCACTAACCAGGTTCCCCGCTGCACTAAAAACTCTTTCCGAGTACACACTGGAGGGGGGACAACTCAGGTAAAATAGAGCCAGTTTGTACAGGGGATTCCAAACTGCCTTTTTTTCCTGCCAGTAACAATATGGACTGTCTGACATGTCTACTTGGGTGGTGTCAGCAAAGTAATCATCCACAATTTTTTCTATTGTGACAGCATCCAATGCAGCGAGAGTAGACATGTCTGCAATGGTTGGCCGGTCCTTCAGTCCGGACCAGATGTTATCAGCATCCCCGCCAGCGGCTCTTTTAGGAAAACTGAGCTTTTTCCTCGCAGCCATAGATGTGGAAGAAAATGAGGGTGGAGCTGTTGGCATGTCACGGTCCTCTTCAGAGGACAATCTCCTGACCAGCAGGTCTTTGCACCGCTGTAGACTTGTGTCCGCCGGAAACAGAGACACAACATACGCTTTAAACCGAGGATCGAGCACGGTGGCCAGGATGTATTCCTCTGACTTTAAAAGAGTGACCACCCTCAGATCCTGGCAAAGCGTACGAAGGGCTACATCCACAAGAGCTACATGCTTGGTGTAATCGCAATGGCTTACCAGCTCCTCCCTCACTTTCTCCAGCTGCTTCTGCAACAGCCTGATCAGGGGAATGACCTGACTCAAGCTGGCAGTGCCGGAACTGACTTCTCGTGTGGCAAGTTCAAATGGCTGCAGAACCTCGCATAACACGGAAATCAGTCTCCACTGTGCTTGACTGAGGCGCATCCCCACTCCTTTGCCTATGTCGTAGGTGGCTGTGTAGGCCTGAATGGCCTTTTGCTGTTCCTCCATCCTCTGCAGCATATAGAGGGTGGAGTTCCAGCGCGTCACAACCTCTTGTTTGAGGTGATGGCAGGGCAGGTTCATGCTTTTTTGATGTGCCTCTAGTCTGCGGTAGGCACTGGCTGAATGCCAAAAGTGTCCAGCAATTTTGCGCGCCACCGCAAGCATCTCCTGCACACCCCTGTCACTCTTGAGGTAATGCTGCACCACCAAATTAATGGTGTGGGCAAAACATGGGATGTGCTGGAAATTGCCCATATTTAATGCCCGCACAATGTTACTGGCATTGTCTGACACCACAAATCCCCATGAGAGTCTAAGTGGGGTAAGCCACTGGGAGATAATTTCCCTCAGTTTCTCTAATATGTTGTCAGCGTTGTGCCTCTTATTAAAGCCTGTAATACACAATGTTGCCTGCCTTTGCACGAGCAGCCATTTTGTAGTTGCTGCTACTGATGCAGCTGTTGCTGTTGCTGCGGAAGGGGATGCATCTACCCAGTGGGCTGTCACAGTCATATAGTCCTTCGTTTGCCCAGAACCACTTGTCCACATGTCCGTGGTTAAGTGGACAGTGGGTACAACCGCATTTTTTTAGAGCACTGAGGACACTTGATCGTACTTCTCTGTACATTTTTGGTTTTGCCTGCCTAGTGAAGTGGAATCTCGACGGGATTTGGTACCGGGGACACAATACCTCCATCAACCCTCTAAATCCCACTCCACTGATGGCGGACACCGGGCGCATGTCTAACACCAACATTGCAGTTACAGCCGCAGTTATACGCTTTGCAATAGGGTGACTACTATCGTATTTTGTGGTCATGGCAAACGACTGTTGGACGGTCAATTGTTTTGTGAAAGACTTAGCGGTCTTACGACTTCCCCTCTGGGAAGATGACCGACTAACAGCAGCAACAGCAGCAGTGGCAGTAGTAGGCGTACCGCTGCAGGATTCCTCGGATGAATCCGTATTGAGGAGGACTCAGTCTGGCTGCTGACTTGGGCTGCAGGACTGAATCTGATGGAGATTGTGGAGGAAGTTGACGAGGAGGGTGTTGCTGGTGTGTATCCAACTGGACCACGGGATTTAGGTGTCCCTGTACCGATGAGGGTCCTAGCCCCAGTTCCTGAACTAACCACTGAACTATGAAGGTTATTCAGGTGACGTATAAGGGAGGATGTTCCTAGGTGGGCAAGATCCTTACCCCTGCTTATTTGAGCTTTACATAAGCTACATATGGCCATACATTGGTTGTCTGAATTTGGATAAAAATAACTCCAGACCGAAGAGGTGCATTTTTTGGTCTTCTGACCAGGCATGACGATGGGCTTTTTCATCTCATGGACATCAGCTGTGTCCCCCCTGGTGCCTCATTTACAATAACCACATCACCATCCTCATCATCAAGTTCCTCCACAGCGCCAGCTACATCATCAATAGGCTCCTCCCGAGCCACCTCTTCCCGTACAGTGATGGGAAGGTCAGGCTTGACAACCACCAACATCCTTGGACTCGCCTTGGGGATTTGTGATAATTTCTCTTTAGAAGGCAGAGTTGTTTGCTGTTTTATTGCTGACAGCATAACTCTCTTAAATTTTTTGTAGGGGGGGGAGGAGGAGGAGGGCTAAGATCCGTGGGTGAAGCTGAACCACTAGTCATGAACACGGGCCAGGGCCTAAGCCGTTCCTTGCCACTCCGTGTCGTAAATGGCATATTGGCAACTTTACGTTTCTCCTCAGATGATTTTAAGTTTCTCTTTTTGCTACTTTTTCTTAACTTGGGCTTTTTGGATTTTACATGCCCGGTACTACGAGATTGGGCATCGGGCTTGGAAGACGACGTTGATGGCATTTTATCGTCTATGTCATGACTAGTGGCAGCAGCTGCAGCATTAGGAGGAAGTGGGTCTTGATCTTTCCCTACTTTATCCTCCAAATTTTTGGTCTCCATTATATGTAGCACAAGATACTGCAGAATGTGTGAACTTGGTAATATTGCAGTACCAATGGACTTATACTGCTGGATTGCTTTTGCAAATTTGGTTATAATTACTTTTTTTAAAAAAATGTTTATTTTAATATTTTTTATAACTTTTTTTTGATTATTTAAAAACTTGGGAATAGTGGGGAAATAACTATGCCCTTAAAAGCACAGAGCACAGGACACAGCACCACTGGACTGAACAGGACACAGCACAGGACCCAGCAGCATTACGGAACTCAGCAGGACAGAGCACAGGACACAGCACCACTGGACTGATACTGCAGAATGTGTGAACTTTGTAATATTGCAGTACCACTGGACTTTTACTGCTGAATGTGTGAACTTGGTAATATTGCAGTACCAATGGGCTTATACTGCAGGATTGGTTGTGCAAATTTTGTGGTAATTAAAAAAAAATTTTAATTAGTTTTTGGTTTTTTTTTAAATAACTTTTTTTTATTTTTTTAAACACAGGGGAATATTGGGGAAATAACTATGCGCTTAGAAGCACAGAGCACAGGACACAGCACCACTGGACTGAACAGGATACAGCACAGGACCCAGCAGCACTACTGAACTCAGCAGGACAGAGCACAGGACACAGCACCACTGGACTGATACTGCAGAATGTGTGAACTTTGTAATATTGCAGTACCACTGGACTTTTACTGCTGAATGTGTGAACTTGGTAATATTGCAGTACCAATGGGCTTATACTGCTGGATTGGTTTTGCAAATTTGGTTATAATTATATTTTTTTTTTAATTTTTTTTTTATTTTTTATTTTTTATAACTTTTTTAAAATTTTTCAAAAACTTGGGAATAATGGGGAAATAACTATGCCCTTAGAAGCACAGAGCACAGGACACAGCACCACTGGACTGAACAGGACACAGCACAGGACCCAGCAGCACTACGGAACTCAGCAGGACAGAGCACAGGACACAGCACCACTAGACTGATACTGCAGAAGCTGTGAACTTTGTAATATTGCAGTACCACTGGACTTTTACTGCTGAATGTGTGAACTTGGTAATATTGCAGTACCAATGGGCTTATACTGCAGGATTGGTTGTGCAAATTTTGTGTTAATTAAAAAAAAATTTAATTGGTTTTTGGTATTTTTTTAAATAACTTTTTTTTACTTTTTTTAAACACAGGGGAATATTGGGGAAATAACTATGCCCTTAGAAGCACAGAGCACAGGACACAGCACCACTGGACTGAACAGGACACAGCACAGGACCCAGCAGCACCACTGACCTCAGAAGGACAGAGCACAGGACACAGCACCACTGGACTGAGCACAGCACAGCACAGTACAGCACAGCACTGAACAGCACGAGATATAGCAGGACAGAGGACCACCTAACACACCCTCCCTCTACCCTGATCAATGCCCGAGTGAAGATGGCGGCGACTAGCGGGGAATTTATAGGATCCGAGTATCGCGAGATCCGACAACGGGATTATGAGTCAGAGCCTCAGTTTCAGATTTGAATTTGGCGCCAATACCCGGATCTGTCTCGGATCCGACTCGGATCGGCAACGTTCGGGTGGGCTCGGATTTCAAAAATCCAAGTGCGCTCATCTCTAAGTATTTGGTGACGTATTTTATCTGGTGAGTGGTGTATTTGGTGAGTGGTAAGAGGGGAGAGTGAGGTAGAGTAGTACAGACAGCAATACTTACCCCTGATTCCTTAGACAGCTGATATACCATCAGAGCCGTAACTATGGCAGTGCGACATGTCATATCCACAGGTGCCTAGTATTGCCCCTACCAAAATTGTGTGTGTGTGTGTGTGGGGGGGGGGGGGGGGGGGCTAGTGTTGTTTTTTGCCCAGGGCACTAAAATGTCTAGTTACGGCTCTGTGTGTACCCACATTCTTTGTTTCCGACCTTGCTTAATAGCCGTCTGCTTCGGATCTAAACATGCAGACCTACTCCTTTCTGTCTGAGTGAATTCACTATTTGACTACAAGATATCTATTACTGTTTGATGGTCTGACCTACTATAGAGCATCTACAGTTATGTGCTTAAGACCTAGGATCCACAGAGTGCATGTAAGCTTGATTGATTTAAAGTAAATGGATCTGTTGTAGATGAAGCCAGCACTAGTCTATTCCCAGTTGTTCACAGAAGGATTTAGTTTGACAACACACACCAGTTTTGTTATACTATGCCCCCAAACTTGTAAACTATGCCCCCAAACTTGTAATGAAGCGTAGCCCCTAAGCTGTCATATTGTGAGTGGAGTATCACACAAGTAACACTGATGGGAAGCCTGTGGGATAGAATGTCACTGATGGTAAGTGATTAAAAAAACCTGTTTTGTGTCAGTCAGTCTGGGGGAAATGTTGGATTTCTAGAGAGGAGTTTCCAAATGTTTGATTTTGTAGGTGACATACGCATCCCATGACAAGCACTTAAAAAGAGCTGGTCTCCCTCCAGCCCATTGAATGCTCTCCACTTTCTAATGGCCTAAATTACACTGCCAAGCAGCACTGTAGAGGAGAAACTTACCAACTGACCCATTGATTGCAAAGAATTTGGATGTATGAGTGCAGCAGTGCAAGGTGTTTTCAGGTGAAGGGAATGGGTGTGGCTTAGCACTTTAAAGGCATAGGTACTTTCTTAGAGCACGGGCATGCGCCTCATCATTATGCAACCATGCCCCCTCATGACAACCACTCCCACAGTGTAAGGTATCCATGCACCTGTCCCAATTCCAAAAATTTTAATGTTGGGAGGTAGGCATTAATATTCCCCATATAATGACATTAATACCCACACACATAATATTAATGCCACTCCCACATATTATTAATGACCCCCAAGATACTTGGCTATCATTGATAAAAGCTGTGGGATCGGCCACATGTGCAGAGTGGAGGGGAAGGTGCAGAGGACAGAAGTGAGAATGGGAAATAGGAGGCGAGGGGGTGTAGAAGAGAGAGAAAGAAGTGAGGGAAACAATGGAGAAGAGAGAAGTGAGGGAAACAATGGAGAAGAGAGAAGTGAGGGAAACAATGGAGAAGAGAGAAGGGAGGGAAACAATGGAGAAGAGAGAAGGGAGGGAAACAATTAAGAAGAGAGAAGGGAGGGAAACAATGGAGAAGAGAGAAGGGAGGGAAACAATGGAGAAGCGAGGGAAAGGACGGAGAAGAGGGAGAAGCAAGGAATTGGGAAATGGCAGGACCACTCATAGGTGAGTCCATTCACATTGTATTGGCCAGGGGAGGAAGATGCCACACTGCATCATCTGACACACACACACACACACACAGACACACACACACCTATGCTCTGGATGATCCACAGTATTTGCCCCGGGATCCATACAAAATAGAGGGACTGGCATCTGCTGAAATGCTGTATCATTGATTCAATGAATGTCACTCTCTTTATTTTTGCATACTCACTTGTACTGGGGCCCTGCTGGGAGAGCCACAGAATCGCTGCCTCAAAGGTCTTATTACACAAACAGTGAGGACCTCAAAAGAGGAAACCCTACTAGTGTGCTAGTTTAGGATTGGTAGAGGGGAGTGTAACATTCCCCAACAAATGTTTAAAACCGAATCAAAAGGCTAAAAAAAAAATGCCAGTATATAATAATGATTATTTACCAACATACTAAAGTTATAGATTTAATTATTGCAGTGTCCGAGGTAACAAAATGTGTTTATAGAGGCCTGACCAATGAGTTATTGCATATTTAAAGGGTGCAAATTGAAATGTTGGGAGGTATATAATCATGTATGTCTAAGTAGAAATATAGATTTTCCATGGTCACAAACAATTTCACTAACTGCTAGGTGAAATTAATTGCTTGGTAGTATAGCATCTACACAGGGCCAGCAGGTATTATAACATAGGCCATTATATTTTGGTACGTCAGTTGCATTTAGAAGGGTCTCATTGAGAGGCAAGGTGGTGGCTTGCAACTTTGTGTGTGATGCAGCCGTGGCACTGTCACTCATTAGAACAACTCTGGGCAGCATGGTGACTTAGTGATGAATATATGATACCCATCATCCATTAACACCCCTAAGCATTTCTGGGCCCCCAACATTTATTTTCTATTGAGAGTAGCCACAAGGGCAGCATGGTGGCTTAGTGTTTAGTCTCACAATGCTGGGGTCATGAGTTTGATTCCTAGCCATGGCTTATCTGTGTGGAGTATGTATGTTCTCCCTGTGTTTGCATGGGTTACCCCACGGGTGCTCCGGTTTCCACCCACACTACAAAAACATACTGGTAGGTTAATTGGCTGCTATCAAATTGACCCTCCAATGGGGCAGGGACTGATGTGATTTCTCTGTACAGCGGAATTAGTGGCACTATATAAATAGATGCTGATGATCCATGGGCAGTGTATTCTTTTTATTACATTTGTGTGCAGAAATGCTTTAAGTAAAGTATTCATAATATCCACACTATAGCATGCACCTTTTCCTTTGTCATCTATCAAAATACTCAGCAGGGTGCCAATACAAAGCTGTGGCATTACTACATGTGTGCATTCCCAGCACTGAGACCAGCTACCTATCACTGAGACTGCTAGTCATTGATATCACATGGATAGTGTAAAAATATGCATTGTCTGAGAATCGTCTTTCTACATTACATCCAGAGCAGCATGTGCATGGATCAAACTTGTTAATTGTTTTTGCACAAATGCATGTGAAACTTCATGGGAAAAATAGAAAGAACAATGTGCTCAAGAGCCAAAAAGATAGACCTAAACCGATAGAGCTGCAACTGATTTATCAAGGTATCCCTCCTCGGTTTACAATAGACAAAAAGTAATAAAATTTACTGCGCTCATACCATAGTGTTATATATGTAAATAGTACGATTAATGAAACGGTTGAATGAAATGGAGATTAAAACAATAGGAATGACAACACATAAGGTGTGAGTATGAGTAAAAAAAACAGATTTAATATAAATGAACTAAAACCTTACATCAAAGGTGGCTAAATATAGATACAGTGCAACCTAACTAATAACTTGGGTTGCCAGGCAATAAAAAAACATACATAAAAACACTAAACAACAATTGTAGTGCCAGTTGAAAAACCTACATTAGATGAACAATGTTAGATTGTTCCAATTAATAATGGCGTAACCTTGCTAATTAAACTATATTGCAGAGTTAGGTGATAGACTTATCAAACCTATAGCTATAATCATAATAGTCCCAATAAAATCCCGATAGTAAGAGAGAACGTGATCCACGATACCAGCTCGTATGGATTGTAAGAATCCGTGACAATTGAATGGTTACACAGCCTCGGTGGATTCCTTACTTGCATATACCTGGATAAAGTCTTTAATGTCCTGACATACACTGTCTGAATTAAAAAAGGATTCACATGTAGCGATTAGCTAAGTAATCCAATAAGGATGAAAGAAGTAAATACTTGCTGTCTGTTGTGAAACTGTAGCTGGGTACCCAGAGTGTCTGAAAAGTGGAGTAACGAAGTCAGCGATTCACGCGTGAGTTCCACTGTGGAAAAAGCGGAGTTTTCACTGACATGATTTGTCACTGTCCATATTTCCGAAAGTCGCTGTTGAAGTCTGCAGGTGATTTGAAGTGCCGGATATACTGCCAGTTTATTATACAGTCAATGGATATTTTCCTATGGTTGTCATCGTAATTTTCTGGTCGTAGTAATGTCGGGATTACAAGTGACATAAATTCATGCCGCACCCCTAATAATATGCAGTAGTGTAGCTTAACTACATAAAGTAGCTACCTCAAAATCTACATTGAGACCTTTTGGTTCTAGCGTTTATAATATATATATACATACATATAGAATATTTGATCAAATAAATGACATTGGCAGTGTTACACGTCATTAAATCCTTAATTCTGTAGTGTCTCCCTGTATGGGGTTGACCTATATTCCGTGTTTGGATTTGTGTGTCTATATTAGAGATGTGCACCGGCGTCTTTTGGTGTCTCGTGTTTTGTGTTTTGGATTCGGATTTCCGTGATGTTTTGGGTTTGGATTTGTTTCTCAAAACACCTGCCGAAAGGTTTTGGTTCGGATTTAAGGTTTTGGATTCGGATTTTTTTAAAAAAAAGCATAAAAAGTTCAAAAATCAAGTTTTTGGGCTTATTTTCACTCCTACGCAATTATTAACCTCAATAACATTCAATAACAAGCATTTCCACTAATTTACCATGTATTCTGAACACCTCACAATATAGCTATTAGTCCAAAACGTTGCAACGAGGTATCTTTCTGGACTGCGTAGTGGAGTGGTCCCCACAATATAATAAGAAAACCATCAACTGGTCTTAATCGCACCAAAAAATGTACCTGGACTGCGTAGAGGAGTGGGTCACCACAATATAAATTAAAAACCCTAAACTTGTATGATTCGCACCAATAATGTACCTGGAGTGCGTAGAGGAGTGGGTCACTACAATATATATAATAAGAAAACCATCAACTGGTATGAATCGCACCGAATAATGTACCTGGACTGCGCAGAGAAGTGGGTCACCACAATATAAATTAAAAACCCTGAACTTGTATGATTCGCACCAATAATGTACCTGAACTGCGTAGAGGAGTGGGTCACCACAATATATATAATAAGAAAACCATCAACTGGTATGAATCGCACCGAATAATGTACCTGGACTGCGTAGAGGAGTGGGTCACCACAATATAAATTAAAAACCCTGAACTTGTATGATTCGCACCAATAATGTACCTGGAGTGCGTAGAGGAGTGGGTCACCACAAAATATATAATAAGAAAACCATTAACTGGTATGAATCGCACCGAATAATGTACCTGGACTGCGTAGAGGAGTGGGTCACCACAATATAAATTAAAAACCCTGAACTTGTATGATTCGCACCAATAATGTACCTGGACTGCATAGAGGAGTGTGTCACCACAATATATATAATAAGAAAACCATCAACTGGTATGAATCGCACCGAATAATGTACCTGGACTGCGTAGAGGAGTGGGTCACCACAATATAAATTAAAAACCCTGAACTTGTATGATTCGCACCAATAATGTACCTGAACTGCGTAGAGGAGTGGGTCACCACAATATATATAATAAGAAAACCATCAACTGGTATGAATCGCACCGAATAATGTACCTGGACTGCGTAGAGGAGTGGGTCACCACAATATAAATTAAAAACCCTGAACTTGTATGATTCGCACCAATAATGTACCTGGAATGCGTAGAGTAGTGGGTTTACCACAATATATATAATAAGAAAACCATCAACTGGTATGAATCGCACCGAAAAATGTACCTGGACTGCGTAGAGAAGTGGGTCACCACAATATAAATTAAAAACCCTGAACTTGTATGATTCGCACCAATAATGTACCTGGAATGCGTAGAGGAGTGGGTCACCACAATATATATAATAAGAAAACCATCAACTGGTATGAATCGCACCGAATAATGTACCTGGACTGCGTAGAGGAGTGGGTCACCACAATATAAATTAAAAACCCTGAACTTGTATGATTCGCACCAATAATGTACCTGAACTGCGTAGAGGAGTGGGTCACCACAATATATATAATAAGAAAACCATCAACTGGTATGAATCGCACCGAATAATGTACCTGGACTGCGTAGAGGAGTGGGTCACCACAATATAAATTAAAAACCCTGAACTTGTATGATTCGCACCAATAATGTACCTGGAATGCGTAGAGGAGTGGGTCACCACAATATATATAATAAGAAAACCATCAACTGGTATGAATCGCACCGAATAATGTACCTGGACTGCGTAGAGAAGTGGGTCACCACAATATAAATTAAAAACCTTGAACTTGTATGATTCGCACCAATAATGTACCTGGACTGCGTAGAGGAGTGGGTCACCACAATATAAATTAAAAACAATGAACTTGTATGATTCGCACCAATAAATGTATCTGGACTGTGTAGAGGAGTGGTCACCACAATATAATTAAAAAACCCTCCACGGGTCTGAATTCCCAAAAAAAAGGTTCTGGACTGCGTAGTGGGGCGGCCCCAGTATACAATTTTTTACCGGGGCCACAATATTATTAAAAAACCCTCCACGGGTCTGAATTCCACCCAAAAAGTTTATGGACTGCGTAGTGTAGTGTTCCCCACAATATTATTTAAAAATTTTGCAGCAACAGTCAACGTTGTTTAATATCTGATACACCTCTATCTGGACTGCATAGTGGAGTGGCCCCGGTACCCAATTTGGTACCGGGGCCACAATATCTCCTCCAACCATGGTACAGAGCATTCATCATTGAGATCCCATCAAGTATGTTAAAGACGGACAGGGTCGAAGTGTTATTGGTTGACTTTGTAAACAAAAAAACTGTCCCTGTTGCACATAGTCGTGCAATGAAGACTGACTTTTTCATTTAAAGGCACCATCTTTCAAGTGTAGTGTTTGTAAGTCATATTATACTTTTGGTAAAATTTGTTTAATTTGTTCCTCTTTATGGTAACTACTAATAGAATTAAAGTATTAAATAGAAGCGGCAGTTCCTCTTTATGGGAATTAGTAATAGAATTAAAGTATTAAATAGAATTAAAGTATTAAATAGAGTGGTATAGAGTGGTAGTGTGGTATAGAGTGGTCCAAACAATATAATAATAAAACCCTCAACTGGTCAGAATTCCACCAAATAAGTATCTGGACTGCGTAGTGGGGTGGCCCCGGTACCCAATTTGATACCGGGGCCACAATAAAATAAATACACCCTCAACTGGTCAGAATTCCACCAAACAAGTATCTGGACTGCGTAGTGGGGTGGCCCCGGTACCCAATTTGATACCGGGGCCACAATAAAATAAATACACCCTCAACTGGTCAGAATTCCACCAAACAAGTATCTGGACTGCGTAGTGGGGTGGCGCCGGTAACCAATTTGATACCGGGGCCACAATACCTCTTTCAAGTTCCAAGTGTAGTGTTTATAACATCTTAACACTACACTAATTCTAGCACGTCAAAACCTCTTGTTTTAAATAATGACAGGGCATTTAACTTTTGATTTAATTTATTGAATTTGTTGGCATTTTCTTTTACTTTTTGAACATGGCAAACGACTGTTGAATGGTCACATAATGCCAAAAAAATAGTTGCAAGATGGAATTGTTCTTGAGCCCTCCCACCCACCCTTATGTTGTTGAAATAGGACATGCACACTTTAACAAACCAATCATTTCAGCGACAGGGCCTACCAAACAACTGTGGCTGAAATTATTTGGGCCCCCACACCAAAAAAACAATTCATCTCTCCCTGTACAAACTAAACAGGCTCTACTGAGGAAAGATGTCATCCTCATTCTCAACCTCTGATTCCTCTCCCCCTACAGTGTGTACTTCCTCCTCCTCACACATTATCAATTCGTCCCCGCTGGACTCCACAACCACAGGTCCCTCTGTACTATCTGGAGGGCAGTGCTGTACTTCATTGAGGAATTGATTATTCATTTTTATAAACATAATTTTTTCAACGTTGTGAAGAAGCAACCTCCTTCGCCGCTCACTGACCAGGTTCTCCGCTGCACTAAAAACTCTTTTCGAGTACACACTGGAGGGGGGGCAACTCAGTTAAAAAATAGAGCCAGTTTGTACAGGGGCTTCCAAACTGCCTTTTGGAGTTCTACCACGTCAATACCTCTAGTTAATTTAGATTGCAAGGCTTGTAAATATAAATACTTTGAAGATAAAAAAAAGCAGGCTGTACAGACTGTGGAGCTAGAAAGTGAAATTAAATGGACCACGTTACTTTGGTTGCTATCTATGCCCCCCCGCCCTACACTTGTAGTTGAATATAAATAAAGCAGCCTGCATAGACTGTAGAACTAGAAATTCAAATATACAAAGAAATGGATAAAGGCAGTTTGGTATCTGTCTGCATCAGATCCCCTCTCCACTAGGAGTAAAATAGAAAACTATTCAGCCGTTATATAATCTAGAATATAAATAGAAATTGAGAAAGGCAATTTGGTATCTGTCTGCATCATAATCATCAACATCCTCCTCAGCGCCAGCTACATCAATATCCTCCTCCCGGTGTACAACATTCACACCTTCATTAGCCAAATCTGTAACTGGACTGTGGGTGATCCTTCCAGCATATGCAGAGGGCGTGCTGCAAATGCTGGATGGAGTCACCTCTTCCCGTACAGTGATGGGAAGGTCAGGGTTCACAACCAACAACACCCTTGGACTCGCCTTGGGGATTTGTGATGTCATCTGTTTAGAAGGCAGAGTTCTTTGCTGTTTTGTTGTTGTTGCTGACAGCATAACTCTCTTAAATTTTTTGTAGGGGGGGAAGGAGGAGGGCTTAGATCCTTGGGTGAAGCTGGACCACTAGTCATGAACACGGGCCAGGGCCTAAGCCGTTCCTTGCCACTACGTGTCGTAAATGGCATATTGCCAACTTTACGTTTCTCCTCAGATGATTTTAAGTTTCTCTTTTTGCTATTTTTGGAGAACTTGGGCTTTTTGGATTTTATATGCCCTGTACTAGGAGATTGGGCATCGGGATTGCCAGACGACGTCGATGGCATTTCATCATCTATGTCATGACTAGTGGCAGCAGCTTCAGCATTAGGAGGAAGTGGGTCTTGATCTTTCCCTACTTTATCCTCCAAATTTTTGTTTTCCATTATATGTAGTACAAGAGAGCGTACCCCTAAGCCACACACACTCGGCAAAGCCTTTAAAAATTATATGCGGCACAGGAGAGTAGCACTAGACTTATACTGCTGAATCAGTGAACTTTGTAATAGCAGTACCACTGGACTTATACACTGCTGAATCAGTGAACTTTGTAATATCAGTACCACTGGACTTATACTGCTGAATCAGTGAACTTTGTAATAGCAGTACCACTGGACTTATACTGTTGAATCAGTGAACTTTGTAATAGCAGTACCACTGGACTTATACACTGCTGAATCAGTGAACTTTGTAATAGCAGTACCACTGGACTTATACTGCTGAATCAGTGAACTTTGTAATAGCAGTACCACTGGACTTATACACTGCTGAATCAGTGAACTTTGTAATAGCAGTACCACTGGACTTATACTGCTGAATCAGTGAACTTTGTAATATATCAGTACCACTGGACTTATACTGCTGAATCAGTGAACTTTGTAATATCAGTACCACTGGACTTATACTGCTGAATCAGTGAACTTTGTAATAGCAGTACCACTGGACTTATACTGCTGAATCAGTGAACTTGGTAATATAATATTGCAGTACCAATGGGCTTATATACTGCAGGATTGGTTTTGCAAATTTTGTTGTAATTAATTTTTCTTAAAAAAAAATGTTGGTATTTTTTTTTATAACTTTTTTTTTATTTTTTAAACACTTGGGAATAATGGGGAAATAACTATGCCCTTAGAAGCACAGAGCACAGGACACAGGACCACTGGACCACTGGACTGAACAGGGCACAGCACAGGACCCAGCAGCACCACTGAACTCAAAATTGACAGAGCACAGCACACAGCCCCACTCGACTTTTACTGTTGAATGTGTGAACTTGATAATATTGCAGTACCAATGGGCTTATACTGCAGGATTGGTTTTGCAAATTTTGTTGTAATTAATTTTTTTTTTTAATTATTTATTTTTGGTATTTTTTTTATTAACTTTTTTTTATTTTTTAAAACACTTGGGAATAATGGGGAAATAACTATGTCCTTAGAAGCACAGAGCACAAGACACAGCACCACTGGACTGAACAGGACACAGCACAGGACCCAGCAGCACCACTGAACTCAAAATTGACAGAGCACAGCACACAGCACCACTGGACTGATACTGCAGAACACAGCACAGCACAGCACAGCACAGAACTAAACAGCACAGCACAGAACTAAACAGCACAACACGAGATCTACCAGGACAGAGGACCACCTAACACACCCTCCCTCTACCCTGATCAATGCCCGAGTGAAGATGGCGGCGACTAGTAGGGAATTTATAGGATCCGAGTATCGCAAGATCCGACAGTGGTATTATGACTCAGAGCCTCGGTTTCAAGTTTTCATTTGGCGCCAATACCCGGATCTGTCTCGGATCCGACTCGGATCAGAAAGGTTCGGGTGGGCTCGGATTCACAAAATCCGAGTGCGCTCATCTCTAGTCTATATCTTATTGATGTACAATTTTTACAAGAACCACAGTGATAGAAACCTGTTTTCTTCCTGTCAGTCAATCAGTGGATGCCTTATCCAAAAATTGGTTACTAGTGCTTTTTCTGAAATCTGGGGCCTTTTTGAACACAATGTCTGGATATTTGGGTAAGTAGTTTTTAAGAACCTCATCTTTACGAAGGATATGCCATTGTATCTCTTATAATCTGTCGTAGAGCTTGTGCTTGATTGGAATACTCAGATATAAAATAACGTTTGTTGTGTTTCTCGTCCTTATTATCTTTTGTTTTATAATGAAGTAAGGCTTTCCTATTGCCTTTCTCAATTGACTCAAAATCTCTATCAATTATATGTTGGTCGTATTTTTTTATCAATAAATTGTTTCATATAGGTCCCTTGTGTCCTATAGTCCTCTATATGGGTGCAAATCCTTCTAATATAAGTAAATTGGCCTAGCGGGATATTATTAATCCAGTTGGGATGGTGGTGGCTGTTGATGTAACTGTTTACATCAACTGAATTTCTAAAAGTCCTAGTGGCTAGCAATTGGTCTTTAATAAAAATTTGTAAATCTAAAAATTCAACCTTAGTTTTACTAAAGCTACATGTGAACTTAAGACCACTTTTGTTATTATTGAGATACATCAAAAAGTCGCTCAATTTCTCCTGTGTGCTTTGCCAAATAAATAAAATATCATTGGTGTATCTCTATCATAGCACCAGATTTGCTTTCCATTTATAATGTGACCAAATATAGTCGTTCTCCCAATGGGTCATGAATAGGTTGGCATAACTGGGGGCATATCTGGTGCCCATCGCTGTGCCGCACTGTTATAAGTAATATTACCTTTGAACCAAAAACAGTTGTGCGTAAGTATGAATTGAATATTAGTAAAATAAAATCAATTTGGTGAGAGTGATAGTCACCATCTTGTTCTAGAAAACCTGACGCAGTTTAATCATAACTGGTGGTCGATGACCGTATATAATAATGTAACGTCACATGTAACAAGCCAATAATCTGTGTTCCATACTATTTCTTCCAGACATTGTAGTACCTGTGTAGTGTCCTGTAGATATGAACGTTGTTTTATGATGAAAGGTTGCAGAAAAAAATCAAGGTAATGGGAAAGATTAGACATGATGGAATTTATTCCAGAGATAATGGGCCTCCCTGCAGGGTTAGTCATTTTTTTATATATTTTCGGTAGGCAATATATCACATGGATAATGTTACGGTTCAGATGCCTTAGTCAGTATTTACACAGGCTTACCTAGGGCGCGGAGTCTAACGGCCTTCCGGTCTTCACCAAGAACCACCGCAAGGTAGGATGGATTTTGCTGCCGAAGAACCGCAGGTCGCGGCCCCCAGGTTAGCCTACTGACGTAAGGGAGAAGGCTCTAAGTTAAGGATAGTCAAACAGGCAATATGACAAGGTGATGCAAATACAGGCACTAACCGTGAATTCCAGGGTCTGGAGGTCCGAAGCGGAAGCCGGCTTGATGCACGGTATCAGTTGTATGCTTTAGGAGATGAATCCAGAGAAGTAGAAACACAGCCGGGTCGGTACACAGGAGGTCATCAGATATACGGTGCCAGAGGGAAATCCAGAGAGTAGTCAAGAACAAAGCTGAGTCGGTACACGGGATGGTCAGTCCAATTCGCGGTGCCAGGGATAAAGCCAAAGAGTAGTCAGGTCACAGCCAGGAGTCTGAGGAAATATAGGAGTACACGGGGAGCAGGATCACAGGAGTCAGGTACACAGGGAAAGGTAGCCAGGAACAGGAAACACATTGCTCTGACACAAATAGCATGTCAGAGCAGAGTAGATATAGAGTTTTGAATTCCCCGCCCAGGAGTCACATGACCTGACGCTGGGAGAACCCGGAAGTGCAGGGGCGCGATCAGAGGAAAGCGCTGAACCGCCAAAGAGGACACAGCTGCCAGACATCGCCGACAGCGCAGTGGAGCGGGGAACAGGTAAATTCATGACAGATAACTGGATATTTGTTTATAATGTAGTTATATTCATGTAGATTCAAAATACCCAAATCACGTCCTTTATGTAATATCTCCTTAAGTTCTTGTTGATATGTACATGTTGGGTTACTGGGAAGTTGTTTATATGTTGTAGTGTCTGATAAAATATTCTATGTTTCTTTTATGTAGTCATCTTTGTCTAAAATCACTATTACCCCACCTTTGTCGGCTGGTTTCATTACAATATGGTTTTGATCTCTTAGTTTGGACAATGCTTGCTGTTCTGCTTTGCTGAGATCGCTTTTAGTGTATCTGAATTTCTTGTTGTTCTCGATTTATTCTCCAAATCTTCTAAAACTAATTGTTCAAAGATGTCAATGAGGTGACCCTTTATGTGTCTCGGATAAAAGGTGGACTGAGGTTTCAGAACCATTGTGTATAAAACGTGAAACTTCATGTCCTGATTCAGGATGGGTCAGCATATGTAAAACGCTATCTTTAAAAATAATGCACTTAAATTTGAGCCTGGACAAACCACGTTACAATGCAAGATGTGCAAATCAGTTTATTATTTGGCACGTAAGGAAAATACTGGCAGCTTTTTCATGTAGCACACAAATACATGATAGCTTTATTTTTACACTGAAATTTAAAGTTGATCTAGAACATGCCCTACCCCAGTTTATATATCTGTCGTGACATTTTACATTTACCTCCCCTCCAACGCATCATTGTTTTGCCAAGGTGCAAATTTGCACCTTTTTATCCTTTGCTGTCCTTAATGCAATTAAAAATGTCAATAATCTGTTTATCTCAGTGTGTATTGACATACATACATGTAGTATGCATTATGTTATGAGCATTAAGCTTGGCATATTATTGGGGCTGATTGGGGGAAAAGGTCTATATTTTAAATGGAAGTGCTACTTAATTTAATGACATAATTGGTGGGGGAAGTAGGTCTATTTATTAAATGGTAATGCTATTATTTTACATTTTTTTCGGATGGTTCTGGGGAATGAGGCCTACCATTTAAGAGTAAAAACTATTAATGTGGGGCTGGTTTTGTTGAGAACAAGGCCAAATTATAAAATGTGGATGCTATTGATTTACTATTGGGGCTGGTTGGCAAGAAATAGGCATACAAATTTAAATATGAAGGCTATTTAATTCATTATAGGATTGGTTGGAGGGAAATAGGCTCATTTATTAAACATATACACTATTAATTTAAAACTGGACTAATTGGGAGGGAGGACGCCTAATTATTAAATGTTTGTGCTATTGATTTAATATTGGGAAGGTAGTCGTAGAGTATCACTCATTGCTCTGCTTTCCAGGAAGTGAATTATACCTATCTCTTTTTCAAACAGGGCCCCAACATTCCAGGATCCAGACAAGCAGCAACTGAGCTTAAGACACCAGCAGCAGCACCAGGTAGTCAAAGCAGCAAGAACATGTATAAGAGAGCTGGTTAGTCTGCCAACTGTTTCGATTCTAGTGGGACAATGGTGATTTTGCTGGACTGTCACATGGTGTCAGGACTTTGCCCGACTGTCCTATTTCACACTGCTCTGTTTGGAAGGGGAAGCCACGTGCATCTAGTAGTGGTACACACTGTATGTCTAGTGTGTGGCCCTGGAAAAAAGTCTAAAAGTGGTATCATGTATGCAGGGCCAAATAAGTTGTGGTCTGGCCAATAGAAAGCGAAGCTAGCACACAATTAGCCCCTGCTACATCGGTTTTAGGCAAGGCAAATACAATACGCAATGGTATTTATTATTATTATTATTCTTTATTTATAGGGTGCCACAAGATTCCTGCAGCGCCGTACAGAATATAAATAGTGGACCATACAGGGTAAAACAGTACAGAACAATAAATGAATAATAGCAGGGGGTAAATGCGTTTTTCGCAAGTTGGCGATATTTGGCGACTTTGCAGGGAAGACATATAACGGCAGTGGCTTTCAAGACAAAACTTTGCCTTGGTGGGTACCATCTACTATTACTAAGATAGGGGGAAAAGGATTAACAGTGTTCTCTCTTGTATTCTACTAAAAGGTCTTCACATTTAAGACAAACCTATGGTGGACATATTATGTTAGGTTTAATAATTAGGTTAAATATAATTTCTTATTTTTTCGTATCTTTATTTCTTATTTTTATGCCCAGGTCAAGATATGAGGATTACTGCGTTATACCTTTTTCTTTTCTTTAGTACTCATGTTCTGAGTCTTGTGGAACACTAATATTCCCATTGGTGTAAACAGGGATCTCTGAATAGTGATCACACAGACTGCATGCGTTTCTACTTACATAGCTTCCAGCATAGTTATTTGATTAATTAGCACATTTCATGCATCATGCTGGTCATATTTAAACACGGATGAGGTTTCCAAAACACAAATCTGCCCAGGTCGCCATAAATTGAGCCATCATTTCACTTTTCAAAATATTTAATCTGCTTTAAATAACCTCCAATTATTACATATTAAATGTTTTCAATTGAAGTGCAGCTAACTCCATTAGCATGCATGACAAGGAATGTTTGCTATTGCCCAGTAAATGGGGCATATAGTAATTGTCTAGTGTTGTAAAATGTTGTCTACCAATTACTTTACTAGGGGAAATAAAAAGTAAGGCTTTTATATGCAAAGCAAACTTTAAGCTCACACCAGCATACTGTTTGTCGTTTTAAAATGCAAGTGGGGAGCAGTCAAATGCTGATTGCCAAGCCACAATGTTATCATGGGGGGATGAAAATTGCTTACAAGTGCTTTTTTAACACATTAGCCAATGCCTTAGTATGGTGAAAGATTACCTAGTCTTTTAGGGCCTAAAATATGAAAATCATATGCGAAATGTTGGGCAAACATAGAGGGTAATTTTTGGACATATCCAAAAATCCAGTCAGCAGATTCCTGGCACACAGCTCAAAACCACTGTGCTGCCAACATTGCATCATGTGATACAGCCACTCGGCTAGAGTGCCAAACAGCCGGATCAGGTTAGTGGACAAATTGGTAATTGATTGCTTGGTGCTTCGGCCGAGCATCCGGATTACCCTAAATGAGGCAGCATGGTGGCTAAATGGCTAGCACTTCTGCCTTACAGCACTGGAGTCATGAGTTCAATTCCCGACCATGGCCTTATCTGTTTGAAGTTTGTATGTTCTCCCTGTGTTTGCGTGGGTTTCCTCCGGGTGCTCCGGTTTCCTCCCACAGTCCAAAAACATACTGGTATGTAATTGGCTGCTAATAAATTGACCCAAGTCTGTCTGTGTGTGTGTGTGTGTTAAGGAATTTAGACTGTAAGCCACAATGGGACAGGGATAGATGTGAGTGAGTTCTCAGGGGCGCACGCAGGGGGGGTTTCTGAGTCTCCAGAAACCCCCCCTCCGCGTATTGGTCGGCCCAAAGCATGTTTTTAAACATGCCAAATATTTTTCCACTGACAGCACCGCCGCGACACTTCTGTCACAGCGCCGCGGCTGCTGTATATCTCCTGTTCGGCTAGAAGAAGCTGCTGCGCATGCGCGAGCGCAGCAGCTCCTCCCTAGAATACCCGGCATCACTGGCTGGATTCAAGAGGCACGGTAGGGCTATTTCAATAGATATTTTAAAGATTAAATGATCAAAGAGCTGCAGGTACTCCCCACAATCAATCTGATGTAGTTTTTTTTATTAAAGACCAAAGACTCTGATGTCGTTTTTTTTATTAAAAGACCAAAGACTCCATTTCTGGGCAAACTGCAGGGTATGCAGAGGTGTGTTATTGTATGTAAATATTGTATTATAGGATTAAAAAAGTAGAGGATTCCTCTACTTTTTTAATGTTATCAATGCTATTTTGATGTGCGGTATCAGTGTTCGTTTTAATGTGGAGTATCATTGCTAGTTTTAATGTGTGTTATCAATGCTATTTTGATGTGCGGTATCAGTGTTCGTTTTAATGTGGAGTATCATTGCTAGTTTTAATGTGTGTTATCAATGCTATTTTGATGTGCGTAATCATTTCTAGTTTTAATGTGGAGTGTAAATACTCATTTTACAGATAGGTTTAGATTGTTTTACTGTACAGGATTTTACTGTGTGTTAGCAATGATTTTTCATTTAATGTAAAATGCTAATATAATATATAAAACAAAATATTTTAACAAAAATATTAGCTTTTTACAAAATCCTAATTTGATCATATCTTTTAGAACAGTCAGAAGTTTTGGCAGAAAATACAGCCATGTCAAAACGTCCCTCATCTCAAAAGGGTGCTATCTTTACATATTTTAAAGCAGCTTCAAAGGCTATGCCGCTGCCAGCAGTGACGGATTCTACTGATACCCAAAGCTGTTTGGTAGAGCACGCAGGCCCAGCTGTTTTGGAGGGACTGATTGCGAGGAAAGAACATCCAGCACAATAACTAACATAGAGACATGTCCAATTGTATCAGAAAGATGGTGTGAGGGTGAGGCAGGACCATCATCTGCAGTACTAACCACCCCAATAACTAACATAGAGACATGTCCAAGTGTATCAGAAAGCTGGTGTGAGGATGATGCAGGACCATCATCTGCAGTACTAGCAAATCCACCTACAGTTCCACATGTTGAACAGCTTCCTCCACAGCCTGACATCAGCATTGCCTTAACTCAGTCACTAAGTGATGCAGAGAAGTTCAATCTTCTTGAAAATTTCTATAAACCCCTGTTAGATTTCCAGTTTCCGAAGACTCTTATGTATGGAAAGCAGCGTAAATTCAAGCATGAATATTTATCACAATTCAAATGGCTGGCATATTCCAAATCACTTAATGCAGGACTCTGTGTTTTCTGTGCTGTCTTCCCTCCGCCAAGTGGTGCTGCTGAAAATTTTGTGTCTGTTCCGTTTTCAAACTGGACAAAAATGATTGGCGCATTAAATAAACACTGAGTTTGTTTAACCCATGTAAATGCTGTATCAGTAGCTTCAGAGTTTAAACAGACTTATAAGGGAATCCAGAAACCAGTGGACCACTACCTAAGCCATGAAAGATCTAAGAATTTTGAGCAAAATAGATCTAAGTTTAAACCAATTATCAGTGGCATTATTATGTGTGGTCATCAAAATATTGCTCTAAGAGGCCATCGAGACTGTATTAGGGATGAATCTGCAAATAAAGGAAACTTTAATGCCATTTTAGAATACCGAAGTGAAGGAGACAGTGAATTGAGACATCATCTACAAAATTCAGCCAAAAACTCAAGATACACCAGCTGGCGCATCCAAAATGAAATCATTGACATATGTGGGAACATACTAACTAGAAAGATAGTGGGTGATGTGGACGACTTTTTTACTGTCATAGCTGATGAAATGGTGGACTGCAGTAACAAAGAACAGTTGGCACTCATCATTCGCTTTATTAGTAAACATGGCTATATAAGAGAAGAGTTCCTAAGGTTCCTAGAATGCAGGGAGGGAGTCACTGGTCAACAAATTGCCAAGGAAATAATCACAGGTCTTAAAATGGCAGGACTTTGTTTGGAAAAACTTAGAGGCCAGGGATATGATAGTGCAGGATCAATGGCAGGGAAAGTGAAAGGTGCTGCTGCAATTATATCTCAGCAGTACCCGAAGGCTGTGTACACCCATTGCTGCTCCCATGTTTTAAACCTGGCCATCATGGCAGCTTCTCAGATTCCCATGGTGAGAAATATGTTTGGTCTTGTTGACAGAGTATATATTTTTTTTGACTCTCACCCTAAACGACAAAATTCTCTTGATGCTGCTATTACAAGTGAGTGCCCTGAAGCGAGAAGGAAAAGGTTAAAGTCTTTGTGCAGGACCCGCTGGATAGAACGACATCATGCACTGGAGACATTTCTTGACTTATATCCAGCAATAGTCAAATGTTTTGTGGACATTTATAATCCTTCATTTGATAATCCTGTATCATGGAACAGAGATAGTGTTGTTGATGCCAAAGCACTGTACCTTTCTTTAACTGCTTTTGACCATATCATCTCATTAGTAGTAGTACAGTACTGTATGTCCTTTGTGAAAGGACTAACTGTATTGTTACAATCTAAAGCTAATGATATTGTGAAGGCCTGTTCTGCAATTGATGGTGTGAAAGTGACAATGGCAGGGATCAGAGAGGATGTGGAAAACCAGCATACAGTACTTTTTAAGAAAGCTGTTGATTTGGGATTACAGTTTGAAGTTACACCTTCTCTCCCACGTACCTGTGGTCGTCAGACTAATAGAAATAACACGTCAGCTGAAAACCCTGAAATTTATTATAGGCGTGTCATTATCATTCCCTATCTTGATTACTTAATTGTTGAGCTTGACATGCATTTCTCAGATCACCAAACAAAAGCTATGAAGGCACTGACAATAATCCCATCCATACTGGTTACAGACATTGAGAATTACAGCCAAGTTCAAAATACCTTCACCGACATGTATGAAGATGATCTTCCATCACCAAGAACATTTCATGCTGAGCTATTGTTATGGAAACATCATTGGCAGGCTCAGGATACAGCACTTCTCCCCTCTACTCCTTCTGAAGCTCTGTGCCATGCTAGTAAGCTGGCATATCCTAACATCAACACCCTGCTGAAGATATTATGTGTCCTTCCAGTCACGACCTGTGAGGCTGAGCACAGCTTTAGTTCTCTAAAGCTTCTGAAAACCCATCTGCGCAGCACTATGGGGCAGAGTCATCTGAACGGTCTGGCCTTACTTCACATCCATAATAAAACCCCTCCTGCTGTGGATGACATATTAGCAGAGTTCATTGGACTACATAAGCGTAGAATGGAATTGGGCTTTATTGACATTCAAAGTATTGAATAAATGGTTGAGCACTAGAAATTTGCTTAACAGAAAATGTTTTATTATTGTGTTTTGTTATTTAATATTTATTATTCTCAATGTTATTATTACATGATGTTATACCATGTGAATAAGATTTTATTTTGTGACTAATTTGTACTTGTTATTTACAGTAAAAAAGTTTATGTTGACATCTTATTGTGGCGCTTTATTTTTTAAGTTGTATTTTTGCTGTGTTCAGATTTTAACTATTTGGAAACCCCCCCTTAAAAATCCTGCATTTGCCCCTGGTTCTCTGTACAGCGCTGCAGAAATTAGTGGCGCTATATAAATAAATGGTGATGATGATGGTTTATACTTGAAAAAGACAATATTGCAACCGAATGTGAAAAGTGACGCTCAATAAACATTCTTTTACATTCAACTTATTGCCTTCCAAGTGCTCAGAATATATTTCCCTCTAGAATTTAAGCTCTCTCTCCTAGTATTTCCATTTAGCAGGTTGTAATTATGTAATTATGGACATCTCTTGTTTATATTTGTATAATTTTGTCACTTTAGTACTTATGTAATTTTGTCACTTTAGTACTTATGTAATTTTGTCATTTGGTTGTATGTATTCTTATAAAGGACAATAATAATAATAATTCTAATATAGTAAGATCAACATGGCTGTAAATTTACACATACACAGCAACATTTTGGTTATTCAATATGGCAAGTTCAATAAAATTGATTACTAGTTGTACTGTGTGTGGGCTCCAAGTACCTCATAAATAATGTATCCTCGAGTCAAACAATGATCTCTCAACACTGCATGTCATTGACCTCATATCCCCTTTGAAGCTGGCTGGATGACTAGAACATTAACCAATAATTACGGGAATGGGAAAGGAAAATGCTGACATAAAGACATACCTGTATTTTGAAGGAACCGTAGCCCCCTGTCCTTATTTCTAAAGGGATCTAACTGTACTGCCTCATGGTTGCACATGTAAATATCTTCTCCCCTTAGTGTACATTCTTATAACTATAACAAAATAAAGACCATGATAAATTAGCTTATATTGCTTCCATAATATATAAACTGTAGTCACAACCCAGCAGGGGTTGTGACTACAGTTATAAATCTGGGGTAAAATTTGTATTAAAAAAATAATTTTTAACCAAGAGATATATATTTGTGGTACAGAAACCAATCATGTTTGCTTAATTACATAGACAACGTGGCAGACAGGAGAATGGCACCTTGTGTTTAGTGCAGTACTGTTCAGAGGTGGCATTGAAAGGTTTCATGTTCATTTTTACTTTTTTCTTCTAGCAACAGCCTATTTCTTTCCTGTGTGAATAGACAAGGTGAGTGTATCTTCCAGTTCAACATAACCTATTTGTTTGAGGCAGCACGCACTGATTTTAGAAGGGTTTATAAGACCACTGGAATAGTAAACATGGAAGAGAAGCATTGTATGTGGTTATAGGTAATATCAGTGGATCCCAAATTTTTTCAGTTCAAGGCACCGTTAAGGTCTCCATAATTTTTTCAAGGCACCCCTAAGCCAAATTAATTGCCAGGTAGTCCCCGCCTTGCTTACTACTGGCCCTGGCCGAGGCACCCCTGTGAGATCTCCGAGGCACCTCAGGGAGCCTAGGCGCACAGTTTGGGAACCACTGGGTTATACAATAATAAACAGCTGTACATCAGGTTATGACATTAGAACATATTCAAGCTATTTTTAGGTACAGTATTTGTATCATTTATGGTGATCACAATAAAATAGTTAATTATTGCAATCAAATTGCTCTTTGTGCGGTTGTTAGGCTGGGTACACACTACAGTGTTTTCAGCCCATTATCAGTGGGAAAACAGATGACCATTCTGCCTGATATCGCATTAGTGTGTGTGCTGCAACGATGAGCGATTATCGCTCCAAAGCACATTGTATACTTTCATTTGATATTTAAACCAGGCTAAAAATGTTGTTTAACGATGGAACAATGTCGTTCCATTTCTGCAGTGTATACTTACGACCATCTGTCCAACAATCTTCCGATAGCTCCTCCAATAGCGACGCCTTACTGGGCGTGTATATTTAAATTGATGTTGTCTCTGTCTCCCATGTGGTATGCTGTCAAAACGTAAAGCAAATGTAAATAGTAATCTTTTAATGGCAAATCTATAATAAATCCTACATCCTACGTATGTCATCTATGTGTCGCTGCATGCAAGTATATACAACAGGAATTGTTAGAACGTGAAAATACATGTTCTCAAAAAGTCTCATTTATTTGCTGATGGGACCTCTCTCTCAGTCTCACTCTCACTCTCTTTGCACACTTATTAATGTAGGTGTGTATATGATATATATATATATATATATAGGTCTTTCTTTATTATTGTACCTATAATGGCCATGATTCAACATGTAAGCACATGTACATATATGTATGCAATACCTACCAAGTAATATTTCATTCCACCGTGTGCTATGATTTTTCCCTTATACCTCTATGTCTATTTCATTTTCTTAAGATAATAGCAGACTAGAAATGTATTCAGTACACCTGTGTCCAACCTGTGTTCTGTATCACTGCACTTGTAAACTGGTTTTGCCTTTATTTCAGGCCTACCTATCTAGTAGCAAGTGCACCAAATTAACTAGAATGTTGCTTATTTGTAAATATAATCCAAATTTGTGGCCATTGTATTAAAATAAATCGTAATAATTGTGCAGTTGCGAACGGAGTTGTCGATTCTACACTATTCACAAAGCTGCACTATAGAATGAATGGTGATGATGTAGTTCCTTTTCCTGAATCTTTGTGGGTGTTGTGTGCGAGGAGGTTTAGGCTTTTATTTAGCATATTGCTGCTAGGAGGCCATACACCTGTACAGAGTACGGAGTCACAATGTTTTGAGATGATGGTTATGTAAGACAAAAACCAAATCTTAGATGCTAAATAGTGTTTTATTTTATAATTATTGTTCTTAATAATAATAATAATAATAATAATAATAATAATAATAATAATAATATAAATATTATTATTATTATTATTATTATTATGATTTTTTAAATGTCAGTTGAATTGTTCTCAGTAATTACATCATTGTCAAGCATCCCAGTACAATGTTATATTCAGTGATGGGTCACAACATTAAACAATATCTTTTACAATGTCATACCCGTGATAATTAATATTCTTTATCAGTGCCATTAATCAGCTTTAACTAATACAAACAGGAAATGTCATCCTACTAATATTAGTCCAGTGTAGGCCAGCAGTGGTACATCCCAGCAAAACTACTAAAAGGTTATTTCTTTCAGGTTCTGACTTGTTGGAAGATCAATTGTGACTTCTCGCCATCTCACTGTAGTTTTGTGTGTAGAACTTTTCAGCTTGTACAATTTAATAACTCTCAGTTATATCAGTTATACACAGACAAGGCTGGAATTGCCTGCAATCCCAGGTGTGTGTGTGGCCTTAAAAGGATGCTCTTTTCCTTACAGACAGAAGACGTGTATTTTCCACCACATGCTAGAATCATCCAGATTATTACAGAAAGGCTAACTCCCCTTCCATACAGCTGGCCCTCTTTGTGGGGGAAATCTATGCAATGGGATGGAAAAGTAATTGTTCTTGCAATGCTTGTGGGGCACATATCATGTGCTGATTATTACTTTGGATCTGGAATTTAATTCTACCATATATATGTGAATATATGATACACATCATCCATTAACACCCCTAAGCATTTCTGGGCATCCAACATTTATTTTCTATTGAGAATAGCTACAAGGGCAGCATGGTGGCTTAGTGGTTAGCACTTCTGCTTCACAATGCTGGGGTTATGAGTTTGATTCCCGACCATGACCTTATCTGTGTGGCGTTTGTATATTCTCCCTGTGTTTGCATGGGTTTCCTCCAGGTGCTCTGGTTTCTTCCCACACTCCAAAAACATACTAGTACGTTAATTGGCTGCTATTAAATTGACATTGGTCTCTCTTGGTCTGTGTGTTTGTATGTTAAGGAATTTAGATTGTCTGCCCCCCCACCCCCATGGGGTAGAGACTGATGTGAGTTCTCTTGTACAGCGCTCTGGAATTTCAGGTGCTTTATATAAATAAATGATTATGATGAATGTAGGCAAGGTTACTAATAAAAATCAGTTTTGTTAGAGTTTAATTGGGTAGAGCATTTTTAATTCCCTGGTCTATGGTTGGCTGGTGAACTTAGCAGTTATGTCTAGCAATTTGGATGTTTTGCAGCAGTTTGACTAGACCAGTGTTGGCTAACCTGTGACACTCCAGGTGTTTGTGAAACTACAAGTCCCAGCATGCTTTGCCAATATATAGCAGCTTATTGCTGCAAGGGTATGCTGGGACTTGTAGTTTCACAACACCTGGAGTGTCACAGGTTAGCCAACACTGGTCTAGACAAAACTGTGTGCTGACCTAAGAGGACCAGCAATTCTGATCAATCTGGTTAGATTTTATTGTTATGCCACACGATCTGGTTGGCCAATGATCTGAATCTATATGTATGCGTAGTTCCACTTCCAGTCTGCAAAACTATCTGTCCAGTTTGGCCATCTACATGTTGAAGTGTTGCCACATTGGACAACATGCTAGCCATTCAGTAAGCTTGAAGCCCAGATCCACTGCGATAAGTAACGGCTACATTTATTATCACTTCGCTTGAACATATTATTCTACTATTTGCGAAAAAATCTTTGTGCGTTGGAAACACAAATCGAGGTTCGACAATCGTTATTGGTTAGCGACAATACGCACATAACAATTTGGGGGCTCGTGAGCTTTGGAGGTTTCATTGCCGATGATACACAAGACCAACGGATTTCGGTTCCGCAACAAAGGGTGGAGACACGTCATATACGGGTAAGTACGCAATGTGTTCAAAACCTGAATTTTACTCTGTGTTGTGAAACCGAATGTCCGTTTTGCATTGTCTAGGGCACGCTAACTAGAACCAAGGGACAAAAGAGAAAACTGTTTCTTTTTACTGTCATTGTGCGTTTTAACTGTATAGCATTGCTTAGTGTATGTGTATTTCCTGCTGTGCGTACGCGAACTTCCGGTAGATTTGCCACATGGTTAAACAATCGGTTTGATAGTTATACATGCATAGTATAAATCACTTGTGAAAACCTCTGGGACATTATTACTATTGTTGGGAATTCTTTTATTTTCTGCACAGAAAAGGTGTATGTCGTGTGATTTGTTGACTTTAAATACACTAAGGTTTTATCTATTGTAAAATAGAGTGTCAGTTGCTGTTTGACGAGGCAGGTGCCCAACTGGTGTACGGTATACAAGGCAGGTATACCGGGGGCGGAAACTGAATACGTTTTCGCGACGTGCACCCAAGGGTAATCGCATCGCTTACTGAAAACCTTTAAGCGTTGCGATTGCACCACACGGCAAGGAAAGCCGTGATTGTGACTTGGGAGTAACGGGGAGGAATTACGTTGGTAGGGCTGGTAATTGACTTTACCGGTTGCTGCCGGGCGTAATAAACTCAACAGATTTTGTTGGAGAGTCAGGGGTAATCGAGGAGCTGATAATCCCTTAGTCCGCATTGATATTTCTGTATTAGGGGTCCTCGTTTAATACGAGAGGAAGCGAGTGGACGCGGCTTGTAGCAAATACGTCCACAGGCCGGTAAAATATCTCTAACGGTAGTGTTGAAACTTGTGGCAGGATATTGTGTTATTTCTGGAACCCTATTTTGTGGCAGGATATTGTGATATTTCTGGAACCCTATTGTTGAACATGGGTGCTAAGCAAACGTTAGAGAAGGCCAAAGTTCTGCCTAAGGAAGGGCCTATTGGGTCAGCGAGATTTCTCATGTGCAAGAAATATGTTGCATACGCAACTGCGTATTGCGACACGTGGGTCAAGATGACCAAAGATTGTGATAGGCCTTTCCTAACAATAGGGAGTTTTAATGCAGAGGTACTAAATACTGTAAAAGATAAAGTATGGTTGATTAACTCAACGAAAGTGAGGAATAAACATAATGATTGTTTAAAATTGTGGCAAATGGAAGGTAACACGTGGCAGAGCAGCAAATGCAAAGCGGAAGTAGGCGTGACGAAAAGCGCGCGCAAAGCGGAATTAACCATTGAGAAGCGTGGCGAACTCAGCGCAAGCACGCCCGGCCACCTTATGTGGCGAGAGGGGTAAGTACAGCCATTATTAAAACTGAAAAAAGAGAAATTGCTAAGTTGTATCCTGTTTTAAGCCAGTTTAAAACAAGTGTATCAGAAAATGAAGATGAACCCACTGTGATTTCGGCCATTGCCCATGCTGTTAGTGTACTAGAGGCTCAGAGTAAATATGAGAAAATGGCTGAAATAGGTGAGAGTAGCGTGATCACTAGGAGTGAAAGCGTCCTAAATCTTGAAACAGCAAATCATGTAGTGTCCCCTGAAGACAGTGAACCAGTGGGTGCGTACCCAGTCCGCACAATATCAGTTCCCAATGGGAAACCGGATAAGGATGGTGTAGTTCCTTTAAGAAATGTTACAATACATTGTCCCTGGACTAGATCAGAATTATGTTCCATTATGACTGAATTCCTAGATCCTAGAAAAGAGTTGGCTAAGTGTCAGAAATTTGTTAAAGACTTAGGAAATGCTCACGAACCAACCAATAAGAATTGGCGTGTAGTGTTGAGGGCTTGTCTTCCTCCCAATACTGACATACAAAAATGTATTAAAGATTGTTCGTTGGAAGAAGATGACATCTTGACTGATGAGATTAACCAAGGGAATATAGAAAAAATTGTCAAACATTTAGCCATATATTTTCCAGTAGTGGTAAATTGGAGTAAGATTTTCACCATAAAACAAAAAGACAGTGAAACTGCAGCGGATTATTTTGGCAGAGCTCTTGCATCAATGACACAGTTTACGGGGGTATCAGATATAAGGGAGAACCCACATCATAGCGAAGTAGCGGTAACAGTAGTGATCGATGGTTTAAAGGAAAATCTAAAAACAAGAGTACAATCCTCAACCCCTGGTTGGAGAGGCAGCACGGTAGATTCTCTTAGAGAAGTTGCTGTGGAACATGACAAAAATATTTTTAGGAAAAGGGAAGAAAAGAGTGACAAGTTGATGACGGTGAGTATACAGGCATTAGAGGGAATGCATACACGACCACCAGCATATAGCCCACATAACGGGAAACGCAGAATGTTGAGATGTTATAATTGCAAAGAAGAAGGACATATGAGAAAAGATTGTACAAAGGGAAGGTATAATCCTAATGAAGGGTCACATAGATATCCTCCAAGGAGGGATTCACATAGGCTAGAAGACTCACGCCTGCCCGTGTATGTCGCAGCAGTAAATGCTGCACGGGAAAGCAATAGTCAGCGCTAGGGGTCAGGTCATACCTGTAGTCTACAGCCAGTGAGGTTAACTGAGAGTCAGATGGAAGAACCAACAATGATAGTTGACATAGCTGGTAGAAAACAAACTTTTCTTGTAGATACAGGGGTGGCCAGATCTGTGATAACCTCTCCTTTTAATCTACAGGTGATCAGTAAAACCATTCCAGCTATGGGAGTAACGGGAAGAGTGTTACATTATCCTCTAACTAAACCCGCTATAGTTACTATCGGGCCAGATGGTGTGTTCCTAGATATACCCGAGAAGGTCGCTCATGAGGTACAGGACATATTGGACACCCCTCAAGGGTTAATGTTACACTCTACTGTTATAGAACACAGTCCATCTCAAGTAAAGGGGATGTTGCTGGAAATACCAGGTTCACTATGGACCAGAGATGGACAGGACACTGGACTGATGGCAAACAAAGCCCCTGTCATGGTCAATCTAAAAAGTGGTAGGATAGCTCCAAAAATCCCACAGTATCCATTAAAACCGGAGGTGAAACTAGGGGTATATCCTGTTATTGAGAGGCTGTTACAACAAGGGATTTTAATTCGTACAGCCAGTACAGCAAATAGTCCCATTTTCCCTGTGAAGAAGAGTGGGGGGAGGGGCTATAGATTAGTCCAGGACTTAAGGGGAATTAATAAAGTTGTTGAGAGCCAATTCCCCGTAGTGCCGAATCCAGCTGTCATCCTCATGCAGATTCCACCATCTGCTAGTCATTTTACTGTCATTGATCTATGTTCTGCTTTCTTCTCAGTCCCTCTTCACCCTGACTGCCAATACCTTTTTGCATTCTCCTACCGGGGAGTGCAATATACATGGACCAGACTACCCCAGGGGTTCATTGACAGCCCAAGTATTTTCTCCCAAGCCTTCCATGACTGTTTGCAATCCTTTCAACCCCACAACGGGTCTGTTCTAATTCAATATGGGGACGATTTGTTGCTGTGCTCTGATTCTTTTATGTCATGTTTACATGATACTAAATTGTTGTTGCTCCATCTCTCACAAACAGGGCACAAGGTGGCAAAGGACAAATTACAGCCATGTCAGACTTAGGTCAAATACTTAGGACACTGCCTCACTAAGGGGCTAAGACACCTGACAACCGACAGGATTGAGGCCATACAACACATGACTCTGCAGCAGAGCCAGAAGCAGATTCGTACTTTCTTGGGGATGTGTGGATACTGTAGATCCTGGATCCCAGGTTTTTCTATTCTGGCATTACCATTGCAGGAGCTAGTCTCTTCCTCAAAACCAGAACGTGTTGTACACACAGAAGAGTCAGAGCAAGCGTTCTTTAATCTTAAAGATAGTCTGACTAGAGCACCTGCATTGGCAATCCCTGATTATGAAAAGCCTTTTGAGCTATTTTGTACAAAAGCTGATGGTTGTGCAGCAGGTGTCCTCGCACAGAAACATGGTGACGCTAGCAGACCGGTAGCATACTACAGTGCACAATTAGACAATGTGGCAAGATCACTCCCAACATGTCTCAGAAGTGTAGCAGCAACGGCTCTTCTGGTAAGTAAGAGCGAGGACGTAGTATTAGGACATAATTCAACTATCTATACACCCCATGCTGTATCAGCTCTGTTAAATTCAGCCCAAACCAGACATGTTTCTTCAGCTAGATTCACAAAGTGGGAACTAGCCCTGATGGCACCCTCAAACATCACCATCAAACGATGTAGCACCTTAAATCCAGCTACATACCTTACATATGTGTCTCAAGAGACACAAAGGGTGGGAGGTGAGGAGACCCTGGTTGATGATGAGTTAGGCAAGAATAATGACACGCATGACTGTATGGAACACCTGAATCAGACCTTTACTGCAAGGCCCGACATACGTGACACCCTCTTAGAAAATGTAGATTTTACGTTTTATACAGACGGAAGTTGTCATAGACAGACAGAGACGGGAGAGCTATGTACTGGTTACTCTGTTGTAGACGATCAGGATGTGGTAGAAGCTGAACCCCTTGGTCCAACTCACTCAGCCCAGGTGGCGGAACTAGTAGCACTAAGGAGAGCGTGTGAATGGGCAGAGGGTAAATCAGCCAATATATATACTGACTCTAGGTACGCCTTCGGGGTAGTGCACGATTTTGGGGCCCTTTGGCGTCTTAGAAACTTTACGACAGCAGCAGGTACGCCAGTGGCACACTCACAACACATAAAAGGACTTCTGACAGCGATACAGTTACCCAGAACAGTAGCCGTCATAAAGTGCAAAGCCCATACCTTTGAAGAAGACCCAGTGTCATTGGGCAACAACAGGGCAGACGAAGCTGCTAAATGGGCAGCAGGGCAACCTATGACTGTATCGACCGAGACTATGATGGTTTTTCAGACATTAGACATGCAGAAATTAATTGAAATGCAAGATTTGTGTTCCCTGCAGGAAAAGGCGGTCTGGAAGGCGAAGGGATGTGGTCAAGAGTCCTCAGGACTCTGGAGGGATGGACAAGGTAAGCCTGTAGCTCCCCGAACGTACTATCCAAGCCTGGCTGAAGCAGCACACGGCCTGACTCACCTGGGTAAAGAAGGTATGTGCAAACTGGTGAGAGCATACTGGTGTGCTCTTGGATTTTCCTCTCAGGCTGGTAAGAAGGCAATGTCATGTCTTACTTGTTTGAGGAAAAATATCGGGAAAACTATTCCGACTGAGCCATCCCACATCCCTCCTACAGACGGACCTTTTCAGGTAATACAAATAAACTATATCCAATTACCACTGTGCAGGAATTTAAAGTATGTGTTAGTTTGTATTGATGTGTTTTCCGGTTGGGTAGAAGCATATCCGGCAGCCACTAATTCTGCTGTGTTCACTGCAAAGAAAAATTGTACAAGACTTTGTATGTAGGTTCGGTATCCCTAGAATCATTGAAAGTATAGGGGTACCCACTTTACTGGTGATATCTTCCAAAATATGTGCAAACTCATGGGAATCGGTAGCAGACTTCACACCCCGTACCGACCACAAGCCAGTGGTAAGGTGGAGAGAGTAAATGGTACTATAAAGAACAAGCTTGGTAAGGTAATGGCTGAAACTGGGTTGGCATGGCCTGAGGCTTTGCCGTTGGTCCTCCATCGCATTCGGACCACTCCTAGACCTCCTCTTAATCTGTCCCCCTTTGAGATACTGTTCGGACGACAACCTCATTTGATCGTGAGTCCACAAGACGACTTGAAGTGTAATAATGAAGTGACTGTACAATATCTTATAAGAATAAGTAGACAGCTAAAGCAACAACAACAAAAACTAAAAATGCTGTCACCTGGTATGCCAGAAAGGAACTGTCATGATGTTGAACCTGGAGACTATGTTATGATCCGCAATTTCTTACGTTCAGGTTGTTTAACAGACCGTTGGGAAGGCCCGTACCAAGTGCTGCTGACCAGTACTACATCACTGAAGATTGCAGAGAGAGACACTTGGGTCCATTCCACCCACTGCAGGAGAGTCCATAATCCGGAGAAAGTACAAGATAAAACTGAGACCGACTACATAGATCTGTCACTTGTGAGTCTGTTCCAGGAGACCTAAAGCCTGCAGTCGAGACACCTGAACCAGAGACGTTGCCCCAGAACTATCTTTCCAGCGATGGAGTGGCAGTTTTTGTTTTTCTTTTGTTCCAGGATTTTCCTTATTTTCATTCTTTTTAGGACATTCTATTTTTGTGAAGAAGGATGGAGGACGGAGGAGAGTTCTGGTAGTGATACGGATGAGTTGGAGGCAGAGGAAAAGTTATTAGAATACTCAGAGCAGCCCATTATCAAGCTTGGTCCAGGGGTTATGAAAAGGTCTGCTAGCTCAGGAACTCGGAGGCAGTGTGAGGGGCTATTTTCTGATGAGTATTGTATCTGCAAGTTCTGCGACTCCCTAGTTGAAGAGAGATGCATCCAACGATGCCAGTCCCCCAGTACTCTGAATATAGGCGGGCATCCTTTGGAGGATTATCACTCCCTGGTGGGTAAGGTGCTAAACCAGACCAAGTGTTGGGTGTGCTCTCACGTGCCGCAAGGGCAGCATAACATAGGACTAGTTCCATTACCTCTAAACATATCCGAAGTACTCGAATTGAGGGGTGGGAGGCCCATAGACGGGAGGTACAATAACACTAGGTTCCCTAGTCTGACGCTTCGACAATACTCCATAGGCAGATCTTTTCTGTGCCTAAACATATCTCATACAAAGCGCCTGGAGAATTGGGAGGCTGACCCATCAGATCAGACAATGGCTCGCCACACTCATTTTAGAGGGAGACTCACAAGGTCACTAATAGGCAGGAATGTTGATGGAAGTCACAAATTAGGGCGTATAACCAAACATAAGAAGGTATCCATTGGAAAAGTCTCTACAGATAAATGTAAAAATGTCATTAATGCCGACACGTGTCTAGAGCAAATGGAGACACTAGGCATGGGTAGTTTTATCAAAACTCTGTGTGATATAATTCATGGGCATACTGTTTCTTATGTTCTCCCTGATGATGTGTATTTTGTTTGTGGAAGGAAAGCTTATTCCTGGGTGACTCCGAGTTCCAAGGGCTTGTGTTTCTTAGCTAAACTGGTTCCTGAAATCATGACTATTACTCATGAAGAAATGGTTGGTATTCACAAGACTACATCACCACCATACATACACACACAGTATGAACACCGTGGCAAGAGAAATATGATTCCTGGTGAGCAACCCAGAGCAGCATTTCAGCATTACTTCACCACTCTTTACAACATATCGCCCCCCACCACTTCCCCCACACAGCGGTTCCATCCAACATTAATTTCTGAATTTCTTGCTAAGGCCAGACTCCCCAAACTGTCCCACCGGGCTCTCAATCATCTTAATGAAGAAATTTTGATGGAAGAAATTCTTCACACTTTCAAAGGACAGAAAAATGGCAACTCGCCTGGTCCTGACGGCTTTACGGCCGCATACTATAAAAAAATCTCAGGCCTGCTTGCCCCCCACCTGCACTCTCTTTATAATAATGTACTCCAGGGGACTCTCTTCCCACTTGAAATGCTCAAAAGCAGGATTGTAGTGATCCCTAAAGAAGGGAAGGTCCAGCTCCACTGTATGAGCTAAAGGCCCATCTCCCCTCTCAACCTGAATTTGCATGTCTCCCATTTCTGATCCACTACAACCAGGTGGGGTTTATTCTGGAACGCCAGATGAGGAATAACACCAGGTGAGCCATAGACATTATCCATAACGCAAACACCAGGAGATCCCCAACCATCATACTCTTTCGGGATGGCAAAAAAGCATTTGATAGGATCTCCTGGGGTTTCATGAAGGCCACACTTGAGGCCTTCGTCTTTGCTGGTGATTTCCTTACTGGCATTCTGGCACTGCACACCACAAGGTTCTGATCAATGGTACCCCCTCTAATCCAGTCACAATTCAAAATGGCACAAGACAGGGCTGACCTCTATCCCCCCTGATATTTGCCCTGGTGATCGAATTCCTAGCCTCTCAGATTTAATCCAACCCTGGTATTCAATCCAACCCTGTGTTTCCCCCTGATTTCTCTGTTATAAGACGTAGTCCCTGGACCCAGGTTGGTCATAAACTCCTGACTTCTCCAAGCGAGGTTGTTGGCTCCCACTAGCGGAACTTCAATGCCACTCCCAATCTCAAACCCTCAGCCCCTTTAAATTTTTCCAAGTTAGTCACTTCCTCCACTCCCTGCTGCCTGCCTATGTACTACGAGACCTAACTCCCTTCGAAGATCTCTGTAAATGTCACCCCATGACCAGAGGCATGATTTCCCAACTTTATAGTATATTCCTTGCTACTGCCCTTCTCTCTCCTAGATCAAACAAAGTTGACTGGGAAAGGGACCTTGGTCTGCACCAGACAATGAAGCCTGGGAGGATATGAGACTGGGGATAGCCAAAAGCTCCATATCAACCAAACTCAAGGAAACTTTCTAAAAAATGGAAAATGGACTATTGTTGGTATTATACCCCCACCCGACTCTATAGGATTTTCCCCTCCTCCTCACAAAACTGCTGGCGGGATTGTGGCCACACGGGCTCTATGCTGCATATTTGGTGGACCTGTCAGTTTATTGCTTCCTTCTATGATGTGGTCCATAGAATCCTAAACACTCTCTTTGAAGCTCCCACTGCAAAGGACCCCTGGGTATATCCCCTTCAAGACCTTCACAAATTCGCCAAGAAATTGACCGCACATATACTGACGGCTGCCAAGTCTCTTATAGCTCTCAACTGGAAAAACACTGTTCCCCCATTTTTCTCCAACCTCAAAGAACAGATTTGCAAGTTGCAGCTATGGAAGAGAATACCTATTACCTGCATGACAAGGGCCAAGTCTTTCATCAATTGTGGGCCCCATGGCTGTTCGCAGAACGCATGTTCCCCTCCACCCTTTAGCTCTGCCAAGGTGAGCCATGTGCGGCGACCAATTTCTCCTCTTACACACTCCCAATATGATGAATACTTTGTATAATTTTTCTCCATGTTTGTACCATGCCTTTATTGTTATATCCATTGCGTATTTCTGTTTGACCATTTCAAATAAAGAATTATAAAAAAAAAATGCAAGGGAGTTAGTGGCGCTATATAAATTAATGGTAATAATAATAATAATAATAATAATAATACTACAGGGAGGCCCAGCACAGGTATATATCCTGTCTATTGGGTCACAGCTCCACTTCCTCTTTCTCACTGAAGTCTAACATCAGAAATTAGCGCAGGATAGGAAGCTGAACGTAACAAGTCTGTTCTATCATTGGTTGACAGTGTTCAGTTTCCTATCCTCCATTGAAGGAGTGGAAAAAGAACTACTCAGTTAATATAACAGGTTTTTCTGTTTTGTTTAATGATACATTGTACACTGGCCACATGATAGTGAGCTCTCTAATGTACATTATGCCATCATGGACTGGACTCTGTATTGTGCACTGGGCCATCGGGGACTAGACTCTGTGTTTTATACTGACCACCTTGGACAAAAGTCTGTATTGTACACTGGGCCATCATGGACTGGACGGCGCTGTATTGTACACTGGATCACCAGGGTCTGGACACTATATTGAGTACTGGATCACCAGGGACTGGGATCTGTATTGTACACTGGGCCATCATGGACTGGATGCTGTATTATGCACTGGATCACCAGGGACTGGACGTTGTATTGTGCACTGGATCATCAGGGACTGGGCTCTGTATTGTACACTAGGCCACCAGGTAATGGACTCTGTATTGTTTACTGGGACACCAAATATTGAGCTCTGTGTTGTATATTATCCAACCTGGACAAAAGTATGTCTTGTACACTGTGACACCAGGGACTTGGTTCAGTATTGTACACCGGGCAACAAAGTTCTGGACTTTGTATTGTACAATGGCCATCTGGGATTGGTCTCTGTATTGGACACTGGCCAACTAGGACTGGGCTCTGCTTTTGTGCATTTGAAAATAGAGACTGGGCTCTGAATTGTACACTGATTATCAGGGAATTTGCTTTTAGTATGCATTGATCATCAGAGGATGACTCTGTTTTGCATGCTTACAACTCCTTCTGTGTATAGGTTCCACCACTAAACCATAAGTATAGTATGGGACACTACACTGGATTTAATGCATTGGGACACTACACTGGATTTAATGCAAAGGTTGAACCCCACACCCGTTAAGCTTCAAATCGCAAGTATCATTTCTGCATGGATCTATACAACTAAATTTTCTGATACATTCATCATTGTTGATACATGTATGTAAGCGTGACGGATCTCTCTGAATTGAAAGTTTACAACCCTCATGAGGACTGTTTTTATTTTTATTTTTATTTTTATATTTATATTTATATTGACAATTTTATTATGGGGTATATCCTCAGCAGCACGCATCACCAATCCGGATAAATAGATCTGTGTTATATGGACTATTTTTTAGATTTCCATCAATATTATTCATTTATTGTCCATGTATTTATCTGTCAGTATGCAGTCAGGTTGATATCATGTACATTATTGTGTAGATCACGTTATCAATTCAAGTGATATTAATTCCATTTAATGTACATATCATTATCTCACTATTCATCTAGGGTGTAGACTAGCCAGTTAAGAGTGTAGCTGAGTTAATAGTGTACATACCCAAAATTGGGTCCCAATATTCGTGCCAGCAATGTTGGCACGATAAATAATAATAAATAATGAAATAATAACATTTAAAATTCTAAAAATAAATTATTTTTAAAAAGTTCATATCCCCCAAATCACCCTCCCGCACAATAAGACCATGTCACACACTGAGTGACACACAGTGCAAATTGTGATATGACACACAGAATGATTCTTGCCCAAACCATTGAAATAGCCGCCAAGCACCAAAATTTTGTTGGACTATCACCAGACGTCTTTGTGTTTTTCCTTGTTGCCTAGTTTTCTCTATGCAAAGTCCACAAAATAAAAAGGATAAAAGTCAATATATATTGACCAGGGTAGACTAAAATACTGTTATTCCTGGTGAAAGCCTGCCTAAATGTGAACCATTTTGCTGGTTAACAAGGTATGAAATACCCCCTGGCATAAATAGGTTACATAACATGCTCATGTACATACTACCATACACAGATCTTGACTTCTAGTTTCCCGATTGCTGTACTTTAAAGGGTGTACAGCTGATGCTAAAATGGGCTGAGAGAACTTCTAACTATGTATGATGGATACAATTCTATGTATTTGTTTTTGTTTTATAAACAATATTTTTAAAGTTTATTAAAAAAATACAACAGAATTAAAGGATAATGCATCCAAACAATAACATTTTTAGCTTATGGTTCAATGAGTTAGTATATAAAAACATAATTGTACTGCAGATGTCCAGTTTGTTAAATCACTAGAGTTTCCTATATGGCTGTAACAGTCCAATGCTAAGAATCCCTCTCTCTCCCATTACTTTGTGGCCTGCTTTAAACTGTGAATTTTAAGCTCACATAAGAAGAACATTAAAACCTGCTCAGTCCGATTGAATCAAGCCAGGCTGTAAGAGGAGGGTGCAGTTTGTGACCATTACCACCATCATTGGGCAAATACGCCAACATACAGTACACAACAATCAATATATATCTATCTATATCTATATATATATATATATATATATAAATATATATATACTGGATATGCAATAAATTGCCCCAGAGAATTAAAATGCAATGGGCAAAGAGGTTATTAGTTATCAGGAGTGAAACTAGTGCCATTTCTGCAATATGTGTCCATCTACTCCATAGGCCTCCACTCTGCTCTTTTGACCATGCACGACGGTTCAGTTCCACTGTGATAATTGAACTGAAATTTAAATAATGCCACAAAGGGACTTCTTTATGCATGCACCAGCCTCATGCATCCTCTAAAAAGCAGATTGGGGGCCTCTAGTATGGTAAGAAGATGTGCATCATTGATAAACATTGGGGTACAAAACAGAACATTATTCCTTCTAGTTGCTCTTATTTTCCTATGTTACATATTACTGGTCATTTCCAAACCACAAAAACAGCACTGCTAATAGTAAGTAAGCTTAATTGTCTCTCAAGTGCAGTTTAAGCTGCAGCCCAGTTCCCAGGCTTTGAAAACATCCTTATAAAAATAATATGGACCTACATTTTTGGATACTCTGATAAATGTGCATGGGACGGACAGTGAAAACATAGCTACAAAAGTCCACACTACAGCCACTTTAGGGTCCATTGAAATATAGAATCTGACGGCAGATAAGAACCACTTGGCCCATCTATTCGGCCCATTTTTTTAACCTATGGTAACCTCAAACCTTATTTAATCCTTTGTTTTTCCAAGGATATCCTTATGCCTATCCCAAGCATGTTTAAATTGCTCTACTGTATTAGTCTCTACCACCTATGGTGGTGGTGGTGGGGGGGGGGATATTTCACTTATCCACTACCTTTTCTGTGAAGTCATTTCCTCCATTAACTGTAACTGTACAATTTTTCTCCTAAAATACGGCTTCATGTACAATCATTTATGTCTTAATTAAAACATGAACATGAGGACACGTTAGGGCAGTCTTACTTGTGTAACCTTTGAGCATTTTAATGTTTTTAGAATGTTAGTTGAAGAGCACCTAGAAAAGAAATTCAGGCCAGTGAAGGAAAGTACAACATGTGTTCCACTGATAGTAGATTGGTCAGGCTGGATACCTCACCTGTTATCAGTTGCAGAATTCAAGTGTTATTGTGAGGAGATAAATGCTGTGCACTCACTCAAAAGACTGGAAACTCTGTCCAATATAAAAGTTTTCATGTTTGCAAATGAGCCCTATTGTGTAGGCAATTTTTGCTAATAAAATATAAGTCAATATATGGCATAGTGCAGAAACAAATACTTATACAGTAGTTAAAGTGTTACATCTCCAAGAACATATTTGCTTTTGTTACAATCTTATTACAGCCAGAAATTCCAGTATCATGGATGCATTATAAGCTCAAGTGTGTGAAGAGCCACATAATGCAGATGTTTTAACTTAGTCAAGATGTCTTTATTTATATAATAATGTATTTTAGTAATTGTTTTCAAGAAGAGGCTTACATTTATTTACATCTCAAATATAATGCAGGTGCTGGGCCAGAAACAAATCGGGTGCTGTTAAGGAAGTGTTGCCCATTGTTCCATCTGCGAGGCAGGTCAAGGCAAAAACCAATGTCTGGAGACTCTAACTGGACTCGATGGAGACTTTAGTGGAGGAAACAAAATATATTGAATATGCACAATTTGTGCATCTCACTAAGGATTAGGGATGTGCACCGGCGACTTTTGAGGTCTCGTGTTTTGTGTTTTGGATCCGGATTTTCGTTATTTTTGGGGTTCGGATTTGTCTCGCAAAACACTTGACGAAAGGTCTCGGTTCGGATTTAAGGTTTTGGATTCGGATTTTTTTTGAAAAAAACATAAAAAGTTTAAAAATCAAGTTTTTGGGCTTATTTTCACTCCTACGCTATTATTAACCTCAATAACATTCAATAACAAGCATTTCCACTAATTTACAGTGTATTCTGAACACCTCACAATAAAGTTATTAGTCCAAAACGTTGCAACAAGGTATCTTTCTGGACTGCGTAGAGGAGTGGGTCACCACAATATATATTAAAAACCCTGAACTTTTATGAATCGCACCAATAAATGTACCTGGACTGCGTAGAGGAGTGGGTCACCACAATATATATAATAAGAAAACCATCAACTTGTTTGATTCGCACCAATAAATGTACCTGGACTGCGTAGAGGAGTGGGTCACCACAATATATTAAAAACCCTGAACTTTTATGAATCGCACCAATAAATGTACCTGGACTGCGTAGAGGAGTGGGTCACCACAATATATATAATAAGAAAACCATCAACTTGTTTGATTCGCACCAATAAATGTACCTGGACTGCGTAGAGGAGTGGGTCACCACAATATATTAAAAACCCTGAACTTTTATGAATCGCACCAATAAATGTACCTGGACTGCGTAGAGGAGTGGGTCACCACAATATATATAATAAGAAAACCATCAACTTGTTTGATTCGCACCAATAAATGTACCTGGACTGCGTAGAGGAGTGGGTCACCACAATATATTAAAAACCCTGAACTTTTATGAATCGCACCAATAAATGTACCTGGACTGCGTAGAGGAGTGGGTCACCACAATATATATAATAAGAAAACCATCAACTTGTTTGATTCACACCAATAAATGTACCTGGACTGCGTAGAGGAGTGGGTCACCACAATATATTAAAAACCCTGAACTTTTATGAATCGCACCAATAAATGTACCTGGACTGCCTAGAGGAGTGGGCACTGGGCACCACAATAAAATATATAAAAAACCTTCAACAGGTCTGCATTACACTACACATACGGCTGCTCCTCCATCCTCTCCATCATATACATGTTGGAGTTTTAGCGTGTGACAACCTCTTGTTTTTGATAATGTCAGTGCATTTTGAATATTTTTCAATTTGCCCCACACCACTGAATGTACTTTATCTATGATACGCATCTATCTATCTTGACTGCGTAGTGTGGTGGCCCCGGTACACAATTTGGTACCGAGGCCACAATATAATTAAAAAACCCTCCACGTGTCAGAATTCCACCAAACAAGTATCTGGACTGCGTAGTGGGGTGGCCCCGGTACCCAATTTGATACCGGGGCCACAATAAAATAAATACACCCTCCACGTGTCAGAATTCCACCAAACAAGTATCTGGACTGCGTAGTGGGGTGGCCCCGGTACCCAATTTGATACCGGGGCCACAATAAAATAAATACACCCTCCACGTGTCAGAATTCAACCAAACAAGTATCTGGACTGCGTAGTGGGGTGGCCCCGGTACCCAATTTGATACCGGGGCCACAATACCTCCTCCAAACATGGTACAGACAATTCGTCATTGAGATCCCATCAAGTATGTTAAAGACAGACAGGGTCCAAGTGTTATTGGTTGACTTTGTAAACCAAAAAACTGTCCCTGTTGCACATAGTCGTGCAATGAAGACTGACTTTTTCATTTAAAGGCACCATCTTTCAAGTGTAGTGTTTGTAAGTCTAAGTCATATTATACTTTTGGTAAAATTGGTTTGTTTTGTTCCTCTTTATGGTAACTACTAATAGAATTAAAGTATTAAATAGAAGCGGCAGTTCCTCTTTATGGTAATTAGTAATAGAATTAAAGTATTAAATAGAATTAAAGTATGAAATAGAATTAAAGTATTAAATAGAATTAAAGTATGAAATAGAATTAAAGTATTAAATAGAATTAAAGTATTAAATAGAGTGGTATAGAGTTGTAGTGTGGTATAGATAGAGTGGTCCCCACAATATAACAATAAAACCCTCAACTGGTCTGAATTCCACCAAACGAGTATCTGGACTGCGTAGTGTGGTGGCCCCGGTACACAATTTGGTACCGAGGCCACAATATAATTAAAAAATTGGGCATCAACTGTCACCGTTGTTTAATATCTGATACACCTAAATATGGACTGCACAGTGGAGTGGCCCCGGTAGTAAATTTGGTGCCGGGGCCACAATACCTCCTCCAACTTCCAAGTTTAGTGTTTATAAAGACAGACAGCGTCGAAGTGTTATTAGTTGACTTTCTTAACCCTAAAATTGTCCCTGTTGCAAATATTCGTGCAATGGACAGTTACTTTTTTATTGAAAGACTCAAGCTTTCAAGTGTAGTGTTTATAAAATATAAACAACAATACAGTAGTTTTAGAGCACGTCAATACCTCTTGTTTTAAATTATGACACGGCATTTTACTTTTGGTTTAATTTCTTGAATTTTTTTAAATTCGGTTTTACTTTTTGAACATGGCAAACGACTGTTGATTGGTCATATAATGCAAAAAAAAAGTTCCAAGATGGAATTGTCCTTGGGCCCTCACACCCACCCTTATTTTGTTAAAATAGGACATGCACACTTTAACAAACCAATCATTTCAGCGACAGGGCCTACCAAACAACTTTGGCTGAAATGATTGGTTTGTTTGGGCCCCCACACCAAAAAAGCTATTCATCTCTCCCTGTACAGACTAAACAGGCTCTACTGAGGCAAGATGTCGTCCTCATCCTCAACCTCTGATTCCTCTCCCCCTACAGTGTGTACTTCCTCCTCATCACACATTATCAATTCGTCCCCGCTGGACTCCACAACCACAGGTCCCTCTGTAGTATCTGGAGGGCAGTGCTGTACTTCATTGAGGAATTGATTATTCATTTTTATAAACATCATTTTTTCAACGTTGTGAGGAAGCAACCTCCTTCGCCGCTCACTGACCAGGTTCCCCGCTGCACTAAAAACTCTTTCCGAGTACACACTGGAGGGGGGACAACTCAGGTAAAATAGAGCCAGTTTGTACAGGGGCTTCCAAACTGCCTTTTTTTCCTGCCAGTAACAATATGGACTGTCTGACATGTCTACTTGGATGGTGTCAGCAAAGTAATCATCCACAATTTTTTCTATTGTGACAGCATCCAATGCAGCGAGAGTAGACATGTCTGCAATGGTTGGCAGGTCCTTCAGTCCGGACCAGATGTTATCAGCATCCCCGCCAGTGCCTCTTTTGGGAAAACTGAGCTTTTTCCTCGCAGCCATAGATGTGGAAGAAAATGAGGGTGGAGCTGTTGGCATGTCACGGTCCTCTTCAGAGGACAATCTCCTGACCAGCAGGTCTTTGCACCGCTGTAGACTTGTGTCCGCCGGAAACAGAGACACAACATACGCTTTAAACCGAGGATCGAGCACGGTGGCCAGAATGTATTCCTCTGACTTTAAAAGAGTGACCACCCTCGGATCCTGGCAAAGCGTACGAAGGGCTACATCCACAAGAGCTACATGCTTGGTGTAATCGCAATGGCTTACCAGCTCCTCCCTCACTTTCTCCAGCTGCTTCTGCAACAGCCTGATCAGGGGAATGACCTGACTCAAGCTGGCAGTGTCGGAACTGACTTCTCGTGTGGCAAGTTCAAATGGCTGCAGAACCTTGCACAACACGGAAATCAGTCTCCACTGCGCTTGACTGAGGCGCATCCCCACTCCTTTGCTTATGTCGTAGGTGGCTGTGTAGGCCTGAATGGCCTTTTGCTGCTCCTCCATCCTCTGCAGCATATAGAGGGTGGAGTTCCAGCGCGTCACAACCTCTTGTTTGAGGTGATGGCAGGGCAGGTTCATGCTTTTTTGATGTGCCTCTAGTCTGCGGTAGGCACTGGCTGAATGCCGAAAGTGTCCAGCAATTTTGCGCGCCACCGCAAGCATCTCCTGCACACCCCTGTCATTCTTGAGGTAATGCTGCACCACCAAATTAATGGTGTGGGCAAAACATGGGACGTGCTGGAAATTGCCCATATTTAATGCCCGCACAATGTTACTGGCATTGTCTGACACCACAAATCCCCATGAGAGTCTAAGTGGGGTAAGCCACTGGGAGATAATTTCCCTCATTTTCTCTAATATGTTGTCAGCGTTGTGCCTCTTATTAAAGCCTGTAATACACAATGTTGCCTGCCTTTGCATGAGCAGCCATTTTGTAGATGCTGCTACTGATGCAGCTGTTGCTGTTGCTGCGGAAGGGGATGCATCTACCCAGTGGGCTGTCACAGTCATATAGTCCTTCGTTTGCCCAGAACCACTTGTCCACATGTCCGTGGTTAAGTGGACAGTGGGTACAACCGCATTTTTAAGAGCACTGAGGACACTTGATCGTACTTCTCTGTACATTTTTGGTATCGCCTGCCTAGTGAAGTGGAATCTCGAGGGGATTTGGTACCGGGGACACAATACCTCCATCAACCCTCTAAATCCCACTCCACTGATGGTGGACACCGGGCGCACGTCTAACACCAACATTGCAGTTACAGCCGCAGTTATACGCTTTGCAATAGGGTGACTACTATCGTATTTTGTGGTCATGGCAAACGACTGTTGGACGGTCAATTGTTTTGTGAAAGACTTAGCGGTCTTACGACTTCCCCTCTGGGAAGATGACCGACTAACAGCAGCAACAGCAGCAGTGGCAGTAGTAGGCGTACCGCTGCAGGATTCCTCGGATGAATCCCGTATTGAGGAGGACTCAGTCTGGCTGCTGACTTGGGCTGCAGGACTGAATCTGATGGAGATTGTGGAGGAAGTTGACGAGGAGGGTGTTGCTGGTGTGTATCCAACTGGACCACGGGATTTAGGTGTCCCTGTACCGATGAGGGTCCTAGCCCCAGTTCCTGAACTAACCACTGAACTATGAAGGTTATTCAGGTGACGTATAAGGGAGGATGTTCCTAGGTGGGCAAGATCCTTACCCCTGCTTATTTGAGCTTTACATAAGCTACATATGGCCATACATTGGTTGTCTGGATTTGGATAAAAATAACTCCAGACCGAAGAGGTGCATTTTTTGGTCTTCTGACCAGGCATGACGATGGGCTTTTTCATCCCATGGACATCAGCTGTTTCCCCCCCTGGTGCCTCATTTACAATAACCACATCACCATCCTCATCATCAAGTTCCTCCACAGCGCCAGCTACATCATCAATAGCCTCCTCCCGAGCCACCTCTTCCCGTACAGTGATGGGAAGGTCAGGCTTGACAACCACCAACATCCTTGGACTCGCCTTGTGGATTTGTGATAATTTCTCTTTAGAAGGCAGAGTTGTTTGCTGTTTTGTTGCTGACAGCATAACTCTCTTCAATTTTTTGTAGGGGGGGGGAGGAGGAGGAGGGCTAAGATCCGTGGGTGAAGCTGAACCACTAGTCATGAACACGGGCCAGGGCCTAAGCCGTTCCTTGCCACTCCGTGTCGTAAATGGCATATTGGCAACTTTACGTTTCTCCTCAGATGATTTTAAGTTTCTCTTTTTGCTACTTTTTCTTAACTTGGGCTTTTTGGATTTTACATGCCCGGTACTACGAGATTGGGCATCGGGCTTGGAAGACGACGTTGATGGCATTTCATCGTCTATGTCATGACTAGTGGCAGCAGCTTCAGCATTAGGAGGAAGTGGGTCTTGATCTTTCCCTACTTTATCCTCCAAATTTTTGGTCTCCATTATATGTAGCACAAGATACTGCAGAATGTGTGAACTTGGTAATATTGCAGTACCAATGGACTTATACTGCTGTATTGGTTTTGCAAATTTGGTTATAATTATTATATTTTTTTTTTTTTTTTATTTTTTATTTTTTTTTACTTTTTTTTTTTTTAAAAAACTTGGGAATAGTGGGGAAATAACTATGCCCTTAGAAGCACAGAGCACAGGACACAGCACCACTGGACTGAACAGGACACGGCACAGGACCCAGCAGCACTACGGAACTCAGCAGGACAGAGCACAGGACACAGCACCACTGGACTGATACTGCAGAATGTGTGAACTTTGTAATATTGCAGTACCAATGGACTTATACTGCTGGATTGGTTTTGCAAATTTGGTTATAATTATTATATATATTTTTTTTTTTTTTAATTTTTTATTTTTTTTTACTTTTTTTTATTTTTTAAAAACTTGGGAATAATGGGGAAATAACTATGCCCTTAGAAGCACAGAGCACAGGACACAGCACCACTGGACTGAACAGGACACGGCACAGGACCCAGCAGCACTACGGACCTCAGCAGGACAGAGCACAGGACACAGCACCACTGGACTGATACTGCAGAATGTGTGAACTTTGTAATATTGCAGTACCAATGGACTTATACTGCTGGATTGGTTTTGCAAATTTGGTTATAATTATTATATATTTTTTATTTTTTTTTAAATTTTTATTTTTTTTTACTTTTTTTTAATTTTTTAAAAACTTGGGAATAATGGGGAAATAACTATGCCCTTAGAAGCACAGAGCACAGGACACAGCACCACTGGACTGAACAGGACACGGCACAGGACCCAGCAGCACTACGGAACTCAGCAGGACAGAGCACAGGATACAGCACCACTGGACTGATACTGCAGAATGTGTGAACTTTGTAATATTGCAGTACCAATGGACTTATACTGCTGGATTGGTTTTGCAAATTTGGTTATAATTATTATATATATTTTTTTTTTTTTAAATTTTTTATTTTTTTTTACTTTTTTTTATTTTTTAAAAACTTGGGAATAATGGGGAAATAACTATGCCCTTAGAAGCACAGAGCACAGGACACAGCACCACTGGACTGAACAGGACACGGCACAGGACCCAGCAGCACTACGGACCTCAGCAGGACAGAGCACAGGACACAGCACCACTGGACTGATACTGCAGAATGTGTGAACTTTGTAATATTGCAGTACCAATGGACTTATACTGCTGGATTGGTTTTGCAAATTTGGTTATAATTATTATATATTTTTTATTTTTTTTTAAATTTTTATTTTTTTTTACTTTTTTTTTATTTTTTAAAAACTTGGGAATAATGGGGAAATAACTATGCCCTTAGAAGCACAGAGCACAGGACACAGCACCACTGGACTGAACAGGACACGGCACAGGACCCAGCAGCACTACGGAACTCAGCAGGACAGAGCACAGGACACAGCACCACTGGACTGATACTGCAGAATGTGTAAACTTTGTAATATTGCAGTACCACTGGACTTTTACTGCTGAATGTGTGAACTTGGTAATATTGCAGTACCAATGGGCTTATACTGCAGGATTGGTTGTGCAAATTTTGTGGTAATTAAAAAAAATTAAAGTAGTTTTTGGTATTTTTTTAAAAAACTTTTTTTTATTTTTTTAAACACAGGGGAATATTGGTAAAATAACTATGCCCTTAGAAGCACAGAGCACAGGACACAGCACCACTGGACTGAACAGGACACAGCACAGGACCCAGCAGCACCACTGACCTCAGAAGGACAGAGCACAGCACACAGCACCACTGGACTGATACTGCAGAACACAGCACAGCACAGCACAGCACAGCACAGCACAGAACTAAACAGCACAGCACAGAACTAAACAGCACAGCACGAGATCTACCAGGACAGAGGACCACCTAACACACCCTCCCTCTACCCTGATCAATGCCCGAGTGAAGATGGCGGCGACTAGCGGGGAATTTATAGGATCCGAGTATCGCGAGATCCGACAACGGGATTATGAGTCAGAGCCTCAGTTTCACATTTGAATTTGGCGCCAATACCCGGATCTGTCTCGGATCCGACTCGGATCCGCAACGTTCGGGTGGGCTCGGATTTCATAAATCCGAGTGCGCTCATCCCTACTAAGGATATGTGGGTTATTTTACAGTTATAATACATCTCATTATCATTCTCATACAAGGATGGCTCTAATGTTGTTGAAGCAAGTAGTAATTTTTCACCAAAACAAGAAATACCTCTCCTTCTACCAGCAAACTGGTCCAGCTCTTCTCTTTGTCTGGGGAAACATGCTCTTAAAGCCTGGTGACAGCAAACTATATATTTCCTACATCTGCATTTGCTGCAATCCATTATAAAACAGCATATATTAACATAATGTAATAATTAAATGATGTACAGGACCCATATAAATAAAAATGTACTTAATTCACATATTAAAGTTTATTGGCGACCTGCCCCCAAAGAAAGCAGCTATATTGTGAGCTGAACCAATATTCATAAGATTGCAGCCTATCACTTCAATAGGAACTGGCAACATCACTGAGATATGAGGCACATTGTGTCTCATGCACCTCTAAACATTTTAAAACATAAAATCCAGAGAAATTGAGCCCTGACAATAATCCTCTCAAACCGAACACCGATCTTCCACAACAAGCTCAGATCCACTCATTTACGACAAATCCGCTCCAGCTTTCAAGGTACCAGAATTGGGACACTCTCACCAAAATCAAACCATTGGGACTATTGGGTTGTATGTTTCTGCGTCAGTGGCTTTCCTTTCTTATAGTGAATAAACAGGCTGAGCATCAAAATAATGCCTCCACTGTGTGTCAGTGAAAGGTCCACTACATGACCTACCAACCGCATGACTCTGCAGTAAGAAGCCAACATGAGTATCTGACAATGCCACCAGCTCGCTATGAATCACAGTTCAGCTGGGATTTCAGTATACGAACAGCACAAGTAGGGCTTCAGGCATACGTAGTATGTTACCAGATGTTTTATATTCCCATTTATGTGTCTACATAAAGTCTATCTTGGATTAAATCATTTTTATTAAAAGTATTAGATAGTTTGAGACAACATAAGAAATTCCTTTGTACACCACAGATCAGAAAGCAATTGACAAAACAACATAAACATGTATAAGGAGTTCATATATTAGGCAGTGCTATACATTGAGGGACTTATGACACAAACAAATTACATATAAATGCATGGAACAGAAGTCAAAGTTGGCTGTGCCCAAATGAGCTTAAAATCTAAGGTGGGGAACACTTGATACATAAGGTAGCAGAATAACAATTGTAATTGCTGGTGGGGAAAGTGTGTGTGGGTACTGACAGCAGCATTATTAGCTGCCAAAAGTAAAGCTGTCATTGGCCACTGGCATTTCTGTGCAGTTACAAACACAGAACATGAACCTGTCACTGTAGAAAGCGTAAAACATTCAGCCATAACTGTCGTTCACCATTTATCTTAGCTTCCTCTGCTGGCTATAGAAAAGGATTTTGCTTTTGTGTTGCACAGCATTCTTGTGATTATCTTCCAGCTTGGAGAAGCTGTGTGCCTAGTGTTTCTCTTAAGTGTTATGCTTCTTGCTGGGAACAGAACCAGGCCACTTGTTCCCCATGTTCAGTGGCAGCTGCTGTCATCAAGGAGGCAGAGGAGATCACCAAACCAGATAGCCGCAGAAATGACAGGCAAAGAGCTGATCTAAAGTGTAGCCATCACTAATTGCCATAAGCATGCCGGGAATTTGGCAATTTGTTGATGAATAATTTGAGTGCTGAACAATCAGATCTTTGTACAATTTAAGTACTCAAGTACTAAGCACAATATCTTATACAGAAAACCACACAGATAAAACAAAACATTAAGAAAATAAGTAAATAATTTCAGCTGCTCAATGTTTGCCAAACAAGCAGGTCTGATCTCCAAAGGTCTCATTAGATGTGCCAAGAACGTTTACGCAAAATTTAGTCTACACACTCGCATTTTTATAGCTGTATTTTGAATTGCACAAATTTAAAATATATCTACATTAAACAAAGAATATATAGACGATCAACATAATTAACTGTAAAAAAATGTACATGCCTTGTGTTAGGTGCAAATGTTACATCTAGAAACAAAAGAATTTCAAGATGTGTCCAAACCGATATAGGGTTCATCTGGAAGGAGTGTGCTAAACTTGCATGTGCCTGTCTGCAGTATGCCAAATACCTCTCAACTGTGTAGAAATAAAATTCAGAACATAGTAAGCCAGCTGATCCAAACTATACCCTGATCTGCCAAGACATTTCCTGTTTCACCAAACCACACCCTGAAGACCAGGTTCAGATGCCTTGTCAAATCTGGTGGTGTTCTTCTTTATTCTTCAGCCAAGGTCTATGATATTGTGTTGGTTTGTAGTCTGTTGCATAATCTGTCCTTACACCAATTTAGCCCTATGGTTATTGCCACGAAGATACAGGAAGCTGAATAACATCTGGCAACATGGGAACAACAAAGGAGGGGTCGGGGGGAGGCAGACTAGGCAAACTCTGATTTATGAGTACTTCTCATGTAAGTGTGTGTATCTTTGAGTACTCACATTTAAAAGAGTAAACTCATTACTTATCCTGAAACCACTCTTCCAACATTTGAATCAAGTGTATTTTTACCTGGACATAGTAAGTTCATAATTACCGTTAATAATTAAAAAAATATATTCAAATTATACATGTATTCTTAATGATCAAAAATATAACGCTAATATGAGATATTGTGGTTGAAATGAACATAAATGATATCATCTCACAGAATATATTATAAAAAAAATATGCATTCAACAACACATAACAATAGGTAGTTTATTCTCTGAGAAACTCCTAAGAATGTTAAATAGATTTTTCCATGACCATATATAAAGTCATAGAAATGCCACAAAGATTGAAAAGAAAGAGTGCAGGTTAGCAAACATTTGTATGATATTGTAATAAACATTTAAAATACATTATTCTTATTTATCTCATCTATGTTTAACCATTGATGCCTCTACCTCATCACAATGTCCTCTACCTCATCCACCTCTGGTGTGCACGCTGCATCTTATTGGTGTGTTCAGTCTGAATAAGCAGGAGTGCTACCAATACTGGCTTTCCTAGAAGTAGGCTATATGTGACATAAGTAGGTGGTGCAATTGAGCACTCATGCCGATTACATTTGCATTGATTTCTATTACGGTCCCATTAATATCATTTAAAATGATTTGCTTAACTCAAAAGCATTCGCTATACGATTTAACACACTGTTACTAATATGCTGGTTTCTAACACCACGGTTAAGTTGATGTATTTGACCCATGTGATGGGACTGACTGTCCATGTACTCTAGGCATGTCAAACGCAAAACCCCAATTGGACCAAATAATCAAAGTCTAAGATTGGGTGGGCCACAAGAAAACTAAAAAGAAATAAATAACCATCATCAGTACAAACAGATAATACATTTGATAAACAAACTGTCCTATAAATGTACTTGGACACCAACTTACCAAACGAATAATGATAATGTTTTGAGCACAAACAGTCACAGATCACCAAGTACCAAACAGCTCGCTTGAGTTACGAAAGTGTACTGTTCTGACTGGGTGTGACAACATACAGCTTGGGTGAAGGAAGACAAGCGGAATCGGCACACACACGTGTTATGTGACACTGACGGGGAAGGTTGACTGAACTCAGACGGAAACTGTTCTGTCGTATTCAGTGAATTTTTAAGTCAATTAACCGAATAACATAAAACACAGGTAGCATTTCTCTTGTTTCCCCATAGTAATGCACAGAAAAAATGTGTTTGGGCTGTGAGTTTGATACGTCTGATGTACTCCTTATACTTATAAAATGTGCTATTTCAATGGCTGGGTTTTGGCTGGGGCTGATCAACAATGTGTTGCTGTGATGGCTGCTGTGGTATGGGTGCTTGTTCTTATGCAGATGTGTGAGACATCTTATAATTTCAAAGTGATTAATGGCTCATCCTCCCTTTCAGTGGTAGTCATTATTGCGATGATCTAAACGCCGACAAGCAGGGCCGGTACTTACAGCTAGGCAACATAGGCACTTGCCTAGGGCCCAGTGGTCCCCATGGATCCCCGGTGGGTGGTGGGGGCACCAGCAAAGAAACAAAATATTGTGCCCAAGGGAGGAGAAAAAAAATCAAAAAAAAAAATCACATGATTGCAGCGGCCCCCGGCAGCCTCCTCTCCTCCTTTCTACTCAGTTGCGTTCCACTGAATGTTGGCGTGACGTCATCACGTGGAACGGCAAATTCACTGAAGACTCAAAGAAGAGGAGAGGAGCAGCGCATGTAACGGGGCAAGAAAGAAAACAGAACAGAAGATGAGAAAACAGAAAGAAGAGAACAGAAGAGAAGAAAGGAATAGAAAGGTAAGCAAACTAACAGAGGCACAATGGCACACTATGAAAAAGGGGAAACAAATTGTTCCAAAAAAAATTATGAAGTGCGACTGAGGGGATATGCAGGGGCACAGAGGTGATGTGAAGGGGCACAGAGGTGATGTGAAGGGGCACAGAGTTGATGTGAAGGGGGACAGAGTTGATTTGAAGGGAGACAGAGTTGATGTGAAAAGGGACAGAGTTGATGTGAAGGGGGACAGAGTTGATGGGAAAGGGGACAGAGGTGATGTGAAGGGGGTCAGAAGTGATGTGAAGGGGGACAGAGGTGATGTGAAGGGGCACATGTGATATTGTGAAGCGGCAATAGTGATAATGAAGGGACATAGTGTGATGATGGAGAGAGAAAAGTAACAATGATGGGGAACATGTGACATTGTTAAGGGGCAAAAGTGATAATGGAGGGACAAAAGTGACAATGAAGGGGCACATGTGATATTGTGAAAGGGCAGTGTTAATGTGAAGGGGCACATGTGATGATGGAGGGACAAAAGTGACAACTTCTAGGCTGTTATTATAGGTACATTGTTTGTTGCTGTTAGGTACACTAGGTTGTTACTGCTAGGTACGCCCCCAATGATGCAAGTCACGTCCCAAATGATATGGCCATGCCTCCTTTAACATTGCGCCACCACTGAGCAGCGGCACATAGCTTTCCTTCGAATCAACAATAGGGGTATACGGTATGCAAAAAAAAAACATAGTGCTATGGATTGTTTCAGGGAGGGGGGCCCCCAACCGGTATCTTGCCTAGGGCCCCATGAGGTCTAAATCCAGATCTGCCGACAAGACCTTCCCCGATGTGATAACACTGAAGCTGTCATTCCCGACAGACTGCTTATACTGACTGCTTGAAGAAGAGACTTCAAAGAATTATACAATCTCATACAAGCATGAACATAGATTAGATAATAAAAAAGGACCAACGGAATTTTAAAACTTTGACAACCGTAGCAAGACACTTTATGACTTTTCATAATAGTGATCCTAAGCAGGTTAAAGCTTTTGCTATGGAGAAAACCACATTAAACCTTAGAGGGGGAGACATACAGGGACAACTGTAGTGAATAGAGACCAAAAAGATCTTCCTGATGGGAAGCATGTCACCCTATGGCTTAAACGACTATAACAGCTATTCTGCATTTTTATGAATTTAAGGAGATGAATATACACTATATGTATCTATAAATACGTAATGAACTATACTTACTGTGATGACTTTTATTCACTGTTGATTTCATGTATATGGGTTTTCTTTACCCCTTAATTATTATTATTTATTTTATATGTTGGTTTAGCACCTTTTAGTTAACACATCACAGAAACACCTATACATTAATATTAATAGTAATTATTATCTTTCATAATACACTGGAATAAATTAAAATTGAAAATAAAAATATAATAAAAATAATAAGAATTAAAAATAGAATATAGATTAACAATAATATTATTAAATAATAAAAAAGTAAAAAATAAAAAATAATAAATAATAAAAAAAAATTATAAAAAAATAATAAATAAAAAATATAAAAAAATAAAAAATAATCACAATAGTTAATTTATATATAAGAATTTATATTAACATCTTTATATTTTATTTTATTTCATTTTATTTTATTTTATTTTCAATATGACACATTATTATTTCACTTTTCACCACGGATGGTATTACAATTCTCCGCACTTACTGTGATCCATGCAATATTTAGCTAAATCAGTCATGATCAGATCGACTTTTGCTTTATATTATTGAATCTGTATCATGTTTAAATCCAGGTTACCATATCTATAAGAACAGATCAACTGTATTAATACTCCATTCCCTCTTCTAAGGTTTTACAATGGTGCCTATATATGACATACTCGTTATCTAGACATTTTTAGCCAATCACGCTATTATAAGGGCGGGATTACAGTCTATCTTCACCCTGCCATTGCAGCATTCAGATGCCAATCACTGTCATCCCATTCATGACGGGATTGGCCGATTTTATCATGTGACTCATGGGGGCTGGCCTTATGGATTACTTAAGGCTGATCTAATCATCAATCTGGTTGCCTTGAAAAAGCTAATTAAGCGAAACGCGCGTTGGCGTTCGCTCTGTGTGTTTCAAATCCAATTATGTAGATAGCGCTCTGTATATATTTAGTCCTTACAGACCTACCAAGGTTAAAATGATATTTATGTGTGGGGTTCTGGGGACACTACAGCGACTAGCGCTTCTACTTAATTCTGGGTCAGAGGGCTGACGAGAGATACAAGATACTAGTATCCAGACAGACTATCAGTGTGTGTGTCATAAATCCTAGTAGATACAGTTTTCAGACAAGTTAGACTCACACATAAGTGTAGATGTGAGCGCCTTACTAATGTTTGATCCCCTATTATTTATAAATGATAATGGAGAGAAATTAACATGTGGGGCTCTGGGGACATCACAGTGATTAATGCCTTTATATGATTCAGGATTAGAGGGCTCACGAGATATTAACCCCTGGATAAACTATCAGCATGTGTGTCAAGAATTATAGCAGACACAGCTTTTATTTTTGCTAGACCTGTGTGTCAGGAATTATAGCAGGCACAGCCTCTAAACTTGTCAGATCTACATATAAGCAATTATACTACTAAGTGTATCTATCTTCTTTGGGGCAGAGTATAGTTTGACGGCTTATACTGTCCCTACTCCTTTAGATAGACAGTGAGCCTGTTACCAATTGCAGTGTTCAAACTATACAACTGGCACATACTAGTTATACCATTTTAGTATACTATATCTCTGTCCTTGATATTTGTACCAGGACAGCGATTAGGGCTCCTGATTAAAGGAGACTATTTCACCCAGTAGTCTATGGTACTTATTATGGTAAGATAGACAGAGTCTTATAGACATACCTCTGCATTAAGACTTGATAGTTGCCCACTGATTCATGTACTTATATCATATTATATGATTCATCAGCCCTAAGAATTTGACCACAGAGCGATTGTTGCAGTTGATTTGCAATTTTTAATTTCACTGTCCTTGTTTTCTTTTAATTATTTCGCGTAGCTTTCATTTTGCTAGGATGTATGTATTTTAATATATACCAATAAAGATTTGCATTTTGTTACCAATATATCTCCATTTATAGGGTGCACCTTCAGCGATTCTGCTGATTTTTGATGATAGTATATTATCAACTATAAACTGATATATATAGGATACTTGGCTATAGACCTAGTGCGGTTGTACTCCCCTTTTTTCTCCACTAGGAGGTATGTCACCTGCTTGGACCACAACAGTAGGAGAACTACTGTCCGTATCCAGGCTGCAGGTGGACTGGTGTGTAATTTCATTTTCTCGGATGAAATGCAGAAGGTCAAAGTACCACAGCTTTGGCACATAAAAATAATCTGCACCTGCCCCAGATTTTTTAGAGGCCTCAACCTTATTTAGTTATTTCTTGTATAGAGTCTGAAGGTTCTGTATTTTGCTCTTTGCCCATTCAACATTTGCTCCAGGGTAAGGCAGGCAGGCTTTCACAAGTTCTTGCATAGCCACATTACTTAACATTCGGTTACAATATTCCTGATTTTATCTTTTACAAACAGGGGTGCGCCCTATAAGTCTCAATGAAATCATTCATGAGCTTCACATTGCAGTCATATGACATTTTCAGGTTGTTTAAAAATAAAAATGAAAGAGTTATGGTCATCTTTTATCCACTGATAATATCAAAGAAACTGTACAATATATTGTAATATTTTTACCAAATATTTCCATTACTATTTTAGCTCCTTTGTGTATCATAAATAATACTAATAAGTATAACAAAGTATTTTTAATATACACATTTAAACTTTCAAAAAATATATATTTATGCAGTTGTTACAATAAGCACAATGGTACAAGGAAACATTCATAATTCTTCCATAAAAAACTTACCTTGCTTTTCAATGGATGTAAGATGTAAAACGCTCATAGTATCTGTTCGTATTTCTTGGACCACTAGGGGTTAAATATATTGATATATTCGCCAAACACAAAGTTATTATACATGAATGGCCTTCACCCACAATGCTCCATTAAGTACAGGTACCACCAGTGAACACCCATGTCAGTGTTTAAAAGTACTAAGGAGCCTGTCTGGCACTGAAGGATGTGAGAAGATGGCGGATGAGGAGCAGGTGTCGATGGAGGTGCGAGAAGTAGAGAAAAAATGGTAGTAATAATGGTGGGGGTGGAAAAGAAGAAGAAATATAATTATGCAATGAGCCCGAGAGAGGTGGAGATGATAATAAAAGTACTGGACCAGTACAACTAAGACTGCCAAAAGAGTAAATACCGAACAGTTAATACCAGAAAGGAAATAATAATGGAGAAATTACTTGGATCTTGTGAGTTTTGGATTCTATAAGTACCGCGATCCAGTGCCATTTCATAGAGGGACACAGAAAGGGTAGCACAGTTCTTGGCAGTCTGTAGAGCAGTTGGGCAGCGTCATAGGAAGAATAGAAAGAGGAGGGGGTAGCAGTGTGCTTCAAAGTCTACAGTGAAATTCAGGAGAGCTCCATTGCTCCAATGCTATTTGTCATTGCTGAAATAGAAAGAATTAATAGGTCTGGCAGGCTTGGTATTCTAAATCTGCAGTCCCATAATGTACAGTGTTATATAGGTAACACAGAAAGATGAGAGCTCCATTGCTCCTTTGCTAATTGTCATTGCTGAAATACAAATACTAGGACTGGCAGGCTTGGTGTAAATCTGCAGCCACATTGTACTGTGTTCTACATAGGTAACACACAAAGAGGAGAGCTCCATTGCTAATTGCCATTGCTGAAATACAAATACTAGTGCTGGCAGGCTTGGTGTAAATTTTCAGTCACATTGTACTGTGTTATATAGGTAACACACACAGAGGAGGGCTCCATTGCTAATTGTTATTGCTGAAATACAATTACTAGGGCTGGCAGGCTTGGTCTTCTGAATTTGCAGTCAAATTGTACGGTGTTATATAGGTTACACACAAAGAGGAGAGCTCCATTTCTCCATTGCTAATTGTCATTGCTGAAATACAAATACTAAGGCTGGCAGGATTGGTCTAAATCTGCAGTTACATTTTACTGCACTATAGCTCATTCTGAAACAGGAGAGGTGGTAGGGTTCAGTGCTGAAACAGAAATTGTAATATTAGGGCTGTCAGTGTTCTTAAATGTCTCCAGTGACGTTCTACTGTGCCATAGCTCATACAAAAACAGGAGGGGTGGCATTGTTCTTGTCACTCTCCAGTCTCAGTCATGATGAAACTAATCTCTTTACCTCATGTGCTAAAGGCTATATTCAAGTGCATAGTGGTTTTAAGTCAGGGAAACAAAAATGTAAATAAAAAGCTTGTACCTTTTAAAAGAAAGAAAAACCTCTCTAATAAAGGTGAAAGTTGACTGTAGAAAAACATAAAATTGCCAAGAATCCACTCTACCCAAAATGTTACCAAGCATGCCAGTATCAGATAGCTCCCTTCTCTCAACTAGATTTCAGCACCTGCAATCTACACTGCCATTATTTTCACCCTCATCAGTGTGTACATCATCCACAAACAATACTAATTCATCCCCGCTGGAATCCACCATGACAAAAATTTGTGTACTTTGATGTAATTGCCGGTAATGGTCTTCCTCATGGAATTTGTAGTTCATTTTATGGCAGAGCTGTTACGATTTTTGGGCAATTCTTTTAGCACAGACCAAATGTCAAAATGTTGTGCTGACTCATCTGCATCACCACTGAGTGTCTTGGAAAAGTTTTTTTCCTAGAAACAGATGCCAGAGAAACTGAAGGAGGAGACGTTGTTGTGTCATGTACCACTTGAGCTGTCAGCCTGCTGACCAGGAGCTCATTGAATCTCTTGAGATTTGGGGCAGATGGAAAGAAAGAGAAGACATAGCTCTTAAACCTAGGATCAAGCACAGTTGCCAAAATGTAGTGATCCGATTTCAAGATGTTGATAACTCTTGGATCCTGGCGAAGCGAATGAAGTACTTAATCTACAATTCCAATATAGTTAGCAGATTTGTTTTGTTTCATTTCCTCCTTCAATTTCTCTAGCTGCTTCACAAGAAGTCTAATTAGGGGAATCACTTGACTCAAGCTAACAGTGTCTGCACTCTCTTCACAGGTGACTACTTCGCTGGACTAAAGTACATTCCTTCTCAAATTCTATTGTTCTTGCAGCTACTGCATTCTACTACATGCTGTTGCAGAATCCCTAAAATGACCCTAAATATTTTGGGATACAGACAGCATCTCCTGCATGTCATTGTCATTTTTTAAAAAGTTCTGTTCCACCAAGTTGATTGTGTGAGCAAAACAGGAATGTGATGGAATTCCCCCCGCTGTAATGCTCTAACAATATTAGTATCAGAAATCACATATCCGAGAGAGAGAGTCCAAGCAGGATAAGCCATGTTGCAATGATATCTCTTAGTTTTTCAAACAGGTTGTCAGCGGTATTACCTCTGACCTGCGCCTTATCTCGTCTCTGATAACCACCTCTCACTCCCGCCTTCAACACTTCTCCCAGGCTGCTCCTCACTTATGGAATTCCCGACCACAATCAATCAGACTTTCCCACAGCCTTCAAATTTTTAGGTGCTCTTTGAAAACCCACCTCTTTTTTAGAGGTGACCTTATCCTCTGTAATACTATTCACACTAATGCACCATCACAACTATCAGCTGTGCCCTCTTCCCTTTAAAATGTAAACTCTCTAATGAGCAGGGTCCTCCATACCCTTTGTTTTTATGTCTCCAGTCATTTTGTCTGCCTTGTCTGTTCTTGTTTTACGTATGTCTTGATTTATGTATGTTCTTGTCTTCCCTACTGTACGGCATTGCGGAGCACTGTGGTGCCTTACAAATCTACGATAATAATAATAATACAAATATGTCTCTTAGTGAAGCAGATGATACACAGAGTAGCCTGCCCCTGAAAAATGTGATGTACTTGGGTACATGCTACTGTTGTTCCTGCTGGTGAAGGCGAATCAACAACCCAGTGGCCTGTCACAGTCATAGGGGTATATTTACTAAACTGCGGGTTTGAAAAAGTGGAGATGTTGCCTATAGCAACCAATCAGATTCTAGCTGTCATTTTGTAGAATGCACTAAATAAATGACAGCTAGAATCTGATTGGTTGCTATAGGCAACATCTCCACTTTTTCAAACCCGCAGTTTAGTAAATATACCCCATAGAATCTTTAGTTTGCTCAGTTCCGCTTGTCCACATATCTGTGGTTAAGTGTACAGTGGGTAGAATGGCATTTTTTAGCCCAATAATTGCATTTTTACGAACTTTCTGGTGAGGAATAGCTTTTCTAGTGAAATGGTGTCGTGATGGAATTTGGTAACGGGGAAAGTAACTGTCTAAAACAGCTGCAATATAGTGAATATTGGACGCAGATCTAATACTAGCATAGTCGATATGGCGCCTGTGATCCGCTTTGCGACTGTGTGACAGCTTTCATACTTGCTAAGGATTATTTAACAGTCAATTGTTGTAAACTGCTAGTAGTTTTCTTCTTGGTCTGCTTCAGGGTTGAAGATCCACCCCCAGCAGCAGGAGCAGCAGCAGTGGGCCTAACGCACAAAGATTCTTCTGAAGAGTCCTGAATAGGGGAGGAGTCATCTCTCATTAGCAATTTGGATGCAGGACTATCTCTGATCGCTACTGAGGATATTGATGAGGACGGTGTTGTGGGTACCTAGGCATGACAATGGCCTTCTTACCACTGGCAAGAACTGCTGTAGTCTTTGTTTGAAAGAGTATGAAAATAATATTGTGACCTGTGAAGTGGTCACAATTGACTGCAAATTATTTGAAATTAATGTTATTGAGGTTAATAATAATGTAGGAACAAAAAAACAAGCAACATTTTGTGATTTTAGCATATTTTAGCTATTTTTCTAAAAAATACAGATTCAAAACCAAAGATAAAAAGAAATGAGGACAGTTTTGCCAAATCCAATACCAAAACCAAAACACAAAGTTAATCCAGATCCAAAACTAAAACCAAAACCAGAACACGGGGGTTAGTGAATATCTCTAATGACATGTTGGCAATTTTATGTTTTTCTACAGTAAAGTTTCACCTTTATTAAAAAGATTAAAGCTTTTTTTTTAAAATTTTTGTTTTTGACATTTATGTTACAGAGACTTCAGTAATGGTGGTTTCCTGCAGGGTTGAATTAATATTGTGTTAGGATGATGTACACACTGATGAGGGTGAGGATGAGGCAGAACATGATGACAACAACATCTTGCCACTGTAGATTTCATTGACAGAACTGTTACCTTAGCTGCCTTAAGCCCATTGTTACCTTGTTTTGTGGGGGGCCCAAACAAACCAAGCACTTCAGCGACAAAAAGTGGCACTCATTGTCACTGAAGCAATGTTGGACTGGGCCGCCGGGGGACTGGGGAATCCAACGGTAGGCGCTGATGGCAGGTAGCTCCGCCCTACCACAGAAGAGTAATGATTACTGCGTCATCGGGTGACGGTGGGGGCCAGGGGCCAGGTGCTGCGCGGCGGGGTCAGTAAGGCAGTGGGTAGCCGGCCCCCCCCAGCCACTTTTGCTAAACAGGATACATAGCGCGCATTCCACCGTGGAACGCACGCTACTTCCTGTTTTGCTTTTGATCGCACAGCAAGCATGTAAGCTGCAGCAATAAATTAAGTGTGAATGAAAGGGGGCCCTGCTATTTGTGTGAGTGACAGGGGAGGGGGGCCCTGCTACTTGTGTGAGTGACAGGGGAGGGGAGACCCCTGCTATTTGTTCTAGTGACAGGGAAGGGGGGCCCTTCTATTTGTGTGTGTGACAGGGGAGGGAGGCTTGCTATACTGTGTGAGTGACAGGCGAGGGGTCCTGCTATACTGTGTGAATGACAGGGGAGTGGGGGCCTGGCCTGCTATACTGTGTGAGTGACAGGGAAGGGGAGCCCGCTATACTCTGTGAATAAAAGGAGGGTGGGCTGCTATAATGTTTGGGGGAGTTTTTTTTTTTACTATAATGTGTGATATGAGGGAAAGGCATGTGGTTGTCTTAATAGTACATGGGTGGGAGGTAGGCTATTAATTTAATTGTGGAGTTTAGGTGGGGGCTAATTATTTAATGGGTGCTATTTTATTTGTGGGGTGATGGTGGGGCAAATTAATTTATTGGTGGGCTATTTAATTTAATAGTGGTGCCTATTAAATTAAGATGGGGTGTCGGGACCTTTAATTTAATGCTGGGGTGCTTTGAAGGCTATTAATTGAATGTGGGGCTGAGATTGAGGAGCATGAGGTCTATTTATTAAATGTGAATATGAATTTTTTAATGGCAGTGATGGTTGTGGGAAATAGGTATATTTATTATACGTAAATGCTAATAATTTATTGCTGGGGGGCTGTTTGGAGGGAGGGAAATAGGTTTATTTATTAAATGGGAATACTATTACTTTAATGTTGGGGCTGGAGGAAGGCCTAAGTATTAATAGTGGGTCCTATTGCTTTAACATCGGGGATAGTTGGAATTTTCTAAATGTAATCATTTTTTTCAAAATAGGGTCCCCAACATTCCAGGATCAAGCCCAACTAAAGAAACCAGCAGCCACAGGTGGTGAACGTGACAAGAACAGGTATTACAGTCTGTCAAATGTTCTGATTCTAGTGGGACAATGCCAATTTTTGGTGACTATTCTGCCCAATCTAAGGGGCAGGCCAAGACTATGTACTCTTTATATACACACTGCATTCTTTATATACTACACTATGGTGCTAGCTGTCCTTCATGGGCTGACCACGCCCCTCTAGTATCTGCTCTCGCCTCTATAATGGCTGGCCACACCCCCTCTTGCGAGTTACCTAGCGTTGCAGTCCCCCGCTGAGCCCTTCATGCCCCAGTCCAACACTGCACTGAAGTACTTAGTTTGTTAAAGTGTGCATGTCCTTTTTAAGATCCATTTTATAATTCCCAAGGACAATTCCATCTTGCACCACTTTTCTTTTCAGCTACCCTTATGTGCCACTGTTACCTAGATGTGCTATACATGTTGAAGTTTGTTTTCAATCATCCTTTCAATTGCTTCCCTCTTGTACGTTTGACCACATAGTTTGCTTTTCACTGGGTTCACCATCTCCAACTGTGTTATAAGAGTGCTCTGGGTTACGGCGATCTCCTCGTCTTCGTCTTCCAAATCTTCATCTGCAGGAGCAGGTGACACATGCATTTGTTTTCTCAAGTGTCTTAGCTGTTCTTTAAACTGGACCTATTTATCATCCAGACTCAGGGCCTCCTCTGTATTATTCTTCTGAAGCGCAGTGTATCTCTTGTGTACAAGCTTTCTTAAATCTGGGATCTCATCCGGTGGGTCACATTTTAATTTAAGTACCGTCTCCTCATCTACATCTATATATTGGTTTAAATATATGTTCATTGCAGCGTATTCCAAGATGACAGATTTCATGCAGCCCACATGTTCTGTGTCACAGTCTGTCTGAAGCATATGTAATGCCGCTCCAATTGTAATATCCATTCCTGTGTCTATATAAGTTTGGCAGTTATTCAGGGATGAGAGGGAGGTATCCACAGACAGGGCCCTCTTAACAACATCTTGGGCCCCCGGGCACAGAAGTGCACCGTGGCCCCTATATATACATATATATATAAAAATAAAAAAAATATTATATATATGGGCCCTGCAGCCCATGGGGGCCCGTCGGAGGCAGCAAAAAAAAAAAAAAAAAAACTGGAAAAAAAAAAGACAATACTTATCTTGCGGTCAGCTGGCGATCCGGCTCCCTCCATGGTCTCCTCCTCCGTCGCGCTCTGCAATGGATGTCGGGCGGGCGTGATGACGTCACGCCTGACATGCACTGCTAGCGCCGTACACCCATATGTTGATTGCTGCAGCCTCTCTGCTTCTTTTCCCTTCAGCGGCGGCAGGAACATCATCACAGGGGGAGGAGGCGGGTCACATAATCGCAGCTGCGCAGCCTGAGATCGTATATGAAAGATGACTGGATGTCACTGACAGCCAGTTATCTGCAGCAGCGGGAACGGCGGAGAGGACTGCGGGCACCCTGGATGACGAAAACGGGCCTCCAGGTAAGCTCCGCCCACTACTAAAAGGGGGTGTGACCGTAAGGTAGCCGGGCCTACCGGTGGTTTTACCAGTAGCCCCCTGGGCCAGTCCGACACTGGCTATAGGTGAAGACCTCTTCTGCTAGTTCTACAAGTTTATGACGCACTGGTGGCTATAACAGTTTTAGCTATTTTTCAAAAAAATACAGATCCAGAATCAAAACAAAAACACGCGAGGGCGGTTTTTCCAAAACCAAAACTAAAACACAAACTTAATCCAGATCCATAACACGTGGCAGGGGTGCACCCAGGGGGGATTCCTAGTCCCCAGAAACCCCTGTCCTACCTGGGGTGCTGTATGCTTACAGTGGCTGGTCCCTCTCCCAGGATCAGCCACTACTGCTTGTAGCTTGCGATCGTCTCCCAGTCAGTCCCCTGCTGTGTGAGCACAGCTCTCTGCTGGCACTTTGGCCCCGCTCCTTCCTCCCACACGGCCAGCATGGGTGTTATGCAGGAAGCAGCAGAAGAAGGTAAGAATGTGTGTGTGTCTGTGTTTGTCTGTGTATATGACAGCTTATATGTCTGTGTGTTTGATCCTGTGTGTTTATGTATGTGTGTGTCTGTGCTTTTCTGTGTATATGACAGTTTACATGTCTGTGTGTTTGATCCTTTGTGTTTGTGTATATGTGAGTCTGTGCTCGTCTGTGTATGGGACAGTTTACATGTCTGTGTGTTTGACCCGGTGTGTGTTTGTAGCCACACCACTACACATGCTGGACACGCCCACTGGTATCGTGGCATGGAAACCCCCCTCCTCGAAGCTTGTGTTTGCCCCTGCATAGGTCAGTGAACATCTCTATAAAACATGTTGAATGTACATGTAAAGGGTTATAGAACACAGGTTCATGATGCATTGCCATTCACACCGGTGTACTAATATGCAACCAGACATATATAAAATTCACATCTATTTACATCTATAGGAAACACAAAAATGTGCTATACACTAAAATTTATATAATTATGCAGGTAGACAAATGTAATACACATATTTTGCATTTTTATTAAAGTGTATTGAATGTACTATAAAGTGACAAATAGCTATAATTATGGAGGCAGACATATGCAATACACATATGAATAAAGAGTTGTTTTTTTTATAATACTCCACTGACAAAGGTTTCTAACTAAAATGGCAGACATATGCTGTACGCATTAATGCAATGGACACCTGCTTTTGCTTTACCTCTAGAAGCACGTAATTACCAAATGAATGACATGTGTACACCACATCACTTGGGACTGGTGCAGGCATCAGAAATTAACATACACACGCCCCCAAAAGAGTTGCAGCTTGATGAACTATCTGCAGTTGCTCGTGGAACGATCGAAAACTTATACACACTAGATGATTGTTAGGTGGATTGGTCGGAAAATATTAAACAGTATGACCAACTAAATGAGCCGATAAACGACACTTTGGAACAACGTTCAACCATCGTGTCACTATACACACTAACCCGACTTCTGAGCGAACGGTTGTGTGTCGGGTGATTTGCCCGATTATTGGACGAAAATGCACCAGTTTGTACCTAGCCTTCATGTGAGACTATTGAGTGTTTAAAGTATTTATATTGCACTGGCCAAAGTGCATAAAAAATGCTTCTTTGCTGAAGTGAAACGGGAAGGTTCAAAATATATCTCCGCTAGCATTGGAGCTGGTGTAATATTAAAATTATTTTAAGCATAACAATTAACACCACTACAAATGCACCCCTCTACCCCATTATCTAATTTAAATATTTAAATACTATCGCTCTGCAAATCAAAAACTACTTTTTGCATTGCTCTGCACCTCCTGTGCCTACTCTGAAGGAATGCCCTTGAAAACTTCTATTCCTCTGCAAATATTGTCATTTTGCTCATTAAATCCATGTGCTTTAGCGATAACACACACAGAAAAACTAAAGAGGAGTTTGCCTCAACCATTTTGTGCTTCACAAACAAAGCTACCAGGGCATGGGTTCTATATACTAAACTATATATAAAAGTGAGGAGCTTCTGATATATTTTGGTGGATCACTCCTGTGATTAGGATGTGTGGACACAATATGGTATAATATATAAACACCTATGGTAGGAATTAGAGATGGGCGTGCTCGGTTCCCAGAGATCCAAACCCCCCGAACTTCGCCTATCCGAGTACCGAGCCGAGCAGGCTCGGTACTCTCCCGCCCATTCGGAATCTAAATCGAGGCAAAACATCATCGTGAGATATTCGTATTTCAGAGCTCCGTTCTCGCGAGATTTGAAAAGCATTAATACCAGCCTCCACAGCAATCCATCGCAATTTGACAGAGGGAGAGAGCAGGGTTAGGTCACAGGCTGTATTAGAGCAGGGACAGAGCAATAATTGTACACCTTTTTCTTTGTATTATTATTTCAATTCTAATTTATTCAATTCTATTATTATTACCAATTCTATTAGCAATTGTTAGAGCAGGAAGAGAGAAGGGTAGAGGAGGCTTTTTTTCTTTTTTTTCAATATTTTGCACTACAAGTGCTTTGGGGTGTCCCATATTCCCCAGTGTGAAACAATAATTTTTCTGGCTGCCAAAAGTCATATTTAGCAATAGTATCTATCTATGCAATATTTTGCACTACAAGTGGTTTGGGCTCATTAAAATGGATTCAAAGCAGTCCACATATGAGCAGAATCAGCAAGCAGGTGCTGGCACCAGTCCTGATGGTAGTCTTCCCTGTACGTCATCTGGGAAAGGCGATGTAAAAGTACATAGTCTTTTTAAATCAGGGAAAAAAACACTCCCCCAAAAAAATAAGTATACTTATAAGTATAAGTATAAGTGTAGGGTGCAATCTACCCCCAAATAGGAAAGGGACTTGGGGCATTTCTATATCACGTACATTCTTGAAAGGCTGCTGTTTTGGCAATTTCTCAATAAGGGTAGGGTGTCATACACAGACTGATCCCAAACTGGCTTTGTCCATTTCAATTTATATTGTACATTCTATAACAGCTGAATTTTTTACTATTTTCTACAAGTGGAGGGGGGCCTATAGAGACAGAAACCAATCTGCCTTTGTCCATTTCTTTAGATATTTAACTATAAGTGTAGGGTGTAATATACAACCAAAGACTATGGCTGCATTGCCAATATGCATAGATGGAGAAGAAGACAATCTGGTTTGTGTGTAGAATTAATGATGGCCTACCAGGAATAAAACAGTTTTTTTCATCATTTATAAGCTCTACAATTACATTACTTATCCAAGAAACAGGTAGAGCACTAAATTCGGTTATTTTATGCCCAAAAACATTGATTTTTAAACAAAATTGCAAAACAAAACCAAAACACGCAAGGGCGGTTTGGCAAAATCAAAACTAAAACACGACGGTAATCTAGATCCAAAACCAAAACAAGGGGGTCAGTGAGCATCTCTAGTAGGAATACTAAATAGTGCCCTCTGAGGGTGGAAGAAAGAGACAGTAACATTCTGCTAACTAAAATAACTTGTCACCCCAATGCCCACAACCCTGCTTGTAGAAAAGTAGACTGTGACTGTGTATTGTAATTTACAACAGAGCTGGAATGACCTCTTCAATGCTTTCTCTGCACCAATACACCAAGTCTCATTCTTGGTATAGAAAACTGCCAACATTATCATACAATGTAAAATCTCTTAATACTATGTAATGAGATCGCACAGTGCAAGGGATGTGCAGATAGTGTGTGTGGGGTTGGGGAAAATGGAGAATCAGCAGTGGATTAACATGTTCTGGGACCCCAGACTTTTCTCAATTCACACGCTAGTCTCAACTACGTGTCATGTAGTTGATACTCATGTGGTCTTGACACACATACCTCTATCCTTCTCTCGGTTCACCTTATGACTTCACACATTTTGCCCTCAATCCTCCCTACCCTTTTCACATGTGCCCCCAGCACCCACTCTCTCTCCTAGTTACATATGCCTCATATCCTCACTTCCCTACCCATTCTCACAGGTTCCTACCTGCTGCAGTGTCTAGTGGAGAAGGAATCTTGTCTTCTTTACAGCAGCTCCCACTTCTCCTACTAATGACTCTCACTGGAAATCTACAAAGACCACCATAGACCATACTTGCCTACTCTCCTGGAATTTCTGGGAGGCTCACAAATTTCATCCCAGACTCCTGTAAGAGTAGGAAACCACTTGGTCACTTGTGGGGTTTAATGACACAATTCCACCATTAAGTTCCGCCTGTTTTTCAATGCCGTGAATTTAGGCTTTTTTAAATAGTGGGGGCGAGGCTATGGTGACGAGATTACGTCACCACGCCCCCCCCCTTACTTTTGTCACATGACTCCTGGAGGTCAAGGTTTAAAAGTTGGCAAGTATGTCATAGACATCACAGAGCAGCGACATGTGCCACTATAATCTGCCACTGGGCGGAAGTTCAGAAACCTACCTCTATTCAGACCTTTTACACTGTTATAAAAACTAGAGATGCTCAGGCTCGGTTTCCCGAGAACCGAATATACTTGAACTTAGGGGATCCGAGTACCAAGCCGAGTCGGCTCGGTACCTTCGCGCTTTTTCGGATTTGAAAATGAGGCAAAACGTCATTGTGACGTCGTTGGATCTCAGATCTCGCGAGTTTTGGATTCCTTTTTAAGATCCAACATAACGGTGGGTGGAAGGGAGAGTGGACCCCCATTTTTCTTTTCTGCCACTGCTGTGTGCCAATTTGTCCTAGATGTGCTAGGAACTGCCGTGTGTTTGTATCATTGCTCTGTGAGGTGGTCAAAATTGACTGCAAATTACTTGAAATTAGTGTTATTGAGGTTAATAATAATGTAGGAACAAAAAAAGAGCAAAACTATGTGATTTTAGCATAAAAAAATAAAAAAAATCCAAAACCAAAACACACAAGGGCGGTTTTGCCAAAACCAAAACACGAAGCTAATCCAGATCTAAAAACCAAAACCAGTTCACAGGGGTCAGTGAGCATCTCTAATGAAAACAGCAGGGTTAGTGCTGGAATGGTAAAATAGTCAAGATTTGTGTATTCAAGCTTACTATTTACAAAGATGTTACTTTTTTCTTTTTAACCACTTGCCAACAATATATCATATTAAAAGGCTGTGCAGTGACCTGTTTAATCTGTACTGCCATTTTAAAACTGCAGGCAGAAATTGGTGTCTGTTCTCTTCTGAGAGCACCGACACCGTTATTCTAGTTAGGGTGCCAAGGAGCTTTAATTCAGTTCTCGAAACCCTGATTGCAATAGACAGCATTCAAGATGAATGCTATGTATTGATTTCTCATTCGACGAGGAAGCCTGTGGCTTTACAAAAAGATTTCCCAACAGAGGATAGTCCCATGGCAGTGCAGGAGAGACCTGTATCAACCTGTATCAAGTTTCTCCTGCCTGTTAGTGCTATCAGATCCATGTAATCTGGATCTAATGACAGCAGCCCTTTTAGATACAATTTACACTGCATCACCTGGCAAAACAGGAGACCAATCAAACATACCAGGATTTCCAGAAAATATAGATAAGAATCTTGAAAACAAATCATTAAAATAATGTGAAAAAACATACATACATACATACATATAATTTCTTTAAATTGAAAAATAAGCAACGCATGTTTGGTACTGTTATATGCAGGTAAGCTAGTTGATTATGGAAATTAATGGACAGAATCTTCAAAAAGTTATTTTTCCCTAATCTTGCCATTTTTGCCATATGTAATGGACTTCATAAAAATACGTTTACTTCAATATATAGTGGTAAAAAAAAAATATTACCTACTTAATGAACATAGTGTAAAAAAATAAGTAAAATGGTTTATGCATGTGTTAAGTTTTATGTTGAAGTCCAGCAAGTTAGATTTAGTTGTTCTTCAGATTTCTATTTCAAACAAGTTGTCCATGAGGTAAGACTTAGGTGACATTTTACAGTATGATAAAGTGGTGGCTGAACATTTCTACATACACAAGGGCATATGACTTAATTACCAAATTAGAGAGATGAGTGAAATTCTAAACAAATGTCACATGAATCAATTTTGGAGGTAATCTTCAAGTTTTGCTTTTGCTTCACCATTCAGCACAGGGCCAGCACATGCATTCTGTGCACACTATGTGCCCCCACCCTTGGGTACTGCCCAAACCACTACCACCCCCAAGCATGGACCTGCCCGCTCTAATACATTGCTTGGAGCAGGTGCGGGGGTGGCATCTACTTGGGAGTCTGGTGCTGGGTTATGGCATCAAAGACTAGTGTCACACCACCAGCCCATTACAAACATGGAGGATCAGTAGCTATCATCTTCAGGAATCTGCTGGCTGTTGCCCCTCACACTAGCGGCCAGTGCTCAGTATGGGGTGCTGCTGGTAAATAAAGGATCTGAATTAGTGATATTATGTCATTCAACCATTCTTTTATGAGCACTCTACACCCTGGCAGCCTAGGCAACTGTGTGGTGCTGATTCTGCACTCAATTTGTAAAATTGCATTTTGCTGAATTAATTTTCTATGAAGAGAGCTTGGATAGTCACTCTGCTGTGTGGAGTACTTTATGTAGACCTGGAAACACTTCAGGCCAAATTTTCAAGGCTAAATAAAGATTTGTAAGAGACTTACCTGGTCCTCGCTCCTGTTCTCGATCTTAGTTGCAGCTCTGTCATCCAGGTGGGCGGCACACAGCTGAAAACATGTAACACAGTGACGGGGAATTTGAATTCCCTTCTCCTATATCAAGAACTCTCTGACACACTGCCTGAGTCAGAGCAACAAGTTACCACTTGACGTCTGGCTCTTCCTGTGTACCCTTGTGCTACTTTCTGGTGTTTCCCTGTGAATAATCTTTTGGCTTGTTAGACCTCTGCTCCTGGATATCCGCTCTGCTGCCTGTGCTCCTGTGTATCCAACCTGGTTATCCATACTGACTATTCTGCTGCCTGTGCTCCTGTGTATCCGACCTGGCTATCCATACTGCCTAATCTGCTGCCTGTGCTCCAGTATATCCGACCCAGTGACTCTCCTGTGTGTGATATTTCTTCAGTGTATCCGACCCGGTGCTCCACTGTTTATAACCTAGAATTCTTCTGTGTGTGCTGTACCACTACAGCTAACTAATCCTGCTTTGTCTTGCTGTACTACCCTACTGCTACAGAGTCTACTCTCCCGGGTCCAGACTGATCTTTTACCTATCATCTTTCACCTATCATGTTAGTGGGCTAACCTAAGGGCCGCGACTTGGAGACTTCAGGCAGCAAAATCCATCCCGCCTTGCCGCAGTTCTTGGTAAAGACTGAAGGGAGGGGTTAATAGACTCAGTGCCTTGCGAAGGCCAGCACTTACACTGACTGATAGAAATCTCCTGAGAGACGTAACAAGAATGAGGCGAATATAATGCAGAATATTTTTGTTTTTGTTCATCTTTAGATTTAAGTATCCCGACAATTTCAGTTACGTTTATATGAAAAACAAATGGGGGCGTTTATAAAACTGGTGCAAATGAAAAATGTGATGCTGTCCATTGCCACCAATCAGATACTCTCATTTTTCAAATGCAGTTTAGAAAATGAAAGCAAACATTTGATTGGTTGCAATGAGCAACACTACTGTACAGTTTTCATTTGCACCAGTGTTCTGAAATGTTCTTCATTAAATGTCTGTTTTCAGTCATTTGCAGAACGAGCTTACAGACAATTGAATTTCTTTGGCAAGTAGAAAGTTAACAAGAAACAATTACCATAATCATTACATTACATTCAAGAGAATATCAAATATTGTGGTGCATACTTTTTTGAGGCAAAATTATAACTCCTTATTTATATAGTCTGTGTGTGTTATCCCAGAGGTTTAGCACTTTCACTAAAAAGGGCAACAAGTTAACTACTATAATGTATTGACATTAAATGATGAAATATGATATTTACTCGCACACGCTGGACCGAAGGCATCCGTCAGTTTGGTATCTGAGCACGATTTACACTGTGATTAGGACTGTGAAGCTTCAGTTGGGATATTATGGCTTATGTTTTTCCTATTAGTTTCCAAATGACCTTGGAGCACCAGAGTTACATCTGATTTTGATGAAACTTTAGACGTTGCTGTTTGCAGTCTGCTAATGGAACGCATGAACCTTCCCATGACTCTCTGCAATTACGAAGGCCGCACAGCATTGCGAGTAATGTAAACATATTTACCAAACGTAAAATTGATCTTGTGAGATCCCTGGTGCACTGCGCAGACAGACACGTCAGTGTAGGAACGCGGGTGGTAAAATGCACGCAAGGATCTCGCTTGCCTCTGCACCTGGTATTGTTACTGTATCTCAGCAACATTCCACAAGACCCTGTGTTCCAATTGGTTGGCAAGATCCTAAAAGACGTAGGTCAGACTGTGGTTTGTTCAGTGATACTAAACAATAGCTAAACAATGGATGCGCCACATGTCTGTCTGATTTTCCTAACAGCTTTGAGACATTTGTTGTAAGCAGCAAGCCCCCCCTAATTGCCTTTTCTTTTAATTACATTTGGGAGCAGTCAACTTCCCTGAGGCTGTTTGCACATTTGCTCCAATCATAGACAAAGAAAGAGTAGCTGCAGCAGTGTTCATTTTATTATTATTATTATTATTTTTATTTCAATTTCAAACCTTAACACATACAGACTGTAAAAGAAACGTATGCAATGTGTAAACTGTGTATATAATAGGAAACTTCAACTCCAGGGGGAAGTTTATTAAGTAGTTTTTTGTTTTGGCACTTTACAATTCGCCTCACATAGCAACACGTTGTCAGTGATTTTCAGCTCCAAACTGCTGGATAGTAAATGATGATGATGAAAACTCAAACTGCCAGGGATGTGGGATGGTTTACAAACTACAAAACCGCTGATGTTTTGGTGTATAACCGCTGGTTTTGGAAAGCAGTCTTTTCCTTGGTGGTTTTCAAATAGCTCTCAAACCATATGGGATTCAGAAGCACTATAATAGTCTGTCCTCTATTTCATTATCCTTATCTTTGACAGGGGTCTGAGAAGCTAGGTGATATGAGAGGAGAGTTCCAAAGGTGCTTGTTAGTAACTACTTCTTAATAAGCAATTTTTGAGAGTTGTCTTGTGCTATTTTGTTGTCTTGTTACTTTTTCATCTGTTATCCCGTTTGCTGTATTTGTTGCCTTAAGTCCCGTCTTATTCCGAATCTCTGTTTTATTTTCTGTAATTTTGGGAATTTTAGTGGGTATTCCCAAGAGAATCGGGCTGCAATCCCCATCCCTCCCCCCCTTTCCTATAGGAGCGCAGGAAGGATACCTATTCTATGTTATGTATATATATATATATATATATATATATATATATATATATATTACACTGATCTGCGATGAAAAAGCTTTTTTAATGAATTTATGTGATACTTATCATATTTTTCTGCAAAACGTGTATTTATGAATATGTAATTTTTTTTATATTCTTTAAAATAATAAATGTATTCTGTCTACATCTATTATAAAACATTGTCTTAAATGAATTCAGTCAGTAGAATAGAACGTTGCAATTCAGTTCTCGTCATAAAACTTCTCCCCACCCAGTGCCAGATTAAGGTCCACATGGGCCTGGAACTGAAATTTACAAGGGCCCAAACCCCATACTATCTAAAGGAACATTGCACACACACAACAACTTTAACTACAAGGTGAGCTGGCGAAGGTGGAACCAAATACAACAGATGCAACACAGTTTTGACCCTGCCTACCACCACATACACACACACACAGTACACACTACACACACACAGTACATATACATTCATAAATTCTTCAAAGGGAAGTATAAAAGCTGTTTTATTGCACAATGGCAACACATATGTGTTAATACCATTAGCACATTCAGTCTATCTTAAAGAAACTGTTTTGGAACTGATTGGCTATGCAAGACACAACTGGTTAACATGTGGAGATTTATAAATTTTATGCATGGTACTTGGCCAGCAACAAGGTTACACCAAATTCCCATGTTTTCTCTGTGAATGGGATAGCAGAGCTAAAAATTTACATTGGCAAAAAAACAGTTGGCCAGCTCGAAAAAGTTTAGAAATTAGAAAAAAATAATGTCATCAAATCCAGTTTAGTAGATCCAAATAAAGTTTTACTTCCACTTCTTCATATAAAATTAGGACTGATGAAACAATTTGTAAAAGCACTGCCTAAAGATGGAGAAACTTTCAAATATCTTTGCACCAAATTCCCTAACATATCCGATGCTAAACTGAAGGAAGGCATTTTTACTGGCCCTGACATTAGAAAGTTAATAAAAGATGAACATTTTGGGCATGTAATGAATATTGTGGAACTTTCAGTGTGGACTTCAAACAAGTGATTTGAAAAATTTTAGGCAATGTCAAGGATCCCAACTGCAAAGAAATTGTCAGGGAAATGCTTAATAGTTACAGAAACCTTGGCTGCAATATGAGTTTAAAGGTACATTTTTTGAATTCCTATATTGAGCATTTCCCGAATAATCTCGTAGACTACAGTGAACGGTTCCACCAAGACGTTAAAGATGTAGAAAGAAGATACCAGGGACGACAGCATGATGGCTGACTACTGCTGGATGATACACAGAGATGACACAGAAAAAACTTAGAAGCGACAAGCGACAAAACGAAGTTTGGAGACAAAAAAAGATAACAAATTTTTCAATAATTATGGTATTGTTTCTATTATTGTTTGATTTTATTGTTATTTTATTATGTAATTAAGACAAAAACACAGTGATATCATCTACACTTCTTCGTATTTCACAATAAATATGTCAAGAACAGTTAAACTTATTGTTTTTTCTTAAAAATGTGTGTAACCCCCTTATAGGTTAATGTGATGTGGTCATTTTTTATTTATATATTTTTTCTTAATGTACACAGGAGTACAATTAAGAATATAAAAGTATTAATAAAAAAGCTTTCAATACCTTAAATTTCGCAGACCTGTGTTATTAAAAAAAATGCAATGTGACTGATAATGAAATGAAACGATAATGAAATGGCAATATAATTGGAATCTACTGGCTATGTAACTGACTGTGTTAAAGATGTAAATAAAGGCTATCTCCTCTATTTTCATCAAAGGGAGAGATTGTTAATTTCAAAACTGGTAACCATACACAGCGATATCTGTTGAATCTGCACATCACGTGTTTTGCTGTTATTAAACCTTCATGTACTTTACTTTTTGATAAAAGACGTGAGAGAGACTAAGCTAGAGTTGGGTGGTTGTCCCAAGATTGTTACAGAGATAGGTGTAATGGAAACATACACCCGCAACACCCACTATGCAAACAAGGGGTCCAGGGGCGGGCTGGCCCGGTTCCTGTGGTCTGTATTAGTGACTGGCCCCTACCCTGAGCCAGCCACCTTCTCCAATTGCCCATGGCACGGATCTCTGTCCCTTCAACTATTTGACCTCTTAGTGTCACATGGGATGTGCACCACGTCACAGGTGCCGTCCTATGTGCGAAGAGATGAAGAACTGCACAGCGTGCACCGATGAACCGGGTGATTTCCGTGAAAGGGGGGGAGTAGTAGTATATTAACATAGTGTGTTTTTGTGTCAGTATAATAAATTAATGTTTGTATGTTAGGGGGGCAGTATATGAACATATATGTGTGTGAGAAGGGGCCAGTATATGAATGTATGTGTTTGTGAGAGGGGGCCAGTATATGTATGTGTGTGGGAGAAGGGGCCAGTATATGAATGTATGTGTGTGTGAGAAGGGGCCAGTATATGAATATACGTGTGTGTGAAAGGGGGCCAGTATATGTATGTATGTGTGTGTGAGAGGGGGCCAGTATATGAATGTATGTATGTGTGTGTGAGAGGGGGGCCAGTATATGAATGTTTATGTGTGTGAGAAGGGGCCAGTATATGAATGTATGTGTGTGTAAGAGGGGCCAGTATATGAATGTGTGTGTGTGTGTGTGTGTGTGTGTGTGTATGTGAAAAGGGGCCAATATATGAATGTATGTGTGTGGGAGAAGGGGCCAGTATATGAATGCATGTGTGTGTGTGAGAAGGGGCCAGTATATGAATGTATATGTGTGTGAGAAGGGGCCAGTATATGTGTGTGTGTGTGTGTGTGTGTGTATGTGTGTGTGTGTGTGCCGTGTGTGTGTGTGTGTGTGTGTGTGTGTGTGTGTGTGTGTGTGAAAAGGGGCCAATATATGAATGTATGTGTGTGGGAGAAGGGGCCAGCATATGAATGTATATGTGTGTGAGAAGGGGCCAGTATATGTGTGTGTGTGTGTGTGTGTGTGTGTGTGTGTGTGTGTGTGCCGTGTGTGTGTGTGTGTGTGTGTGTGTGTGTGTGTGTGTGTGTGTGTGTGTGAAAAGGGGCCAATATATGAATGTATGTGTGTGGTAGAAGGGGCCAGTATATGAATATATGTGTGTGTGAGAGGGGGCCAGTATATGAATGTATGTATGTGTGTGTGTGTGAGAGGGGGCCAGTATATGAATGTATATGTGTGTGAGAAGGGGCCAGTATATGAATGTATGTGTGTGTGTGTGAGAGGGGGCCAGTAGATGAATGTATGTGTGTGTGAAAAGGGGCCAGCATATGAATGTATGTGTGTGGGAGAAGGGGCCAGTATATGAATGTATGTGTGTGTGAGAAGGGGCCAGTATATGAATATATGTCTGTGTGAAAGGGGGCCAGTATATGAATGTATGTGTGTGTGCGAAGGGACCAGTATATGAATGTATGTGTGTGTGAGAGGGGGCCAGTATATGAATGTATGTGTGTGTGAAAAGGGGCCAGTATATGAATGTATGTGTGTGTGAGAGGGGGCCAGTATATGAATGCATGTATGTGTGTGTGAGAGAGGGCCAGTATATGAATGTATGTGTGTGTGTGTGAGAGGGGGCCAGTAGATGAATATATGTATGTGTGTGTGAGAGGGGGCCAGTATATAAATGTATGTGTGCATGAGAAGGGGCCAGTATATGAATGTATGTGTGTGAGAAGGGGCCAGTATATTAATGTATGTGTGTGTGAGAAGGGGCCAGTATATGAATGTATGTGTGTGTGAGAAGTGGCCAGTATATGAATGTGTGTGTGTGTGTGTGTGTGTGTGTGTGTGTGCGTGTGTGTGTGTGTGTGAGAGAGAGAGAGAAGGGGCCAGTAGATGAATGTATGTGTGTGTGAGAAGTAGAGATGGGCGGGCTCGGTTCCCCGAGATCCGAATTCATCCGAATTTAGCCTATCCGAGTACCGAGCCGAGCCTGCGCGGTACTCTCCCGTCAGTTCAGATTCGAAATCGAGGCAAAACGTCATTGTGACCTATTTGTATTTCTGAGCTCGGTTCTCGCAAGATTTGAAAAGCATAAATACAAGCCTCCACAGTAATCCATCGCCATTTGACAGAGGGAGAAAGCAGGGTTAGGTCACACTGGCTATATCAGCGCAGGGACAGAGCAGTAATTGGACACATTATTGTTTCTATTCAATACCATTCTAATCTTAATACTAGTTGTTACAGCAGTAAGAGGAGGATAGAGGAGGGTTTTTGTTCAGTTTCTGGCACTCCAAGTGCTTTTGGGGTCTTCCCCATTCTTTTGCATTATTTTTTCTGCCTGTCAAAAGTCCTATTTGTCAGCAGTATAACAAAATAATATTTAGCACTCCAAGTGCTTTTGGGGTGTCCCCCATTCTTTTGCATTCATTTTTCTGGCTGTCAAAAGTCCTTTAATTAGACTATTGGAAAAACAGCTTGAGAAACTGAAGGAGGAGATGAAAGCAAGCAATTCAGCAAAGTATTTTGGCCTTGTCGATCAAGTACTTAATTCGCTTCACAATGATCCTCGAGTTATTAAGATCTTGAACTCGGATCAGTACATTTTGGCCACTGTGCTTGATCCAAGGTTTAAGACCTACATTGAGTCTTTGCATCAAAATGAACGAGATGTGAACTTTTGCAAGGAGCTATTGCTCAGCAAGTTGTCCGCTGAACTGGGCCTTGGCTTGACGACGTGTCCTCCTTCAGTTTCTCAAGCAGCTGCTGCTCGTAAAAAATTGAATTTTCAAAAAAGAAGCAGAGAAGACGCAGAGGGCAGACCAGAACAGTTTAACATCTGGGCTGGTTTGAAGGATTTTTCTAAAAAATTTGTGACCTTGCCCATAACTGCATCCAATATGAGTATTAACATGCATAGGATGGTGGAGGATTATTATCAAGAGGTAATTGATATGAAAGTGTCAGACAGTCCTTTTCCTTACTGGGAAGAAAAGCAAGCAATTTGGAAACCCATGTACAAACTTGCTTTGCAATACTTAAGCTGCCCACCCTCCAGTGTGAACTCTGAATGAGTGTTCAGCACAGCAGGGAACTTAGTCAGTGATCGCCGTAGAAGGTTACTTCCCAAAAATGTGGAGAAAAATGATGTTTATAAAAATTAACTACATCTTCCACGACGAAGGCCTTCGCCATCCAAGACATGCAAGCACTGACTGTTCTCTAATGGCGGATTCAAGCGGCGATGAATTGATAGTCTGTGATGATGATCTTTTTAAAACTTTCTATTTAAGTGCAGGGTGCAATCTACCCCCAAAGAGGAAAGGGCATTTCCATATCACGTACCGTCTTGAAAGTAGGGGTGTGCATCGGCCACTATTAGTGTTTTGGGTTTTGGGTTTTGGGTTCTGATTAGCTTGAGGTTTTGGGTTCTGATTTGTTTTGCCAAAACACCCCACTCAAGGTTTTGGTTCTGATTTAGTCCAGTGGTGCTGTGTCCTGTGCTCTATCCTGCTGAGTCCAGTGGTGCTGTGTCCTGTGCTCTGTTCTGCTAAGTCCATTGTTCTTTTAAAATTATTTAAAAATTATAAAAAAAAAAATCTAAAAAATTATTATACAATAATATTAAAAAAAACTATACAAAAATAATTTAAAAAAATATAAAAAAATTGTAAAAAAGTATAAAAAAATTTCTACTGCAATATATTAATACGTTCACTGTTCCTGCAGTCCAGAAATATTAGTACTGGAATATATAAATACGGTCACTGTTCCTGCAGTCCAGAAATATTAGCACTGCAATATATAAATACGTTCACTGTTCCTGCAGTCCAGAAATATTATTACTGCAATATTTAACTACGTTCACTGTTCCTGCAGTCCAGAAATATTAGTACTGCAATATATAAATACGTTCACTGTTCCTGCAGTCCAGAAATATTATTACTGCAATATTTAACTACGTTCACTGTTCCTGCAGTCCAGAAATATTAGTACTGCAATATATAAATACGTTCACTGTTCTTGCAGTCCAGAAATATTAGTACTGCAATATATAAATACGTTCACTGTTCCTGCAGTCCAGAAATATTAGTACTGCAATATATAACTACGTTCACTGTTCCTGCAGTCCGGAAATATTATTACTGCAATATTTAACTACGTTCACTGTTCCTGCAGTCCAGAAATATTATTACTGCAATATTTAACTACGTTCACTGTTCCTGCAGTCCAGAAATATTAGTACTGCAATATATAAATACGTTCACTGTTCCTGCAGTCCAGAAATATTATTACTGCAATATTTAACTACGTTCACTGTTCCTGCAGTCCAGAAATATTATTACTGCAATATTTAACTACGTTCACTAGTCCTGCAGTCCAGAAATATTAGTACTGCAATATATAAATACGTTCACTGTTCCTGCAGTCCAGAAATATTAGTACCAGAGATTAAACTACGTTCACTGTTTCTGCAGTCCAGAAATATTAGTATAAGAGATATTAAACTTCGTTCACTGTTCCTGCAGTCCAGAAATATTAGTACCAGAGATTAAACTACGTTCACTGTTCCTGATTGGTTTGTTAAAGTGCGAATGTCCTATTTCAACAACATCAGGGTGGGTGGGAGGGCCCAAGGACAATTCCATCTTGCACCTCTGGCAAACTCTTGCAAACTGCCAACCTGTCTGCCACTGCAGTGCCACTCCTAGATGGGCCACGTGTTTGTGCGGCCCACTTGTGTCGCTTAGCTTAGACATCCAGCTACCTCGGTGCAACCTTTTGGACTAAAAACAATATTGTGAGGTGTGAGGTGTTCAGAATAGACTGGAAATTAGTGAAAATGAAAGTTATTGAGGTTAATAATAGTGTAGGAGTGAAAAAAAACACCAAAATATGGATTTTTGCACTTTTTATGCTTTTTTAAAAAAAATCAGAACCCAAAACCCAAAATCAGAACCAAAACCTTTAGTGGGGTGTTTTGGCAAAACCAATCAGAACCCAAAACCACAAGCTAATCAGAACCCAAAACCCGAAAAGTGGCCGGTGCACATCCCTACATATAACTGAGATCAGAATTGTTACCCTGCAGCTAAGATTTGTACAGGAAAAATGGCAATTGCTCGTTATAAAATCCAGAGTATATTTTAGGTAAAAAGTTAACAAACTATGGCTTTTTATGGCTTGATGCACTAGACTATCCACTAAGCACAGGACAGGAGCCAAGAACATGTCTGTTAAATGGGAACTAAAGCAAAAATAATGCACTATACTTAGTGCAGAATTGTACGTCTAGTATGTCCTAAAGGTTTAGCCATTTAAACATATAAGATGTCAAAAAGTTCTTTATAAGGTAACTTTGGCTGAAAATAAGTTTCTACTCAGCCAGAGGAGGGCTGGCAAATTTGCCTACAACTTTCCTTCAACACCTTGCTGGTCTGGTCCTCCAGAGACCTGTAGCTCTGTACTGTGCCACAGTTTCAGTGCTGCTACTGAGGTAACGATGCAGTTCTTGTACCTGGTGGGGAAGAGGCAGCAGGGTACCGCTGGGTGGGACCTGTCTATGGGCAGCTTAAGGTCACCTTCATAAAGCTATTAGATTGAATGACTTTATATTACAGTATTCAAAATATTAATTGCCAAAGCCAAATATATATATATACATATATTTATATACTTTCAAGGTTTAAACCTAGAATTCATGTCATTTACCTTCTTCTGGTTCTGACATATGACGAAAGTTTTCTGCAAACTATGCACGAAAGTCTGACAGGCGCCGGGTCCTCCCCATGCCGGGACATGTATTTTCAGCAGGTGATAGATGACCGGCAGCTGTCTCTGACAGCTCCACATTGTTCTGTTCTTCTTCCACATCTGGGGTGCCTGGCTCCTCCATGTTCTCCTCATTACTGCTATGTTCAGGTGCAGAAGAATCTTCAGAGCAAGTCTCTGAAATCTGTACAGTTGGTGCATGCGCGTGTGAAGAATCCAAAGGTCCTTACAGCGGGGAATAATATTAATCCGGATCTCGCGAGATCCGATGGCGGGATGATGAGGTTTTGCCTCGTTCTGAGTTTTGCTTCGGGCAGGAATATCCGAACAGTGCTCGGATCAGGCTCGGATCAGCACTGTTTGGGGGTGTTCGGATTTAGAGAATCCGAGTCCGCTCATCCCTACTTGAAAGGCTGTTGTTTGGGCAATTTACCCTTAAGGGTAGGGTGTCATAGACAGAGTGAAGCCAAACTGGCTTTGTCCATTTCTCTTAATATTGTACAGTCTATAATGGCTGAATTTTTGGGTATTTTATACAAGTGGAGGGGGGCCTATAGAGACAGAAACCAAACTGCCTTTGTCCATTTCAATTAATATTGTATAGTCTATAACGGCTGAATATGTATATGAATGTATGTGTGTGTGTATGAGAGGGGGCCAGTATATGAATGTATGTGTGTGTGAGCGGGGGCCAGTATATGAATGTGTGTGTGTGTGAGAGGGGGCCAGTATATGAATGTAGGGGTGGGGTACGGAAGATCGGTGCTGGCTGTTGTGGTAAGTGTTGTCGGTGTAGTCAGCATTGATATGCTGACTACCACCGGAATGTAGTGTGTGTGTGTGAGAGGGAGGGGGGGTCTTAATATAATGTGGGAGGTAGGCTTTTAATTTAATCGAGGAGTGCAGGTGGGGGCTAATTATTGGGTGCTATTTTATTTGTAGGGTAATGGTGGGGCTATTTAATTTAATAGTGGGTCCTATGAATTTAAGATGGAGTAATTGGACCTTTAATTTAATGCTGGGGTGGTGAGCTATTAATTGATTGTGGGGCTGTTTGGGGAGAATGAGTTTTATTTATTAAATGTGATTATGAATTATTTAATGCCTGGGACTGTTGTGGGAAATGGTTATATTTGTTAAACGTAAATGCTATTTAAATTATTGCTGGGGCTGTTTGAGGGAGGGACATAGGTTTATATATTAAATGTGTTTGCTACCTAATGTCAGGGTTGGTTGGAGGGAAAGAGATCTATTTTGCAAATGTTAATATTATTATTTTACTGTTGTGGCTGGAGGGAGGCCGAATTATAAAACATGGGTGCTATTGATTTAACACTGGGACTTGTTGGAATTTTCTAAATTTATGTACCCATATTTTTTTCCAAATTGGCCCTCCATTATTCCAGGATCCAGACAACCAGCAAATGAGCTAAAGTAACCAGCAGCCATAAGTGTCTGCCAACTGTTCTGAGTCTGATGGGACAGTCCCGAATTTGGGTGACTGTTTCACTTAGGACAGTTGGGAGGTATGTCCCGCTTCACCGTGTACTGCTCATGAAGGCAGAACTGTGTGCACCTAACAGTAGTGCACACAGTATTGTCTGTGTATTTGTCTAAAATGATAACCATGCTACATCATAGAGGGTTACCCTGTCTAAAGTGCCCAGGCCCCCTAGAGCCTTAATCCAGCTCTGGGCCTGGGCATAAAAATATATATTTATGGATTAAGCAACACTAAAATAGCCTCTTCTTATATAGATAAATATATCTATCCCGTGACTTGGGCCCTACCTTCCGCTGCTAACCCACTGAACCACCCGGACTACTACTTCCACCGGGACTTCTACTACCTCTACATGTGGCCTAACCCAGGGGAATCTTACCTGGATCGCCTGCTGTCGTGCCGCCTCCGTTCCGGTTCCTCAGACCCTGATGCTCCTTTCTCTGCCTGTTGATGACATCATTTAGCTGCTGCTCCGGCTCAAGTCCTGACGCTGATGTTGTTGCTGCCACGTCTGGTCTCCTCTCCGGTCTGCCTGTGGTCCCGCTGTTCCTCCTGCCGTCTTATGTCTCTCACAGTCCCACTGCTCCGGCCTGCTGTCTGCTGCTCCGGTCCCACTCCTCCGGCCCTCATTCTCCTGCTGCCACAGCCCTAACGCCGTCTCTAGTCTCCATGATGTCCCCAGCCTCCACGCTGCCATCGCTCACCGCACGTGTCCTCCTACACTGCACTCCACGCAGCCTCCCAGCCTCCTCACCACCGGTGGCTTGCTCCTCCAGAAGCCGTCTCCTGCTGTCTCCTGCTGCCCCATGGAAGCCGCTCTCCTTGCTGCTCCGCTCCTATCCTGAGGCCATCTCCAGCTGCAGATCAGATGCCACCACGCTGCCTTCTCTCCGCTGGTTAGTCGATAGTTAATTAGCCTCCCTGGTCGCCTCTGAGCCTTTCTCCCGCTGGGTCTGCTCTGCTCATTGCCCCACCATTAGCCCTCTAACAGCCTCCCCCCCTCTCCCCCTGACCTTGGTCCACTCACAGACACTGCCCTACCTAGTCAAATCGGCCCACCTTATCCTTCTGGCCCACCTGTACTCTGGACCCACCTAGTCCTTTTAACCCACCTGCACTCTTGACCCACCTAGCCCATTTTGGCCCTCCTGAACTCTGGACCCACCTAGCCCTTTTAGCCCTCCTGATCTCTGGATCAACCAAGTCCGTCTGGTCCTCCGGAACTCTTGACCCGCCTCTGTCCTTTTGGCCCTCCAGTACTCTGGACCAGCCTGCTCCTTTTGGTCCTCCCGAACTCTGGACCACATAGGATTTTTGGCCCTCCTAAAACCTGGACCTACCTAGCCTGGACTCTGGTCCTCCCAATCTCTTGGCTCTCCTCCTCCCTGGACCTTCCTCATCTCTGGGCTCTCTGACCATGGTCACCTGGACACGGGACCTACATTTTCTCCGTGTCTCCCTGGATCTCACGTCTCACCAGAACTCCTAATAGCTTATTCTATTGTATTTTATCATTATTGTACTTCATTTTATTTCATTATTTATTGTATTTAATTTTACTTCAATTTTATTTGAATGTCAATTGCACTCCATACTGTCTCTGCCACTGCCTTTCTGTTCTAGTCGGTTCTATAGCCCCTACCGTCCTACTCACTGTTTACTCTGTTCGTTAGCCCATATAGAACTTATTTCTAATTTGCTCTGTTCCTCCTTGGACTCCCTATTGCTGCCCTCCCCCCTGTGCTTCTTCCTCTCACCTCCCCCGCTTCCTCTGGCCGTTCTCTCATTCCCCTGTCTCTCATAATGCCGCTTCGCTCCTTTCCTATACCAATCCTCTTGCCCAGCCCCCGCCAAGGGCCCAAATCTCTCTGTCCCATCTCTCACCCCCCCTCTTGCTCCATCAACCCTGACAATCTCATCCATATCTCCCCTTCTCCATCCCTCCCTTTTTCGTGTGCCCTCTGGAACCCCAGGTCTGTACATAACAAACTGTTCTCCATTCACGACCTCTTCATCTCTAACTCTCTTAATCTTCTCGCCATAACCGAAACCTGGCTCACTTCTTCTGATACTGCCTCCCCTGCCGCTCTCTCCTATGGGGGCCTCTCTTTCACCCACTCCACCAGACCAGACGAGCGTCCAGGAGGGGGAGTGGGCCTCCTCCTGTCCCCTAACTGCACTTTTCGGGTCATACCCACTTTACCTTCCATCTCCTTCTCTTCCTTTGAAGTCCACTCCATTCGGCCCTGTCCCTCGCTAAACAATCCTTCTTTAAGTCCCTCATCTCTTCTCAGTCCTTCAATCCCCGCCGCCTCTTTGCCACTTTCAACTCCCTCCTCTCCCCCTCCCTCCCACTGTCCCGCCTTCCCTCTCTGCTTCTGGCTTCGCTTCCTTTTTCTCTTCCAAAATTGAAGCCATCAGGCGGAACATCTCCTCCTCCCACCCCTCTCCCACTACCCTCACCGCTTCACCTCCTGCCATTAACCAGCTGTGGTCCTCCTTCATCCCCACATCAGGTGAAGAAGTACGCTCCCTTATTCTTTCCTCTCCACCCTTTACCTGTCCTCTCGATCCCATCCCCTCCCACCTCCTTCGCTCTCTCTCTCCTACTGCTTGCTCTTACCTCGCACACCTCTTCAACCTATCACTCTCCTCTGGCATTGTCCCATCCTCTTTCAAACACGCTCTCATCTCCCCTATCCTCAAGAAACCCAATCTTGATCCCACCTCTCTTGCTAACTGCCGCCCTATCTCTCTTCTCCCATATGCCTCCAAATTACTTGAGCGGATTGTCTGCAGCAGCCTCACCAGACACCTCTCTGACAACTCCCTTCTTGACCCTCTCCAATCCAGCTACCGCCCCCTCCACTCCACCAAAACAGCCCTGGCTAAAGTTACTAATGATCTCCTATCAGCCAAATCCAAGGGTCACTACTCCATACTCATTCTCCTCGACCTCTCTGCTGCCTTCGACACCGTGGACCACCCCCTCCTGCTGCAAACTCTTCCCTCTCTCTTGGCCTCTCTGGCTCTGTCCATGCCTGGTACACCTCATACCTTGCTAACCGCTCCTTCTCTGTATCCACGTCTGGTTCTTCCTCCACCCCCTCCCCTCTCCCTGTTGGAGTCCCTCAGGGCTCTGTTCTTGGCCCTTTACTCTTTTCGCTCTAAACCTCCTCCCTTGGGGCTCTCATCTCCTCGTTCGGTCTTCAGTATCACCTATATGCTGATGATACATTTCTTCTCCTGATCTTTCCTCCTCCCTCCTCTCTCGTGTAACTGACTGCCTCTCAGCCATCTCCTCCTGGATGTCCTCACACTTTCTTAAAATTAACATCTCCAAAACTGAACTCATTGTCTTTCCTCCACCCAGACTCCCTTCCCACCATGACCTCTCTATCGTTGTTAACAACTCCACTATCTCCTCTGTCACCCAACTCCGCTGCCTGGGAGTCACTCTTGACTCCTCTCTCTCTTTTGCCACCCACATTCAATCCCTTGCCCAAGCCTGTCGCTTCCAACTCCGTAACATTGCCGGCATCCGTCCCTTCCTCTCTCAAGAGGCTTCCTCTCTCAAGAGGCCACCAAAACTATCATCCATGCTCTCATCATCTCCCACCTTGACTACTGCAACCTCCTCCTTACTGGCCTCCCCGGCTCCCACCTCGCCCCCCTCCGCTCCATAATCAATGCGGCTGCGAGACTCATCTTCCTCTCACGCCGCTCCTCCTCTGCCTCCCCTCTCTGTCTTGCCTTACACGGGCTCCCCTTCCCCTACAGAATCCTTTTCAAACTCCTTACCACCACTTACAAGGCTCTCTCCCAGTCTACTGCCCCTTATATCTCTAACCTCCTCTCCATTCATACTCCCGCCCGCTGCCTGCGCTCGGCCAATGATCGCTGCCTCTCCTCCACTCTGATCACCTCTTCCCACTCTAGAATCCAAGACTTCTCCCGTGCTGCCCCCCTTCACTGGAACGACCTCACTCGCTCCATCCGTCTATCACCCAATCTGTGCTCCTTCAAGCGGGCACTTAAAACTCACGTGTTCCTTAAGCCCTACCAACCATTCACTTAACCTCTCATCTCTTCTGTTTCTCCCCTGGCCCCTTTTTTCTCTCCCCTTTGCTTCACTAGCTCCCTTCTGTGCCTGATTTGTTTACCCTCGCTTAGGATGTAAGCTCGTATGAGCAGGACCCCTCTTCCCTCCTGTCTCCAAACCTGTTCTTCCGCTCCGTCTCTACTGAATATGCCTGCCCGGAGTCCCTGAAGTACTGGTACTTTTTGTTTATTGTTCTGTACTGTTTTACCCTGTATAGTCCACTGTTCGTACCTGCCGAAACCTTGTGGCGCCTTACAAATAAAAGATAATAATAATAATAACAATAATATTGTACCAAAAACCACCCTTTAAGGATGGGCCACTACTTATGGGCCAGTGCTGTGTGCTTGCCCCCTGGGCCAAAGTCTGCCAGCCCTCTCCTGAATGGGCCACCTAAGCATATCTGAAATTTTACCTTACTTGGCTGGATTTCAATATTACATTTGCCTTAAAGGGCAGGTAAAGCCACTTATTAATATATATATAATAATATATATTAATATATATTAATATATATTAAAATATGTTTATTGCTGAGCTGAATTAAATTAAATTACATTTTCATATTTCACGTCTCTGCAGAAGATTGCCTTTGTTAAGAGAGAGGTGCTTCTTTAGCAGAGCAGATACAGAGTGAGTGACAGCTAGGCTGGCTTGCCATCGAAAAATGCATTAGATGGATTGGTTGATTTATACATAGGGTCAGGACAAGTGACGTCACAGTAACACACGTGTCTGCAGACTCAACTATTTGACCTGTATCAGATCCCATAATCACTGTCCTAAAAATGTAGGAGAGGCTTCAGCTGTATTTAATGGAGTATGGAGTTAATACTTTACTTGTTAATAATGAAGCAGTGGAATGTCAGGTTAGCCGGTAATAATTTTATTAATATCTGAAAACTTCAATTCTGGGCCTTAGCACGAACACTAAACTGCAGGCAAGATAAGATACACTTCCTCATGAAGGTCAAACACACTGAACTTATTTTTTTTTTCTATTTATAAAGCTTTTACATTAAGGTAAAAAAGAGCATAATACTAGACAAAAATAAATCATATATAGCCAATGTGTAACATAGTTCTTTCTCATTTTGAAATGTATTACATTAACCTGCTACTTTTGGATTTCGTTCAGGGTGGTTTCCAGTGGGTGTTTCATTTGCCAACACTTTCGTGTCAATGCAGCCTGTTATGTTTGCATTTCACTGTTAATTATAATCTATTGAGCTTCCAGGTTAATGTAAGATGAAGGCATGAAAAGTTAGCATGGTGCAGATAAGAGGAAACCGTAATCTACCCATAATGTAGAGATAAAATTTGGATGTAATAGCTTTATATAACCGAAAGAGAGAAAGAGTATACTACAAAAAAAACCTCTTTTCTCTGTTTTGTTTATATTCAGCTCAGTTTTTAAGGCAGGGGTGGACCTGGACTTTTTGTGCGTGTGTGTGTGTGTGTGTGTGTGTGTTTGCGGGGGAGTAGCATAATCACGCCCCTCCTTCATTCTTATTGGCTGGCCATGGTTGACCCCACCCATGACTGACCCTTCCCCCTCCTCATTTTGATTGGCTTCTTGGACGCAATTTAAATATAGACTTGTGCTGCTAGGGGGGACGATTGCCCCAATACCCCACTCCCCCTAATCCTCCACTGTTTTGAGGTAGCAACCCACAATCATTATAGGAGCATTGTCTCAGGAATTACAAGTATAGGGTAAGGAGCCCTTTCTAAAATATCTCCAAAACTTGGTGCAGCAATTCTCTCTCACCTCTATGTCATAAATGCCTGTCTGACACTATCCTAAACTGTGAACATTACTTTCATTTTTTATAAAATGGTTCTATGACCTCCTCAGTATTTTATTTGAAGAAATATTTATTTGAAAACTACTAAAAGTGACCAGGTCATTGCCTGTCGTGTAACCAGATTTTAGAACTAAAGTGTTATGTATGAAAACACTACTGAAATGTGGTAAAAAGTGTATAACTGTGTTGTGATGAATATGGATGTAAAAGTTAACGAAACAAGTACACAAACCAGCATGGTGGAGGAAGGAGGTATTTGTTGGACTGGGGAGGCAAGGAAGAAGTAGGACAAAAAACTTAGGATGGGTACACACTACTGTGTTTTCAGCCGACTTTCGGGCCAATGAAACGATAAACGACTGATTGGCCCAATATCACAATAGTGTGTACCCTGAAACGATGAACGATTATCGTTACAAAGCATATGAAATCGTTCAACAAGATTGTTCAACAGAACTTCAATGACAGAACAATGTCATTCCAAATCTGCAGTGTGAACTTCACATCTACATTGATCCAACCTTTCCGTAAGGAATGGATTTGATTTTTTCGCCCCTCCTCCCCTGTGCCATTTTCCTGTGCTTTACAATTCTCCTACTTTACTACAGAATTCCATGGCCTCAACTGTAATAGTGGGTTTTCTAACAGCTTTTGTTCCCCTTGACCAGCAGTGAAGAGTGCAACCAGACTTTACCGTAAGTAGCTCCAGCACCAGGCCAGCAACACCTGGCTTATTCTGTAGCTCTATATCTTAACCCGGTACTGCTAACATGGGTTAAAATTTCACACCCAACATCTAAATAAAGAAATGTGCAATTTATTAAACAAATGTTCTCCAACACAGTTATAGAAGCTTGACGGACAATTATGCAATCACATTGAATATGGATGATACAACATTACAGGTAATATAACATACTAATACCAACATCCTAAAGCCAATCCATTGGGCCGGTTTGACATTTGGACATATTTGACTGATTTAATTTTCCACTAAATCTCCAGTATGATTACCAATAGCTGAATATATATGGACATATTGCTTTTCCAAATGACTGCCACCCATTAGCACAGTACATAAGGAGCTCGGCAGGAGGCCTTTCTAGTGAGTGAGTAGCAGGAGAGGACTGTATGTATAATGTGTGAGGGTTAGTTCTGTGCCTGAAAACGTGGAAAGCAGAAGGTGAGTCCTTAATAAGGTGTTTGGCTGTTGCATGAGCAGAGGCCTATTCTACTTTAGAACTACCAAGGGTCCAATTCAACAAAAATGTCATGCTTTGGCATTTATTATCCACAGTTTAATTTCATAAACACATTTCAATCAATGTTATGGACAAGCCTCTACTATAGCAACTGTTTGACAATGTACACAGTGTTCTGCATCTAAGTCAAGTGTATATTTCTCATTTAATACCACCTACAATGCTAGTTCGCAAGCACAGTGTTAGAATTCCATGTACATGCTAAGTGCTGTTCATAACATTCAGTTACTCTAATAACTGTGCAAATTGCAACATTATATTGACATAAAACTGAAAACACTGGCAAAATAAATAGGCTTACATTGAACAGGTAACATTTAAATGCACCTTTTACCTATATAAGTAAGCAAATTGATTTATTGATTTTCAGAATTTGTTGGATTTTGGTTGATTTGCGGGGTCTACAAATAATTTGCCAAATGAAACTCAGGAAGTTTCCCAATCACTAATAACAGAAAGCATTGTACATCTATATAAAAGAAAGCTCTCTACAGCACACAACAGTAAACTTATAACACTGTTGTCTTAAAACAGATTTGGAGAGGTTCATAGCATGGGTGGTCTATTAAGAGCATCACAAAAATTAGGCAGGCTTTTTGGAAAATAGCTCTCTGCGTTCAGTGAGGTTTTGCAAATGATGCCAAAGTCTGTAGGTTCTTAATGATGTCAGTCCTCTGTAGCCAGATTCAGAATTATATTAGAAAGCAGATCACTGTGGTTTATGTAATCTATGAAAAGAAGGGAAAAGGAGACTTTGTACAACACATGTCAGGACCATACAGCAGGAGTGAAAAACAAATTGCCCTCCTCTAACATCTTATGAACGCATGTTTCTATTATTTTCACAGAAAATGTTTTATTAAACGTGATTTTATTGCTATTTTTCTATATTTAAATACATAGTTGTGGATAGTAGAACAGAGGAAATTCCACCCATGAAGACCACAAAATTGGAGGTGATATCCTTGTTGTCTAGAGAATTAAAAATTGTATTGGAATTAAAAAGCAATTGACATCCAACTGCATGGATGTTATGGCACAGCTAAGAGGGAACTAATATGCATCTTGCTGCCACTAACATCCAATATAAAAACCATCTTCTTAATTAAAAATAATAATATATCCGCCGCATGGTCTGTTTCCACCTAAATTATATGGTGCTTTTTTTGAAAACAGGTTTTAGAAATGGTTTTGCCATATATGATGTGAAGCATTGTACAGGCACATAGGATAATTAAGAATAATTGAAAGATAACCTAATTTTCTGTTTTGGATAGAGTTCAATACATATAACTTTAATGCTGAATAATACTTACAAGAGAACCACTGTACTCTCTAAACTAAGGTTCCACAATCATTTTGATCCAAGGGCCACGTTGTAAGATAGAATTAATTTGAAGGGGCCGAAATAAAACGTAACTTGGTTAATTATGTAATGTATGTAGAGCTTACTAGAGGAATAGAGGAACCTCTATGCCGTTATGTCATACCTCTCAAATTTGTTATAAGGTTCCCATGGAAACAGTAGTGTATGCAACCCACTGCAAAGGGACAGTGAGCCATCCGATGGGGCCTGATCATTCCATGGGTGTGGTCATGTCACAAATGGAGCAAAATAATGCATTTATTAGGATGATCTTAATGTCTACTGAGCATAAAATACATTATTACAGTTGCACGTGATAGCAAATACATGTTATAGCATGCATACAAGACTATCAGCACTACTGCCCCAGGACTTAGACTAGCCCTTGTTACGATCTTGATGCCTTAGTCAGTATTAGCACAGGCTTACCTAGGGCGCGGAGTCTAACGGCCTTCCGGTCTTCACCGAGAACCACCGCAAGGTAGTGTGGGCTTAGCTGCCGAAGAACCGCAGGTCGCGGCCCCCAGATTAGCCTACTGACGTAAGGGAGAAAGTTCTAAGTGATGGCAGGCAGACAAGAAAATAGACAATGCGGTGCAAGTACAGGCACTAACCGTGAATTCCAGGCGTAGTAGGTCTGGAACAGAAACCGGTAGATCCACGGAGGCAATGGGTGCGTGGCAGGATCCAGAGAATAGTCGGTAACACAGCCGGGTCGGTACACAGAAGGTATCAGGTATACGGTGCCAGAGGGAGATCCAGAGAATAGTCGGTCACACAGCCAGGTAGGTACACAGGAGTAGGAGGAATAGAGGGGTTAACAGGGAGCAGGATCACAGGAGTCAGGACACAGGAACTGTAGCCAGGAACAGGAAACACATTGCTCTGACACAGGCAGCGTGTCAGAGCAGGGAAGATATAGGAGTTTGAATTCCCCGCCCAGGAGTCACATGATCAGCAGCAGAGAGAAGCAGGAAGTGCGGCAGCGCTAACGGAAGCAGCGCTGAAGACATGGACACCGCTGTCAGCTCCCGCTGACAGCGCAGCGGAACGGGGAAGGTAAGTTCCTAACAGTACCCCCTCCTTCAGGGGTGGCCTCCGGACAACCTATAAGGCTTTAGAGGGAACTTGGTATGGAATTTCTTCAACAAACTCGGAGCATGAAGGTCTCGTGCAGGAATCCAAGAACGCTCTTCAGGACCGTAACCTTTCCAGTCAACCAGGAACTGCAAGGAACCTCTGGAAATCCGAGAATCTAGAATCTCCTTCACCTCAAATTCCTGATCTGGTGCAGAAATAGCAGCAGGAGGTCTTTTTGAAGAGAAGAATTTGTTAACAACAAGTGGTTTGAGAAGGGAAATGTGGAAGACATTGGGAATCCTCAAGGTAGGGGGTAATTTTAATCTAAAGGCCACCGGATTAATGACCTCAATGATCTTGAAGGGACCGATAAATCGGGGAGCGAATTTCCTAGAAGGAACCAACAGGCGAAGATTCCTTGTAGACAACCACACTTTGTCACCAGGAGTGAGTAGTGGAGACGGTCTTCTTCTTTTGTCAAATGCTTTTTTACTGATGGCAGAGGTGTGGAGTAATTTGCGTTTGATAAGATCCCACCTAGACGAGAAGTCCGATAGAAGGGAATCCACTGCAGGAACCCCAGAAGCGGTTAACTCTTTGAAGGGTGGAACTTTAGGATGAAATCCCTGAAGAGCAAAAAAGGGAGAAATGGAGGTAGAGTCGTGTGAATTATTATTGTGGGCGAATTCTGCCCAAGGTAATAAATCAACCCAATCATCATGTTTAGCTGAAATGAAACATCTGAGGAATTTCTCCAATTCTTGATTCGTCCTTTCCGTGAGACCATTACTTTGCGGATGATATGCAGAAGAGAAATTTAACTTAATTCCACAAAGACGAGAAAAGGCCCTCCAAAATCTTGCCACAAACTGAGTTCCTCGATCAGAAACGATAATATCTGGACAGCCGTGTAGGCGGAAAATTTCTTTAATGAAGAGTTGAGCCAGAACAGGAGCAGAAGGGAGACCTTTTAATGCCACAAAATGAGCGGCTCGGGAAAGGCGATCGGTGACCACCCACACTACTGAGAACCCTCTGGAGGAGGGTAAATCTGTGATAAAATCCATGGAGAGATGACTCCAAGGTCGATCCGGAATTGGCAGAGGCTGCAGCAGACCGTATGGAGCCTGACGAGGAACTTTATTCTGAGCGCAAGTGGAACACGCCGTCACAAACTGTCGAACGTCTGAACGGATAGCCGGCCACCAATAACTACGGGAGATAAATTCCAAGGTCTTCTTTATACCGGCATGACCAGAAAAACGGGAGGCATGAGCCCATTTAAGGAGTTTAGTTTGGAGATGTGGAGGAACCAAAGTCTTCCCGTGAGGAATGATCACCCGAGTAGGAGTAGTAGCCAAAATACATTCTGGATCTAGAATAGACCTAACACTCTCTTCTTCGGTATCCATAGAATCAAAGGAACGAGAGAGGGCATCAGCCTTCTTGTTCTTGGACCCTGGTCTGAAGGTAATGATCATATTGAATCGTGAAAAAAATAACGACCATCTGGCCTGACGGAGATTGAGGCAGGATGCAGTTTGTAGATAAAGCAGATTCTTGTGATCCGTAAAAATAGTAACAGGAAATCTGGCTCCCTCCAAATGATGTCTCCAGGCCTCCAAGGCCAATCTGATAGCAAGTAGTTCTCTGTCTCCAATGCCGTAGTTTTTTTCGGTGGATGAGAATTTACGAGAAAAGAAGCCACAGGGAGAAAACTTTCCAGTAGAATTCTTCTGAGACAAAATAGCTCCTACTCCAGTGGAGGATGCGTCAACTTCGAGAAAAAAGGGGAAGGAAGAATCTGGCTGTTGAAGAATAGGTGCCGATATGAAGGCTTCTTTAAGATACTTGAAGGCCTCTACCGCCTCTGGTGGCCAGGTCTTAGCGTTGGCAGATTTCTTGGTCAGGGAAGTGATGGGAGCAATAACAGACGAAAACCCTTTAATAAAGTGGCGGTAATAATTAGAGAATCCAATAAACCGCTGGATGGCCTTAAGTCCAACCGGTTGGGGCCAATCAGAAATCGCCTTTAATTTCTCAGGGTCCATACGTAATCCGGAGCCAGAAACCACGTGACCAAGAAAAGGAAGATGCGTTTTTTCAAAGACACACTTGTCCACATTACAGTACAGATGATGCGACCGAAGGCGTTGGAGAATCAAGGAGACATGATGGCGATGAGTAATAATATCAGGTGAAAAAATAAGAATATCGTCAAGGTAGATGACAACAAATTGATACAGGAAATCCTGAAAGACTTCGTTAATAAAATTTTGAAAAACCGCAGGAGCGTTACAAAGTCCAAATGGCATGACAAGATACTCAAAATGCCCATCGTGCGTATTGAACGCCGTCTTCCATTCATCTCCTTGTTTAATACGGATAAGGTTGTAGGCCCCTTTCAAATCCAGCTTAGAAAAAATTGAAGCTCCCTTGATCCTATCAAAGAGTTCAGAGATTAATGGTAAGGGGTACCTATTCTTTTTCGTTATGGCGTTGAGGCCACGGTAGTCTATGCAAGGACGCAATCCGCCGTCCTTCTTTTTTACAAAAAAGAACCCTGCTCCTGCTGGTGACGAGGATTTCCGGATAAAACCCCTGTTTAGATTCTCCTTAATATATAGGGACATGGCCTCTGATTCGGGTAGAGATAATGGAAATACCCGTCCTCTAGGTGGTGTCTTATCCGGCAACAATTCAATGGAGCAATCCCAAGGTCTATGAGGGGGTAACTTGGAAGCCTCCTTTTTAACAAAAGACATCAGAAAACGAATGATATTGAGGTGGAATACCGGAGGGTGTTGGGAGACAGCCCATAGCGGGTCTATGAATCCTGGGAAGACATCGGGAATGACACTCTGAACCCCATGCAAGAACTTCCGGTTTCTGCCAATCTAAAGTGGGGGAGTGAAGTCTGAGCCAAGGTAGGCCTAAGATCAACGGGTTGATAGCCTTTGGAATGACTAAGAAGGAGATTTCCTCAGTGTGCAAGGCTCCAATGCGTAGAGACATGTTAACAGTTCTGTTCTTAATGGATCCTCCAATGATACGAGTGCCATCTATAGCTGTAATGGCAATAGGTGGATCTAAGGGTTGCCTAGGCAATGATAACCGCTCTACAATGTCAGCTCGTAAAAAGTTCCCTGCTGCACCGGAGTCAATAAGCGCTGGAAGAGACAATTGTTTATCAGTATATTGCAGAATAACTTGGATAGAAAAACTAGAATCCATAGGAGAGAGAATGTTCATACCTAACTTAGTCTCTCCGTCATCAGTTAGGTCCGATCGTTTCCCGGGCGCTTCCCACATTGACTCAGGACATGACCGGGTTCCCCGCAATAAAGGCATAAACGATTCTTGAACCGCCTCTCTCTTTCCTCCTGGGATAAACGTGCTCTTCCCAACTGCATAGGCTCTTCCTCCGGTGTAATAGGACTTTGGAAGCGAGGAGCCAAACGGAAGGTAGATCGACGGGAACTCTCTCTTTCCTGAGTGCGTTCACGGAAACGTATATCAATCTGGTTACAGAGAGAGATCAAGGCATCCAGGTTAGTGGGTAACTCTCGGGCTGCTAGCTCGTCCTTAATACGATCGGACAAGCCTTGCCAAAAGGTGGCCACTAAAGCTTCATTGTTCCAACGAAGTTCGGCCGCCATAGTGCGAAATTGAAGGGCATACTGGCCCAGAGTAAGGGTACCCTGGCGCAGACGGAGGAGTCCAGACGCTGCACTGGAGACTCGTCCGGGTTCATCAAAGATGCGTCTGAAGGTTTCCAAGAAAGTGGCACAATTATGGAGAATGGGGTCATCATGTTCCCAGAGAGGAGAAGCCCAGGCAAGCGCTTGACCAGACAATAAAGAAATAATATAGGCGACTTTAGTTTTCTGTGTGGGAAAGTTCCCGGGCAAGAGTTCGAATTGAATAGCACACTGGTTCAAGAAGCCTCGGCATTCCTTAGGATCCCCATTGAACTTGGGTGGGTTAGGTATGCGGAGTTGAGAGGTGGTGGGGGCAAATACAGCTGAACCGCTTGGAGCGGGGGCAGGCTGTGGGGCCGGAGCAGGTGGAGGATTAGGAGCTGCCACCTGAGCTGCTTGGAGCGTATCCAACCTGTTAGACAGAGTCTGCAGAATCTGTAATAACTGTTCTTGATTTTTCCCCTGTTCCTCAACCTGAGCCGCTAAGTTATCCAGTAGTACTCTCGCAGTGGGATTCCCTGTCGCTTCCATCAGTTAGATAATGGTCAGAGCAAACTGTTACGATCTTGATGCCTTAGTCAGTATTAGCACAGGCTTACCTAGGGCGCGGAGTCTAACGGCCTTCCGGTCTTCACCGAGAACCACCGCAAGGTAGTGTGGGCTTAGCTGCCGAAGAACCGCAGGTCGCGGCCCCCAGATTAGCCTACTGACGTAAGGGAGAAAGTTCTAAGTGATGGCAGGCAGACAAGAAAATAGACAATGCGGTGCAAGTACAGGCACTAACCGTGAATTCCAGGCGTAGTAGGTCTGGAACAGAAACCGGTAGATCCACGGAGGCAATGGGTGCGTGGCAGGATCCAGAGAATAGTCGGTAACACAGCCGGGTCGGTACACAGAAGGTATCAGGTATACGGTGCCAGAGGGAGATCCAGAGAATAGTCGGTCACACAGCCAGGTAGGTACACAGGAGTAGGAGGAATAGAGGGGTTAACAGGGAGCAGGATCACAGGAGTCAGGACACAGGAACTGTAGCCAGGAACAGGAAACACATTGCTCTGACACAGGCAGCGTGTCAGAGCAGGGAAGATATAGGAGTTTGAATTCCCCGCCCAGGAGTCACATGATCAGCAGCAGAGAGAAGCAGGAAGTGCGGCAGCGCTAACGGAAGCAGCGCTGAAGACATGGACACCGCTGTCAGCTCCCGCTGACAGCGGAACGGGGAAGGTAAGTTCCTAACAGCCCTTTAGCTGAAGCAAGAGATACGGCAGAAAAACAAGTAGCTTTCAGGCGATCAGAGCTTGAGTCAGACGTGGCTGCGTGTGCCCTCACTGTAAATTCACTATGGCACAATGCCCCTTCCGTGCACTAGTTCACTTCCTGAAATTGTAGGCTGTAGTAAGGGACCTTTGCGTTTGAAGACGTAACCGACAGTGCTGCATTCACAGACATATCTCCAGGTTCTGAGCATGCACAGAGTGACTTTGAGTGCAATACACTCAAAATCAGTAGATGCGTAACTTAACGAATCAGGTCCCACAAGTTTATTATTTTATAAAGTAATTCTTTTTATTTGCATGGTAAGGCAACAATTGTGGAAACTAGGTGCGTTTTACAGGAGCTAATTGTGCAGTCCTTATTACATGCTCTTAAAGGTGAACAAAAAGTGCCAAGTCATGTTGATAGAAAAACTTATTGTAATTACCCGACATGATATATAAACCAATCACACCCTTTTTTGAGCAGCCGATTAGAAAACTGGGAAACCCCAGGCTTCAATCTGTACACATGGAACCTGCAGCAATTATTATTACCCAGTAAAAGAAAATATAGACATATTGTGTCTGATTCATTAAGGAAAGTTAAGAAAAACATTTAATAAGTTTTCTCCTGGACAAAACCATGTTACAATGCAAGTGGAGCAAATTAGTTTCCTATTTTGCACATAAGTTAAATACTGACTGTTTTTTCATGCAGCACACAAATATTTGATAGCTTATTTGTACACTGAAATTTAAAGTTGATATTTGTGTGCTACATGAAAAAACAGTATTTATGTGCAAAATAGAAAACTAATTTGCACCCCTTGCATTGTAACATGGTTTTGTTCAGGACACTACTTACTCCATTTTTTACTTACCTTTCCTTAATGAATCAGGCCAATTGTGCTTTGAGATAACAGAACAAACTGCATTTGCTACTTAGGAAAGTGTAACTTTGGATACAGTGTCCTCCAGTGGCAAGTCGCTGATATTAGCAAAGAGAATATTTCCCTGGGAAAAGGAATAAGGAATGTCCCAGCATATGATGGGACTTAATGGTGGAAATAAACATATGAGGATTGCAGCTGATTTTCCCATGCAGTTTACTTCTGCGGCTAATCAGAATGAAAGCCTCTCTGTGCACAGGGTCTAACTTCTATGTTGAGATATTTGTTAGAAGTGAAACACAACCTATGATATACAGTATATGGTTGTGTTCCATACACTATGCACAAATGTTTTTTTATCAAAAACATATGCTAGGAGATGTACTGCACAAAATAAAATATGTGCATAGACTGCATTTTTTTTTTTTTTCAGTGTACTCTGCATGGTCACTGTTTTGTTGGCGAAGTGTATTATATTACTCAGAATGCACATGAAAATGCATTTCTTGGTGAATTTTGGGGGAATCCGGTAGACTCCGCTCCTCTGGTCTGCTAGTGCTAATCGGGATTGACACAGTTACCTCCTGAGTTGTAACAATCCCTTTGTGTGTCTGTCTCCCTTCAGTCCCACAATCTCCCACCATTTGCTTCCATCGCTCACTTTTCCCTGTGCCCCTCACAACCCTCTTTTTCTATTGCTCTGCACCTTCTCCCAACACCTCAATCTTCATCCACTTCATCCACTTCTCCCCTCTTCACCCCCATACCTTCACCCCTCCTCTACAGCTCAAACCAAGAGATAAGAACCTGAGGATGCAATTTTAATAATTTTTACCCTATAGCCGTGGCATTGGGGCCATCATTCACACAGATAAGCCTTTGATACTTTTACCAATTGCCACTTTACAATAAACATTGTTTATAAGGTTGTACACCTGTGAGGCTGTGTCTGCTGGCTATTTGTTATTTATTTGTTGTGTAATGCAGCACTTACATAGAGAATACTTGGCAGTCAATTGAAGAATAATCAGGAGTGATGTATCGGCCCGACGCGTTTCGTCCTATGGACTTTCTCAATGAGGATACATCCCTCCTGATTATTCTTCAATTGACTGCCAAGTAGTCTCTATGTAAGTGCTGCATTACACTTGTAAAAAACTTCATTGAGATACTTCACCATGTAGTTTCCCGTAATTCTTCCCTCCGCGGTTCACGCATGCGCGTTTGACCAGCGCTAACAGATCCCGACGAACAAGTGACGTCACCCACGCGGTGCCTGCAGATCCCGTCAACGGACGAGCGACACGGCGGCTAGCAACTGAGACAACACGATCCAGGGAACCGCACGCTATCCCACCACTGCAGTTAGCCGGTTCTAGAATCGCACCAGCACACGGCGACACCAGACAGCAGATCATCGCTACCAGATACAACTACTCACACGCGCTTGACATAGGGCTGCAAGGTAATTGCACAGCTATTCCACACCACCACTCATCTCTATACAGACACATCAGTGTCACAGATCCAGATCCAGATCCCCAGCAGTTTTCTGCACACGACGACACACAGCTGTCACAGAATTTTTGGTCATCCATCTTCAACCACAACATAGATATTTGTCTGTGTATTTGTATTTACAATTGTTTTCATTTGTATTTGCTTTGCCTGCTTCCCTCATTTTGCCCAATTCCCTGAGAGGCCACCATACCTCACTTGTCCGCCATAATATACTGCCGCTAAAACAGGCAAACCTCCAGGCAATCCATCACCATTCTCAGAGGTATATTCCGAGCACCACACCCCCATTCCATACCAGTATTTGAGCGCATCAGGACTTATTCATCTTTATCGTAAAAGGGTTGGTTACCCCCATCCTGAGCTGCAGCTCATACCATATCCAAATTTGTCCAGTGCATCCTCCTATTTCCCTATTTATTTGTAGTGTAAGAACACTATCTTCCAACCACATTGGATCTGTTGAAGAAACATCAGCTTTGAAAAGGCCATTGACAGGTAACTACAATTTTTATATAATAAATGTACTAAATGTACGCTGATTTATTTCTAATCATGAATAATGGTATATGAAAATGCTACCCCATGAGCGCCCTTTTCTTTTACTTTATTTCACTTTATGGCCACAACCTGTCTGGTGGCTGGTCACACCTCTTCAGCGGTGCACCATTGCTTTGTGGCACACACTATATTATGGGCACCTACCTTATCATTCCTTCAGTGCGCTCTTCAAGTCCCAGTCCGACACTGCCCCTCTTGTATCATTTTTTTTCACTTTAACTTGTCACCACTTGCTGGACATACCCTATCCCCTGGTGCACCTTAGTACTAAGGGGAGGGGGTGGATGTCGTATTATGTGCTTGCTTCGGGGCTACAGATCCACCCAACCCCTCTGTATGTACATCTCCCCCCATGTGTGCCTCTGTTCCCCCTCTGTGTATCTCTGTCTTTTCTGTGTGTGTCTGTCCATTTTATTCCCCATTCTATGTGTCTGTTTTTATGTTAGTATGTGCACTTCTGGCTTCCCCTGTCTCTCTTTGTCCTCCCATTTGTTTTATTTATTATCCTCCCACCTTCTTCTACCATTTGCCCTCAACACTAACTTTTCCCCTGTGCCCCCCCACTGTCCACTTCTTCTTCCACTTCTTCCCTCCTCACACCATATCTTTTTTCTCCTCTTCTGCTGAAGACGATGGAGTCCTGCTGGCTGCCGATCAGGAGAGAGATGGACGAACCTGAGGATACCTGGTAACCACAATCTTCTGATTTTAATAATTTTTGCTGAGCTACTGAATAGAGAACTTTTGATAAGTTGCGGGTCTATTTATCAAGCTCAAAACCCCACTAGTGCACAGACTAATGGAGTTTTAATACACTGCCAGTCAGGGATTCCTCATTGAAGATCCTTGTGCTAAAAGGAAGATTTACTAAAGTATGAAAAGCCAATTTAACAGCAGTGATTGGGCTTTTTTGTTTCACTCTATACATAATAAATAGGCCCTTTTATCTTTGAACTGAATCACTATAGCTTTTTACAGAAATATCCTAGCCTTATCAATATTATGTTGCAATAAAAACACATAATAAACATTTTTTTAATGCAGTTCTTGGACAAGGGTCTTTTTTAATATAGTGAAAGATAGTAAAATATCAGACTTGTAGTTGGCCAGCATATTTACTCTGTGTAGCAATTCAAGCTTCCCACATGGATGGATTCTACTCTCCTGCTCTCCTCCAGAGAAGTTACAGAGAAGAAGCAGACAAGCCTAAATAAAAGCTGCAAGGTATGTATGGCTCTTCAGTATTCTGAAAATACAAAGCACTGCACACCCTGGCGGGCCAGTCCCATAGTGGGCTACCTTGGACTGGGTCACTGGGCCACCTGCATTTTTTTTCTTTTAAAATATTTCTAATAGGCTGCTGAGTCGAGTCTTGCCCCCCTGGACTAAAATTTGCCACCCCTCCCCAGGTCAAGGACACTAAAATGGCTAGATAGGGCTCTGATAAAATCTGTCCCAGTGTCCCTTCATGTTTATTGAAGCTATAATTAATGATAAAACAAACAGTTTGTAAGAGAAAATCTGAAAACTTGTTTAATTGAAAGGGATTGGTACAAAGGAGTAGGAGGCTGGATTTTTACATTGCAATGTGCACAGTGCTCCTCATCCCAAAGATTTACCTGAGTCTCAGCAAATCAAGTCACACTTGAAATTTGTGGAAGCTGCTCCCTTATGTAAGAGGCACTTTCAACCAAATGTCTCCACCTCAAAATAAGAAACACTATTTTCAATGTTTGAATTTGGTTTGAATATGATTTTGGAGATTTTTTTTAAGATGATCCTACATATGTAGCGCCTGAGTCATTAAGACATGCATACTGAGTGCAACCTGTGTTTGTTTTAGAATGCCTGTAAGTCCGGTATCCATATGCCCAAAGTCATCAAGGAGCGGATATGAAGATAGGTTTACTCTGCTCTACTAGACAGGGCACTGCAGGATATGTACAATACCTATGTATTTTATACTCCACGTATGTGGAGTATAAAAAATGTGTTTACTTAAAAGTTGATATCTGCACCTAAACTGAATAATCTTGTGCTGTAACATTGGAACTGATCATTTAAGACTTTCAAAATTACTTTAGGTTAGTGTGAGCTTGAACTCTGTAAGACTAGAGTAGTGCTTTAAGTAATTTTGTGACAACAAGGGTTAATAAAGCTTCATATGACAGCTTTTAAATCTCAAGCTTCATTAAAGCATCATAGCTTCATTAATGGACTCATTATCATTAATCATATGTATTATATACTGTTCAATTAAATGTACTTGGTCTGAACCTGGTAATGCTGTGAGTAGATAAAGATAAGGCAGTGAGTCCCAGACTGAGCCCATGATGAACATCAACTATGCCTGATTTATGATCATATCCTTTGGGAGTCAAATAACAGAGCATGGGAACTTCCCGAAGTGTTACAAACTGGGTCTGCATTTTGTATTTAGTGCAAATATTTGTTGTCTGATCTTCCTGAAATTTCCAAATTTTAGTGATAATTTGTGTGTGTGTGTGTGTATGTGTATGTGTATGGCTACCTCAGCATGATTTGCATTAAATAATTGTCCTGCACTCGGCAAAACAGTCTCATTCACTCTTTTCAAGGTACCTAAAAGGGACCACATAGATAATTATGATTTTTATGTGTGTTGTTCCAGGAGAAATTTCTGCACCCAAGCCCTCCCCAGGAAAAGCTGTCAGTTTAACCTCACTGAAGGAAAAAAATATTTCCTGACCCCATAATTGTCAGTTTGAGTAATTCCCTGAATTAAGCTTCATAATTATGTTATTTATAAATTATAGATATTTTTTTTTGTGTTTTTAAAATGTAGCATGAAGAATTGTAGGGGTAAAACTTACATTGTATAACATTCCTGGCCATAAATCCAGAAAGATTTACCTGTGGACTACTAATTTGGCGCGCAGATGTCATTTATGTCTCGGGGAGGGTGTAGAATGTTTTTGACTTAGAGAATGCTTCCTACCATTTTTCAAGCATTTGAGCTCAATAACAAATTAAATAATCCTTCAAAAGAGAGTAAAAATAATTAGATTACTATAATAGGTTTCCTTCTTAGTAGGACAAATATGTCAAAGTACAGAGCAAATTGCTGGATGCATAGAACGCAACACCAGGCTATTAAAATACCTTATACAACTCTTGAAGTAAACATCTCTTTTCCAATATGGTTCTGCTCATTGGGATTTCATGCTACCCAACATAGGTATGTGCAAGAAACCTGCAAATACGTGACCCAGGAACAGACTTGAAGGGCACCCTGGACAGAGCAGGTACAGGAATGGGACAAACCCAAGAAAATACAAGAACATCAAGCTAAATTGTCAAGATCATTTCACAATGGTAAAACTTTATTCAGGATACAGTAATAATTACAAAAACAGAGACAGGAATAAGATGGTCCAGACTCACGGAATCAGTGTAAGCAGCGTGTTCCCTTGCCACATCAGCTCCTGCACTTTGAAAATACAGATTTTATCTGAATCTTGCATTATCTCTAATGATTTTGAGACAGCTATACAATTATGTTTAGAAACAACGGTTGAATTGAATGCAGTCCTTTCCTTGGCCTGCATTTTTTTGGAAAATATTAATGGACAATCCAACATAATGTCTTGTCAGCCTCAAGCTGGTGGACAGAGATAAAGGAGTTTGGGGGAGGTAAATAAAAGTAGCACTAAGGGGTCCATTTAACTGAGGGAGAAAATAACAGGCTTTTTCTCTATTTAACAAAGCCCTGGGCCCGCAGCAGCTATACGTGTATCTCCAGTGATAGCCCAAGCAGAGGACCTTCAACAAAACTTCCCCATGCACAAGCTTCCCCATGCAAAGCTGCACCACCATCAATATCACCATCTCAGGATGGCAATAGCAAATGCTGTAAACAAGGAAAAATGCTTTATTATTTAAATAAAGCATTTTTTCCATATTTTAAATATATACACGTTTTTCTAATTTTACTTATTTTTTAAAAAAAATTAAAATTAATATAGATTTTCTTTATTGAAAGTGGAACTTGAAGCCCAAGTCTGGGCCACATTGGCCTGGTGAAGTGGTAAGATTAGCCAACAAATCTATTATTTCTGTTGGATGAAGATTTTATATTGCTGTGATAAACAATGATAGAAAATTTTCCATATCTGCGGTTCTTAAATTATGATGCCTAAATGTAGTTCAGTTATACTTACTTATAAGCTAAATTTACTCATTTCAAGATAACACACAAATCTTGCGTACACTATTCTTCACCATTTCATTAATCAGATTTGTCTGTTATTCATTGTTCATAGAAGTCCATTCCTTGGAGAATCGTTGTCCTATTTTATTAAATATTATCTTTCCCAGTCTTTTGTGGCCTATGCGTTTTTTCTTTTCGTGAAATACTTAGTGCTTCTCCATTTCTGCGCAGTGGTTTTGAAGCCATGTATAAAATTAACTCTTCTATTAGAAGGCCTTATTTATAAAGTGCACTTGATGCCTACTGCTATAAAACCTTGGTTTTAGATTCCCTGCATTGTTATTTTGCGCATTATTACCGTTACTATGCTGATTTTGGAGCTGCAAGCAAAAATAATGCGCAGGTCACGTTGTTTTTTTAGAACAACATGGGGTAATGAATCTGCCCCCATATGTGGAATAATCTTTACAGGTGTATAAAAACGTTACAACCAAGTCCAACCTCCTGCGCCTCTAGTACCACCCATTTCAATTGAATAAAGTTTTCAGTTATTCGACTAAAATTCTGCTTGATTTAGCCTAATTTATAACTTAAGTAAATCATGAGAGTTAAGGGACATTGGACTCTCTTTATTGTTGCCATTTAATGTTTGTGAAATTTTTTATTACTTTGCTCGGAGTGCACCCAAAATGCACCTCTCTGCAATGGGACCAGTTCAGAAGAGAAAAGCATTTGCAGACATTCGCCATTTTGCTCAAAACCGTGCATACTATTATATACATTGCTCTGGAAATTAGTGTGGCTTGTGTAGACATGTCGCTTGGCACAATTCTGCTTTACTGCCCATTTTAATGTATTTAATATAGCTATTGGCCTTGTACCATTTTATCTATTTTAATTTTATTTGAAGAAACTACTTTGTACATGCGTTATTTGATTTATTTAAATAAGGTTCCTAGTGAAGTGGAACATCTCCCTGATGAAGTCCAATACTAAGCAAAACCTGACATGACCTTCAGTGTCTGATACACATGCCAGTCCAGCTGCTGATCTCTTAGTGTCCTCTCTGGCTGTGTCTCCTGTGGCAGCAGTGATATAGGTCATACAGGAACAGGACAGCTGGGTCAGTCATCAGAGTCTTCTTCATTATCAATTATCCAGATAAGCTGTTTTATTCAATTATTTATGTATATTTTAAATTAATTTTGTGCAAAAATAAACAATGTTTGCAGTCCTACACATGTTGTACTCATCAGCATGGTCGCTATGAAGTGATCCAGATGTCAGATTTTATCACCACCAGGATACCATAGACAAGGAGAGCTCTAGTGTTTGCACATTTTGTTTTTTATTTGGTTGGTGTCTAATCACCAATTGCTTGCTGAGCACTTTTATACTTACTTCATGATATGGGCACCATCCACTTCAATTTTTTATTGTGGGACTCATATACAGTTAGGAGTAAATCCTGCTAGAAGGTGTAAATTTGGTACCTTGGAAAAAACTATGTTGTACTGTAGGAGGGAAGGGGCAAATGTAAAAGGTGCAGGCAGATTTAGAGCTGGGAGGGGGCTCTAAATAACAGTGGTATAGCAAAGATGGCTACATGCAGAAGCAGGAAGTTTTTTCCCTACATGTAAAAAGAAAATGCATTTGTACCTCTTGAATTGCAACATGGTTTGCCAGGCATAAATTGACACCTTTTAGCTGGATTTGCTCTTAAATCTAAGGTGCTGATTAATTAAGGCAGAAAAAAACACTACTGCCGGCTAAAACAAATGTTTTCACCGGCAATAGGACTTTTTTCCGTATTGCCCTGTACTACAAAGGTTTAACGACAGCCATAACCCTTGCCAGCAGACGGTGTATGTGGAAGCCTGTTCAACCACAATGCTTTTCATTTATCATCATCTAAGAATGATAATAACATATTTAAAACGTTAGAAAAAAATGCTTTATTATTGGAATAAAACATTTTTTTTAATGTTTCAGATTTTTTTTACATTTTTTACAATATTTTTTTACCCATTTATATACATAATTTTATTTATATTTTTACTGTGTATGTGCACATCTACAAAGACTTCCTTTCTGGGCAGTGGGGAAATTTCTTAGATAGATTACGGCGATAAGGGCTTTTTATATATATAAAACACAAATATATTGGTATTTATTCATATGGTTGCTATAATGTTTATCTTCTCACACCAGCTACATAAACAATTTTGAAAGTTTAAATAATAAAATAAGGAATTGAGCTAATTCTCTGACCTACAGTATATCCTGTTGACAGTCAAACAACAAAATAGTTAAAGAAAAAAGCACAATTTGTATAATAATGTGTCAGCAAAACTGAAAACAACAAATTCTTTTGAGCTCAATCTAAAAAAGAAAAATAGAAATAAACAAACCATGCAGCAGTATGTTTTCTGTTTACATAAATTATTAAGAGATCAAGACATTTTCTTGGCAGTCATTAGTGAGTTTAATCAGTCCGTTGTGATTGGTGATGCAGGTTTGAGTTTCTCATGATCAGGAATCTGTATTAATTGGAAAAAGCAAAACTCTGGGGAACAAAATATTTTTGTTACAATTTAATTATATCAACTTTTTTTGTGGGAGAGAAAGCTACAATTGTCAGATATTAACTAATGCAGCACCATAAATAACGCATAAGAAATTATCATTATTTAGACTCCTGGGGGTATATGTATCAAGCTGAGAGTTTTCCGGCGTGTTTGAAAAACCAATCAGATTCTAGCTATTATTTATTTAGTACATTCTACAAAATGACAGCTAAAATCTGATTGGTTGCTATAGGCAACATCTCCACTTTTCAAACCCGCCGGAAAACTCTCAGTTTGGTACATTTACCCCTTGGTGGTATATTTACTAAACTGCAGGTTTGAAACAGTGGTGATGTTGCCCATAGCAATCAATCAGATACTAGGTATCATTTATTTAGCATATTCTACAAAATGATAGCTAGAATCTGATTGGTTGCTATAGGCAACATCTCCACTTTTTCAAACCCGCAGTTTAGTTAATATACCCCCTGGAGTAATACAGATGACATTAAGGACCTCATTTAGAGTCAGACGCAAAGTCCATGTAAGGAGTGTAGAAGTAGGAGTGTGCCACAGCTTGGTAGGGTATTACGAGTGGCAAGCAGCCCCAGTTGCGTCCCACACTTAATACCCTAAGGATCTGCGAGCAGTTCCTGCAGCTAGCTAACGCTTGCACCACCTAATTCCTGCCGCACAGTTTTAGCCCTGTTTTGACCTGTATTGCGCCTGCGGCTCACTGCGACTAGGATGTATTTTCATGGTCACGCCTTCACAATTCCGCGTTCCTCCCATTCTCTCGTAGTGAGTCGCAAGCTGTCGCAAGTGTTAATTGCATCCAAGATGCAGGCGGATTTGGAGCTTTCTGCACATGCGTGGTAGTGTTTTTTTGTTGGATGCACCTAAAATGGACTTTGCGTCTGACTCTAAATGAGGTCCTAAATGTATTCACAATGCAAATAAAACTGCATTCACATGAAAGTAACAGAGGTGGTGTTTTTCAACATCTGCAAATATGAGGATAGCTTTCAGCAGAGGTGAAACAGAATGCAGATCAGGGCACCTCTTGGACCAAGACAAAATTTCAGCTGTTTTTCATTAACTGCAACTTGATATGAATTTCACCATAAAGTCAACCACGTTTAATTTAGTCATTATCAATTTTTATCCTGTGCTTTATTTTATTCTACAGTGCCTTCTTTTTAGATCTTTAGATTTTTAAATCTGTCCAATACATTAAACAAATGACAGTGGGTACAGAAAGGGCAGATCTAATAGATATCAATGAAAACTATGATCAGACACATTCACCTTGCATTTACCATGCAGTAAATACAGCTCTTTGCCATTGCATGAAATCAGCTACAGTTAAATTTCAACTGTGTAGATATCTTTACTTTATCACACTTTACATTACGGGCATATTATACAGTTGGAACGAAGTCCAAGTGCAGGTCACAAAAATCGACTTTGTTATATTGTACAGTGAAAGGGATCAATAGTCAAACAGCAGACTTGTGCCTTATTCCCTGGGGCATGGGAAAACCGCTCTGATTGGCTATTCCCTTTGTGAACTCCAAAAGGTCAATTAAGTTTATTAATTTGCAGTGCTGCTGCACTAGAAACACTTTTTCATCGTTCTACTAGTGTTTTACTTTTTTTGTTCTATTATTGGACTACTTCAAGATAGAAGAAAGACAATTTCTTATGGATTTAGGAACATAGTGATATGATAAATTATGTGTTTGGATGAATATTTGTTTGAAATAAGATAATACAAAATTCTGTGTCTCTGTGGGTTCTTTTTTACTATTCAATATGTGTGCCCTGGCTGCACACTGGCACTGCTAGCGCCATAAGCTCCAACATGCACTGGCAGCCACTGGTAGTCATGGGCATGCTAAGGCTTGTAGTTCTACAAGCATCAGCGTGCTCAAGCAATCAAAGGCCACCAGGGATTACAAGGGCTTGTGATTCTACGAAAAAATATAATAATTTTCTGACTTTAGACTTTTAGCTACTGCCCAAAGGGTGCAAGGATGCACCCATTGTTATTCAGCACAGGAATGATTTGCCCTGGATCAGCACATTTTCTGCATGCCTGATTTCCTTGGGACTGGTATCCAATTATGACATACTGCTGGTTTCCCTGTTATAGTGTAGCCAACTCAGCCTGGAAAAGCCTGATTCTGGTTACTGACTTGCAGTAGACACCCCCCCTGTCTACCTTAGTGGTTGTCAGCCCATGGCATAGCACAAGTGTGTTTACATATTTTAGGGGAGAAGGGCATATTATTTTAAAATATTTATTTAACTATTTAATTCGTAAAATGGTAGTAATCATCATCAATTTGTTGATTGTGATGACTGTCGTATTCCTTTTTTTTGTACCTGAACATATACATTAGACCATAATTTTACACTAGTGTTTGTCCACAAAACATGCAGTGTTTTCTAAATCAGGCCCTATAACGGTAATTTACAAAGCACCCAAATATGTATTGCTAATTTATTTCTGTAAATACATGCACTTGTCCACCAAGCTTATTTTAAGAAGCCAACCCTCTTCTCCATCATTGGAAATGCCACTGTCATAGTGGATGAATCTATTCTTGCCCTTTTGTGGGTCCATCTGAAATTTCACATAATGGAAAATAGTAAATAGTCCAACCTATCACCATTAATGAAAGCACACCTTCCATAATTAATTTCAACTTCTATGTTTTTCTCCAAAATACTATTTGATCTATCCTCATTTATGTTCCAAATGAAAAATGTAAGTGAGGTTACACCTGGACTGCCTTTATTATATCTGTTACTACAGTGCATTTGAAAATGGGCCTAAAAATATGTACTCCCACATAGACTGCATCTAGATTGTGCTACGGGTGTCATTCATGAAATCCTTTTGTGGTAAGTAAATTGTGCCCTTCTTGATAATAGGAAATGACACTAAATGTGGCCTTGCACTTCTTGAAGTTACTTTACATAATATCACCTTCCTTACCGTGCATGCTTTCCTATTCTCTACTATCAATGTTTTTCTTTTTTCTCTATGCTTTTTCTAGGTATATACATTTCCACTAATCCTGGTTCTGCTTGCATTTCATTTTATATTCCAAACACCTCCTATTCAGTAAGTCACCTCTTTTCTTCTCACACCTTATACCCTACACCTCAGCAATCTTTTTCTATCATTGAGGCGGCTAAAATCTTGTCAGGCCCAGGTGTGCCAGTTGCACATTTGATATATAAGTAATACATTTAACTATATTTCTTATTTTATCATGCTAATAACATAATATTAATAATAGTAATGGGACCAAGTAATAAACGTAACGCACGGAATGCATATTCTTAATTTTTGTAATTATTACATACATCATCATCATCATCATCACCATTTATTTATATAGCGCCACTAATTCCGCAGCGCTGTACAGAGAACTCATTCACATCAGTCCCTGCCCCATTGGGGCTTACAGTCTAAATTTCCTAACACACACACAGACAGAGAGAGACACACACAGACAGATGGACATACAGACTAGGGTCAATTTTTGTTAGCAGCCAATTAACCTACCAGTATGTTTTTTGGAGTGTGGGAGGAAACCGGAGCACCCGGAGGAAACCCACGCAAACACGGGGAGAACATACAAACTCCACACAGATAAGACCATGGTCGGGATTCGAACTCATGACCCCAGTGCTGTGAGGCAGATGTGCTAACCACTACGCCACCGTGCTGCCTATACAGAATTTATAGTTGTGTGTTTTGAAATGTATTAATGTAGTGCTCCCAGTTCATATTATATTACACAGTAATGCCCCCAATTAATTTTATGCCACACAGTGGCACACTCAGTTCATATTATGCCCGTATTAGTACCCCCTGTTCATATAATGCCACATGGTAGTACTCCCTGTTCATAATAAGTCACATAGGTGTGCCCCCTGTTCAGATTATGCCACATAGAAGTAACCCCTGATCATATTATGCCCCATAGTAGTGCCCCCTGTTCAGATTATGCCACATAGTAGTGCCCCCTGTTCATATAATGCCAAACAATGGCACACCCAGTTCATATAATGCCACATATTAGTATCCCTTGTTCATATTATTCCACATAGTAGTATCACCTGTTCATAGTATGTCACATAGAAGTGCCCCCAGTTCAGATTATATCACATAGTAATACCCCCTGTCCAGAAATTGCCACATAGTAGTAACCTCCTGTTCCTATCAAGCCACATAGTATTGTCCCCTGTTCATATTATGCCACATAAAAGTACCCCTTGTTCATATTATGCCACATAGAAGTGCCCCTGTTCAGCTTATGCCACATAGTAGTACCCCCTGTTCTTATAATGCCACATAGTAGTATTCCCTGTTCATATTATGAGACATAGAAGTGCCCCCTGTTCCTATTATGCCACATAGTAGTAGTCCCTGTTCATATTATTCCACATATTAGTACCCCCTGTTCAGGTTATGCCACATAGTAGTACCCCCTGTTCATATTATGTCACATAATAGTACCCCCTGTTCATATTATGCCACACAGTGGTACCCCCTGTTCATATATTGTCACATAATAGCAGTGTCGGACTGGGGCATGAAGGGCGCTAGGAGCCCACCAGAGGGGGTGTGGCCAGCCATCAAAGAGGCGTTAAATCAATAGGAGCCACAATTAATACTTAGGCCTTCCTCCAGCCCCAACATTAAAGTAATAGTATTCCCATTTAATAAATAAACCTAAACCTATTTTCCTCCCTCCAGACAGCCCAAGCAATAAATTAATAGCATTTACGTATAATAAATATACCTATTTCAGGTTTAATCCTAGCCCACCCCTGCAAAGCTTTTCTCACCATGAAACTCTTGGTAAAGTCACTCTTCCCATGTAATTGAGCCACAAAATATATGCCTGCCAAAGTAAGTGTCATGGATGCCTTTGAGACCCCCAAACTGTACTTGTGCCAAATGAAATCAAACAACCAATGATTTTGGTCCAAGTGCTGATGCTCTGTTTTGTCTGAAAATTGCTTCCAATTACACCATGCTGTCCTGTAAGATCTTAGTGTAAATGGCGCCAAGGATTATTCCACCAGGCCTTCTATGCCGGCTCGACTATCTGCCAAACATAATGAGGACAAGGCATGCCATCAGTGTCAGCAAGGGACCTAAACTTACTCCACTGAAACCTAGACAGGGAGTCAGCTAAAGAGTTATCCACATGTCTGGCTCTGAAACTGATGTTATGTTGAAGACAATGTAACACTAGACGTCTAATTAACCTACTTGCTGGGTTAGAAGCCACACTTTGTTGATTGATGGCTTGAACAACACCTAAATTTATACAACAAAAAATCAAATTCTGGTTCTCTAATCAAGGTGTCCCTAACTCCATGGCCACTACAATGGGAAAACATTCCAAAACCAATAAATTACTAGTCAAACTTGAGGAAATCCAACTCGCTGTCCACCTTGAAACGCACCACATCCCGTCAAGATAAGCACCAAAACCTGTACTGCCTGCTGCATCTGTAAACATTTGAACCTCAGGACTGGACTTGGGTAGGCTACACCAAATACAAATTCCATTAAATGTATCTACAAAACTTTCCCAAACTACCAAATAATCCTCAATCTCCTGGGAAATTCTAATTCAATAATGAGCCCTAGTAACGCCAGCTGTCGACCTATGCAATTTTCGGCAAAAAATTCTACCCATAGGGATGATACGGCAAGCAAAATTAAAGACCTCAACAAAGATTGCACTTTCCTAAGAGGAATATTTAAAGTACAACGAACAACTCCTATGAGTTTCTTTAATTTATTGACCTTATCAATTGGAAGACGGCAGCAGCCCATCACAGAATCAAATTTGATTCCCAAAAAAGAAAGGCAAGTGGAAGGACCCTCTGTTTTTTCGTGAGCAACCGGAACTCCAAAACAATGAAAAAGGGCCTTAGTATCATACAACAAATTAGCGCAAATGGGTGAATTTGGGGGACCGACTAAAAGAAAATTGTCAAGATAATGAGAAACTCCCCCTTGATTAGACCCTACCTCTATACACCAATGCAAAAAAGAACTGAAACGTTCCAAATATGCACAGGAAGTAGAACAACCCATGGGCAAACATCTATCAACAAAAAACCCCTGCTATGTTCTAAAACCCATGAATCTGAAAGACTTAGGATGCAATGGCAAAAGGCGAAAAGCTGACTCAATATCAACATTTGCCATAAGTGCTCCAGAGCTAAATTTTCTCACTAAACCGAGTGCCACTTCGAAATCTAAATTAAATAGAGAGGAGTGTAGAGGGTCAATAGCAGGGACGGACTGGCCATCTGGCACTTCTGGCAAATGCCAGAAGGGCCTATGGCCAGATGGGCCGGTCCGCATGTCTGTCGAGCAGCAACACTCTGCGCGCTGCTCGACGGACAGAGAATCGGTGACAGCCGTCTATGCGACCAATCACATGGGACGGCACTTGTCACGTGGTGCTGTCCCATGTGATTGCTCGCATAGGCGGCTGTCACTGATTCTCCGTCTGCCAGACAGCGCGCAGAGTGCTGCTGCTGGATGTAGAAAGGTAAGTGTCTGTGTGTGTGTGTAATAGTGTGTCTGTGGGGCTATTAGTGTGGCTATTGTGTGGTAAATAGTGTGGCTATTATGTGGTAAATAGTGTGTCTGTTTGGCAAATAGTGTGTTTGTGTGGCTAATAGTGTGTCTGTGTGGCTAATAGTGTGTCTGTTTAGCAAATAGTGTGTGTGGCTAATAGTGTGTCTGTGTGGCTAATAGTGTGTCTGTTTAGCAAATAGTGTGTGTGGCTAATTGTGTGGCAAATAGTGTGTCTGTGTGGTTAATAGTGTGTCTGTTTGGCAAATAGTGTGTGTGGCTAATGGTGTGGTAAATGGTGTGGCTATTGTGTGGTAAATAGTGTGGCTATTGTGAGGCAAATAGTGTGTCTGTTTGGCAAATAGTGTGTCTGTGTGGCTAATTGTGTGGCAAATAGTGTGTCTGTGTGACTAATAGTGTGTCTGTGTTGCAAATAGTGTGTTTGTTTGGCAAATAGTGTGTCTGTTTGGCAAATAGTGTGTCTGTGTGGCTTATTGTGTGGCTAATAGTGTGTCTGTGTGGCTAATTGTGTGTCTGTGTGGCTAATAGTGTGTCTGGCAAATAGTGTGTGTAGCTAATATCGTGTCTGTGTGGCTAATAGTGTGGCTGTGTGGCTAATAGCGTGTGTGTGGGTAATAGTGTAGCTAATAGTGTGGCTGTGTGGCAAATAGTGTGTGTGGCTAATAGCGTGTCTGTGTGGCTAATAGTGTGGCTTATTGTGTGGCTGTGTGGCAAATGGTGTGTGTGGCTAAGAGCGTGTCTGTGTGGCTAATAGTGTGGCTGTGTGGCAAATAGTGTGTGTGGCTAATAGTGTGTCTGTGCGGCTAATAGTGTTTCTGTGTGGCCCCATGTTGCTATAGTGTGCGTTTGGCCATGTTCACATAGTGTGCATGTGTGTGCGCGCGTGCAGTATTTTAATATAATATGTGAGGGAAGGGAGGATCCTAATATAGTGTGGGCGGTATGCTATTTAATGGTGGAGTGTAGGTGGGGGCTAATTATTTAAGATGAGGTGAAGGAACCTTTAATTTAATGCTGGGGTGGTTTAGGGCTATCAGTTGAATACGGGGCTGATTTTGGGGAGGAGGGCTATTTATTAAATGTGAATATGAATTATTTATTGTCGGGGATGGTTGGGGAAAATGGCTATATTTATTAAACTTTAATTCTATTTAATTTATTGCTGGGACTGTTTGGAGGGAGGGAAATATGTAAATGGGTATACTGTTAATTTAATGTTGGGGCTTGTTGGAGGGAAATAGGTCTACTTATTAAATGTGAATATTATTATTGTGTGGACTGGAGGGAGGCCTAATTATAAAACGTGAGTGCTATTGTTTTAACACCGGGGAGTTTTCTAAATCTCATGTATCCAATTTTTTTTCAAAATAGGGCATCCAATATTCCAGGATCAAGGCAAGAATGAACTGAGCTAAAGAAACCAGTTGCTACAAGTGGTGAAAGTGACCAAGACAGGTAGGAGAGAGCAGGACAGTCTGCCAACTGTCCTGAATCTGGTGGGGCAGTCCTGAATTTGGGTGAATGTCTCCCTTAGTCAGGATTTGGTCCGACTGCAAGAACAGTTGGGGGCGATATGTCCCGCTTCACAACGTACTGCTTGTGAAGGCAAAGCTGTGTGCTTTTAACAGTAGTGCCTGTGTATTTGTCTAAAATTATAAATGAAATGTATTATTATAATGTATGTATCAATGCCCCATGTTGGCCACACCCACAACACAATGAGGTCACTTCCTGTTCGGCGGCACATGTTTTCTTTCCTGCTGGAGCTAAGGTGGGTCTGTGTACCTTAAATGCCAGGGCTGATTTTTAGTCCCAGTCCGGCCCTGGTCAATAGTGTCATTAACTGAGCTCCCTTTCATATAGGATAGGTGCTGTATAAATCTAAATTTGCCGGGCACTTTTTTAGGAACAACACCAACGGGTGATATGATCAAATTATCCATGGGTAAAGACGGGAAAAGAAAACATATACGCCCTAAATGTTCCTCTTTATCAATCTTCTCCTTAAGTATTTCCGGGTGCTCATTAGCAGACTTTAAATTTCTAGTAGCAACAACTCGCAGGGAACCTTCAATTGTAATTTTAAACCTTTACTTGGAGCCGCTAGACAAAAATTTAGGTATATAACGATTCGGGTATAAACTTAACCATTTAACCATTGCATTAACTGAGACAGGAGAAGGACCCCTACTTAGTAGGAGCTGATGAAGGTGCTCTAATGTTGGATTGGGCTCTGGTGGCACGAGGGCAATCTTTTGCTGGGTGGCGTCTGCCACAACGCAGGCAGGTGTGTTTGAGCCTGCATTGGTGTCCCTTGTTGCATTGGGAATTGTTAAGGTTAAAACATTTATTCTTTCCAAGAAAGGATGTGCCCACTCTATTAAATGTCATATTTGTAGAGGGCACTTGAGGAAATTGGTTGGACATGCTGGACTGCTGAACCGCCAACCATATTTCAATATCCTTACAACCACATGGGATACTCGCTGCCCCATCTAATATTTTTAAGAAATTAATCTATCCCCACAAGCTGCTCGCATTTCCTGAATTATATGCATTTACTTTAAAATGTCCTGATGTTCATTAAGTCTGGTCAGCAAATATGCCGAAGCAAAAACTAGAAAACCCGCTGTCCAGTTATCATAAGACTTACCCGCCTCGTCAATACCCCCGTCTTTCATTTTTGCTTGCACCAGTTTAGCCTTTCCTTGGTCAGTAATGGTAAAGGCATCAACGTAAACACCATGATCAATCTTTTGTCGTGCACTGTCACATAGGCCCCTTAATATAGCCGTGTCAGCACATCTGACCATATCTTCACCCGGGGGAACCCTTTGTGTCTTGTGAACCTTTTGTCTCTTTTTAGCTCGCTTCAAATGTGTGTGTACAAACCGCATGAACTTCCTATGCTCATGATCCGAATCCGAGGAATCCTCCTCCATGCTCAAAAAAGTCAGAGCTCGGTCCCTCCACATATGAAAAGTTAACGCTAGATGTAAATCCTCCCACAGTATCCGGCTGTGTGTAGTCACCGAATCAATGAAAACTTTTTATTGATGCCTCTGAGGAAATCGTATTTTATGATGAAACGCCTCAGGCTATGATCATCGGACCTCTGTATCTGCTATTTTATAACTCTATTGGTTATCTGTGGATGCCATATTAGACGCTGTGCCGGCAGCTTCATATTTACCTTTCACGCTGTGGAAAGTGCAATACATGCTGGCTCAAGATATTCGGTGACTAAACACTGCCGGATACTGTGGGAGGATTTACATCTAGCGTGCACGCTATACAGCAGTGATTACCTCCTGTGCGGACATTCCTGACTGTCGATTTAAACATCTTTATTAATATCTTTACTGGAGATCTGTGGGAGCTGCATAAACGGATTTGTCTATCTTACCTAAGGTAACCCACATTGGTGGATTTTCACGTCTTCTGGATCAGGTATTGTCAAAGTCGTATAATTGGATGAACACAAGTATATTGGTTAATATTGTTTTACCGTGTAATTGCGATCAGTATGCCACGTATAACGTGGCATGGCGCGATCACGTGGAAAAATACGCATGCACACGCTCGCACTCTCACATTTATTTATATATTTCATATTTATAATGATTCCATTACACAGTGATTTATGAGCAGATGGTATTTAAGTTATAGTTATATATATTTTAAGGTTATATGTACACTTAAGTGATATTTAAGGTTCAGGTTGTCATGTTTAGTATCATTTTAATCCCCTATTCATCAGCAGTTGTCCAGTTCATTAGTTGAAGAGATCGCACATTGCATACTCTAGTTAGCTATGTTAGGGAATAAATGTTTAAAGTGATACAGACTGTAAAATGCAAATAAACTAGTTGAGACTGGATTCTTGGCGGGAAAGTCAGAGCACATCCCCTGGAGAGATGACCCCCACCTTTGGATATTTTTGTTTGAACTGGCCTATAACCTGTTTACACTGGACCCTCCTGAAGCCTGGACCTATAGAAGCAAGCCACGTCATCTGTATTGTTTTCTCTGTAACACTGAGTGTATATATACAAGCTCCCTGGGACCAGCTAGGCCAGTCATTCTCTGACCACAGTATTCTGGAGTGAAGTACTGTTCTAGCTGGATCCAGCAGAGTGCGCAGCGATCGCGGCGGTATGTATGTATCTTTGGTATCGGCTGTACTGTATTATAATTAAGTATTGAACTGCTAAACTTTTTCATTTGCTAAAATAAATTGTTTGTGCTTTGAAAACACAAGAAATCGCTTAGACAATGCTTATTGGAAAGTGATAAAATGACTTTAAAAGTATTATATGACCAGCACAGACACCTGCAGTTCTAACGGAGTAAGTTTGGTGATTTACACAAGTTTTATAGACATTGCATCTAAATATTTGCTCATTGAAGATCTATGAGCTTATCATATTGTTAAGATCATCTCATGTATACATTTTCTTCGTGATCCCTGCCCTTATCTATTTAGACGGATGAACCTAAAATTTAGAAGTATATCTATTGGAAGGATCCAGTTATCCAAGTATAACACCATTATTGTTGGGCTGTAAGATCATTACTGAGATCGAAATTACGATTGACATCTAGATGTTTTCTCCTGGCATAAATATTTTGCAGTACTGATGGTCCATGTTACATGTCACATATATATTTTTGTCTGTGTGATATTTACATTTTTATATGTTCATTGTATTTTTAAATAAATGTTATACATTTTATTACTTTCTATGAACTCCTCCATTATTGAATATTAGTAACCAGCGCTATTTGTACATTTTTACATGAAGAGAAAGAACTCAAAGGAGGCGTCAGCATAGGGGCTGTGGAGGGAATAACATTCTGAGCAAAAAGTGGAGACTGATGAGAAAAAAATGGAGCTGTAGTGCTTTGTGCCATGGCCAGCGTAATACCGGGTAGGTAGGGCTGGTGGAGATAAGGATCCATTAGATGCCTGCGTTAAAGAAAGGGGTAAAGTTAAACTGCGATCCGGGTGAATCTGCGCATGCGCCGCTACTTACTTGCAGACAATGGGGGGTTAAAACTTTGATCCAAACAATCTCTGTAATTACTTGTTGGGGTATTATTATGAAATTGTCCTTCCAATTGAAGGGAGGGGGTGACAGCAGTTATGGATGAAACTGGGGGTGTGTTAGCAAGGGGTCTAATACCATCCAACTGTGGAGAAACAGTTTGTGTAAGGGCAGAAGAAATAATAGGAATGGGTGTATTAAACCTATTAATTGATGATGAAGGGGGGCTGGAAATGGAAGATGTGGTAGTAGGATTAATAAATTCAAGTGCCCTTGTATCTGATGACTGCTCTGACCAGCGGCACCAGCATGGTAGAGATATAGAGAGTGCGGTTGTCAGTTGCAGCCAGAGATGTGGGCGCATGCTCAGAAGAGCTCTGTATGCTGTTAAGGGCCGGGGTGTGGAGGGGTCCGACAGGATGATTAAGGAACCTAGCAGTGGCAGAGACCGAACGATCTCTGCCACTGCGCTGTGAAGGGGGTCTGTATCTGCGCATAGGACGGGGGATCAAAAATCCTCCACCTGGCGCTGGGATCCTCCTGTCTGGTCATCCACATCTAGGGGCAGTAGAAAGGGAAGGTAGAAGTGGGGGATGCGAGAGGGGGGAAGACTCTCGGAGCCTGACAGGAGCGAGAGCATTACGGCGGGGTGGGGGCATGGTGGGTTGATGCCTGGGGGACAAAAACAGGGGGAATAATAGAAAATGCAGGGGAAGGAAAAAAGGGAGGGGGGAATTGACAGAATGGGAATAAGGAAAAGGCAGGGAATGTATTAAGACAAAGAAAAGAACAGGAAAAGTGATGAAAAAATTAAGGTTTGAGAAAAGTAAAGTTTGAATAATAAAGACATATAATTACAATTAAACTCAGGCTTTTCTGCACAAGTGTGTCCTCTGGAAATCCTGAAGAGAAAGAGGAAAAGCTGCCAGTGACCTATACCCTATATAAACTATGAAGCACCTCCCCCTAAATCTCAGGCTAATTCAAAACTCTAGGGAAAAACGTAATCCTTACAGGTAAGTGCTATGGTATCAATTCAAGTCTGTCGTTTAAAAAAAGCATTCATACCCATTCGGGTCCTCATTTTTCCTTAATAAATAGATCGCATGCTCCTCAAACTCAGCCCCGCAGTCAATTAATAGCACCCCAACCACCCCTCTTAAATTAATAGTCCCCACTATAAAATTGCCCCACCATCACCCCACAAACAAAATAGCACCCATTAGTTAGTCACCACCTACCACACACACATTAATTGCCACAAGCCCGCTGTACCATCACACACACATTACTGTGCCCCTTCATCACCATGCTGTGCCTCCTTATGATCACACTGCACCCTCCATGCTGCTTTTGCTCCCCCCCCCTTCTCCTGGCCCCCTTTTATCAAACTGTGCCATGCTGCTTTTGCTCCCCCTCCTTCTCCGGGTACCCATTCATCACCCTGTGCCAAGCTGCTTTGGACCCCCTTCACACTCTGCCATGCTGCTTTGCTCCCTCTTCACACTCTGCCATGCTGGTTTGTTCCCCCTTCACTCTCTGCCATGCTGCTTTGGCCCCCCTTCACTCTCTGCTATGCTGCTTTGGCCCCCCTTCACTCTCTGCCATGCTGCCTTTGCCCCTTCTCACTCTCTGCCATGCTGTCTTTGCCCCTTCTCACTCTCTGCCATGCTGCCTTTGCCCCTTCACTCTCTGCCATGCTGTCTGTGCTTCCCCTTCACTCTGCCATGCTGTCTATGCTCCCCCTTCACCCTCTGCCATGCTGCCTTTACTCCCCTTTCACTCTCTGCCATGCTGCCTGTGCTCCCCCTTCACTCTCTGCTTTACTGTCTTTACTCCCCCTTGCTTCTGTTCTTGCTCTTACTTTTTCAATCGGCTTCTTTCTTCTCTTCTTCTGTCTTCTCTCTTCTTGCCGACTCCTCACTGAACGTCGGGCATGATGACGTCACGCCCGACATTCAGTGCGAACGGAGCAGAGAGGAGTTGTGGAGTGCCGCGGTCACGTGAGTATTTTTTTTTCTACATTTTTTTTTCAAAGTTACCCACTCCCCCCCACCAACGAAGAGGGAAGCGATCAGGGTCTGGGGCCTACCGGGGATTAGCCCGGCCTCCGGTGGATCAGTCCGACCCTGCATAGTAGTACCCCCTGTTCTTAAAATGCCATATAGTAGTACCCCCTGTTCTTAAAATGCCATATAGTAGTACCCCCTGTTCATATTATGCCACATAGTAGTACCCCCTGTTCTTAAAATGCCATATAGTAGTACCCCCTGTTCATATTATGACACATAGTAGTAACCATTGTTCATATTATGCCACATAGTATGGCCCCCTGTTCAGATTATGCCACATAGTAGTACCCCTGTTCATATTATACCACATAGTTGTGCCCCCTGTTCAGATTATGTCATCATCATCAACATTTATTTATATAGTGCCAGCAGATTCCGTAGCGCTTTACAATTGGGAACAAACATTAATAAGACAATACTGGGTAATACATACAGACAGAGAGGTAAGAGAACCCTGCTCGCAAGCTTACAATCTATAGGTCACATAATAGTGCCCCCTGTTCATATTATATCACATAGTAGTACCCCCTGTTCAGATTATGCCACATAGTAGTACCCCCTGTTCAGATTATGCCACATAGTAGTACCCCTGTTCATATTATGCCACCTAGTTGTGCCCCCTGTTCAGATTATGTCATCATCATCATCAACATTTATTTATATAGCGCCAGCAGATTCCGTAGTGCTTTACAATTGGGAACAAACATTAATAAGACAATATTGGGTAATACATACAGACAGAGAGGTAAGAGAACCCTGCTCGCAAGCTTACAATCTATAGGTCACATAATAGTGCCCCCTGTTAATATTATATCACATAGTAGTACCCCCTGTTCAGATTATGCCACATAGTAGTGCCCCGTGTTCAGATTATTACACATAGTAGTACCCCTAGTTCTTATTATGCCACATAGTAGTACCCCTAGTTCAAATTATGCTACATAGTAGTACCCCCAGTTCATATCATGCCACAAAGTAGTGCCCCCAGTTCCTATTATGCCACATTGTAGTGCCATTCATTTTATGTATAAGCATAATTTACCATTAAAAACATATGGTAATAAAACATATGTAGGCAGCAATGTTTTGTGCAACTTACTAGCGTCAAGATATCTTTACCAGGGCCAAGCCATTCTCCTCCAAACCTCATTGCTCTTGCACCCTTTGTGACGGCTAAAGTTCCACCCCTGGCTAATTTTTAGACTATGGGGCACACAGTCATATGACCGGCATCATCTACACTTTAAATGTCTTATTGGGGCCTTGGCTTTATTTACTTATTTATTAGAATTATATTTTATACTTATCTGGTGCATATTTCCTGCACTCAGTAGTTGCAAAGCAATTTACTATTTTTACTTGGAGGAAATGTCAGAGCTAGATTAAGACCAAATGGGACAATAGCAGTGTAGCTCTTTCAAGAACCACTTCTCAATACTTCACAGTGGTTAAAAAAAAGCAATACCCTGATTGTCAATGATTTACAGGTAAGCACTTATAATTCTGTTCCTGCACTATCACTACCAGCCCAAGCACAAGCAGCTTATGGATAAGGTGTCAAGATCACTAATTGCACAAACTTCCAAGGCCTGATCATTAATGAGAGCAAAGCAAAAAAAGGAGTCAGTTTGTTACCAGACATGACCATGTTACAATGGAAGGGGAGCAAATTGGTTTATTATTTTGCACATAAGTTAAATACTGTCTGTTTTTTTTTCATGTGGCACACAAATACCTGATAGCTTTATTTTTGCAGGGAATTGTAAAATTGATCTAGGATATGCCCTACCCCAACTATAAATGTGTCCCCACATTTTAACTTTACCTCCCCCTCCAATGCAACATGGTTTTGCCCAGGGATCAAAGTTATTTCTTTTTATATTTTGCTTTCCTTAATGACTCAGGCCCGCAGTGAGCAGCAATGGGAACACAACAGGGTGGATAAAGTGGACACCCAGCTTGTACTCACTATACCTGCTGGTCTTCAGGTTGCCTTCATGTAAAATATATCATCTTAAAATATTTACTTTTAGTATAAAACATAGATTTATTTGTGTCAAAAATGCCTGAAGAGGGCCAGTAAAGGGAAAATAAAACAAAGGATTGTTGGCTAAATATATATGCTCTTGTTACACTAATTTTCAAATTAATAAGCCAGGTATGTTAAATTATATATATATATATATATATATATATATATATATATATATATATATATATATATATATATTTTGCCATACATATTAAAATCTATTAATGCAATGCTAATTTCACCCTCTTTATATTGCCACTAAATTTCATTGCCATCTAGTACCAAATTTTTTGTCATCATTATAAAACGGGAGCACTACAGTTCAAACTACAGTACATTGCAGGCCGTACTAATCCTTAATGGTGTTTCAGTTTAGCTATAATAGAAGCTTTGGAAGGAAAGCTCCCCAGTGTTGGATTCTGCATTATTCCTTAACAGTCGGATATCTCCATTTTCTTGTAACACTGAAAACCATATCATAGGAAGAACCCATCTTTAACTGTTAAACGTGACGATATCTGGAGAGATTGTGGGTGGTAAATTGCAATGCTTTTCACAATGCTTTTGAGAACAGATAATTGTAAGGTCAGCAACAGGCCCTGGTGTTCAAAAGACATTATCCTAAATCATCAAATTGTACCCTTAAGTGGGCAAAGAGTGTGTATAAGTGGAATTAAGTGAGTAATTTGAATATTCACTTCCAGCTAACTAAGTGGGTTTTTTTCCACTGGGGGCTCCTAATTAACTCTTTTGCTGCTTCAGAGACTGGCTATTACACAGGGAGATCCTTGGAGAGTAGATAATAAAGATAATAGTTATCATTTGCTTTTGTGCTATTCCGGCTGTGTGGGCAGTGCTGGACCTTGCATTGATACAGATAGAGCAGCCAGGCATCTCCCTGTATGCAGCACCACACATACCGTCATAATGGAAATAGATATTATATACATAACCCTTCTAAAAGAGCATGCAAAGAGTTTCCGAACAGATCAGTCTACAGCTATCTTCCAGAGAAATGGCTAATTACATCTGGAGACTACATTGCCCTGATAGCTGGAGATAAATGGATCTATTGTAGCACAAAAGAGTGGTGATTTTTCCTACTGTTGTAATATTCTGGAGATCAGTTCGGTCATCCAAGAGATCCAATTACTTTACATCCATAGTATTCTTAGCAGAACACTTTGTGTTTTTGAGTTACAAGGAAATTGTTGTAATAATAGAGATTAATAAATAGGGATTAGTTGTATATCATATACATGTAAGGGTTTTCTTATACAATCTATTATGACAGAAATTGTTTGAACAATAAATCAACTGAACAATGTAGCCAGGATAGTAGTAAGGACAGCAAAATAGTGGACTGCATAATGAGTAGTAATCAAAGTAAAGAATTCTTAATACCAATATACAGGTCTATAGCTATACGTTAAAATGTTGAAGACCGTACCTTCAGAAAGATTGTCATAAAATAGAGAAGAATGAGGGCTACAAAAATGGAATGGGGTATTAAGCATAAAATGTATCACAACAGACTAGCAGAATGTACAGCAAGAAGAAAAGGGTTTACACGACTGAAGCATTCAAGTAAATAAAGGGTATTAAAAAAGGTTCAATTTATATCAATAATATTTTCTAGAGTCATAAATAAAAAAATAAAAATCCATTGCCTTAAACTGGTGGGTGTGAGAATAAGTCAGATCAGGTGGGTGGGTTAGTAGTAATCTTCAGGGGTCTAATTATAATTTGAGTCAACTCCTTTCTCTAGCGAAAATTAGTGTTTGTATCACAGTTCGGTCTTCTTTCAATACATGAAGGGATTAGTGGCGAAAGCTTCCCCACATTGGGAAGCCTACCTAAGGCACTTTGCTCTTCCCCCTTCCTCTGTGGGCAAGGCCTAATTAAAGGTTTTGGCTGCCCTAGGCTAATACACCTGTAGCGCCCCCCAACTCCCCACCACCAATGTATAAGCATATAGGAACACTTCTGAATAGGAATATTCATGAGTATTCCCAAGCAGTCACATTTAGACATATTGTGCCATTCTCTCTTACCTTTTCTTGTACTTCTCTCTTACTTGTTCTTGCAGCTTTGTTGTCGTCTAGCTGACTTCTGGAGAGCTGGGGTCCTGTTTTGAAAATGCAAAATGTTAACAAACCCTGAAAGATTAGACCATTTAATTCAAACAAAACACTCCATTATGGCCAGATAAAATTACCCCATAGTACAGGCATATATAAGCAATATCTGAACATTTGTGGTCAAAGAGATATAATCAAATATAAACCTCTACCAGCCCCATCTCACTAGTATTTAGTATTCTGGTGACCACTGAGACCACAGAGAGTATCCATCCATCCACTCAATACAGAGATCTTGCTCCCCCAAAGCTGCTCTAATTTTTAAATACCCCCATAGCAATTTCATTACCTCTTCAGCCATTTTCATTACCCCTCTTCGGTCATTTTCATTACCCCCCTTAAACCTTTTTCATTACCCCCCTGCAGCCATTTTAATTTCCACTCCTGCAGCCATTTGTATTGCCTAACCCCCCCCTGCAGCCATTTTCATTACCTCATCCCCCTCCCTGTAGTTGTTTTTTTACCTTAAACCACCCCCCCTGCAGCTCTTTTCCTCCCGTCCCCCCTGCAGTCATAACACCACTCCACAGCCTTGCTGTTAGCTGTCTGTCTGTGCGGGGGCAGTGAATGCTTAGTCAAGACTCCTGAGATGTGGTAATATGATGTGGTAATCTTGTAAGACCTGACTAAGAGCTCCGTGGCTGCAGTGACAGATTTGCTGTTGGGCTGCTAGTCTGCATAGTGACAGTCGGGGCCGGCCCCTTTAGACCAAATGCCAGACAGCCATGGAGCGCATCATTTAAAAAATAAATAAAATTAAATGCATGCAGCGCCTGCCCTCCTCCCCCTCCCCCTGGGACCCAGCGCCCAGGCTGCAGCCTGATCAGCCTAATAGTTGATCAAGCTCTGTCTGTGGGCAGTAGCTCTAAAGACAAGAAGGGGGGGGTGAGAAGCATGTAGGTGAGGTCTCATGGCATGTGAGGAAGTCTGAGCTGCATGTAAGGGATATGTAGGGAAGTCTGATTGGCATGTGAAGGAGTACATGGGGGTGCATTTGGTGGCAAGTCGGTTTCTGAGGGCATGTAGGGTTATTATGGAGCAAGTTGGAGGTTTAAGTGGCATGTGGTGGAATTTTGGAACACATCAAGTGTGTGTGGGGCATTGTGGGATGAGAGGTTGCATTCATAATCCAGAGATTTTTTTCTAGCAAGTTAAGTTTTTAACACTATCATTTCTAGATCACTCAGCTAAGACATAACAATGCATCAGATCCCAAATTTCTGGTGGAATACAATGTAGAGCCCAATACTTACCACTCCTACCATACCTACTGTATACTGCTACTAATAGCAATATACTGCCGTTTGTCTGCCCTTTCTCCATTATTACAATATACATGATACTATATGTTACTTAAAATCTTCTTCCTCACATTCTTTATCTGGCATCATTTACATTTTATTAGTACAAATCTTTCTAAAAAATATACCAAACCCCAATATTCTGAAATCCCTTGTTAACAGTCAACTTTGTTGCAATAAAGTTATAATAAGTTCCAGTACAATGGAATGAGAGAGATAGTGTATATGTCGTTGTTATCATTTTATTTTTTTATAAAGGTCCAGCCATGGTGACTGTCAGGTGCTTGTGAAAATTCTTCTGACTATATCACATATTTAGTTGTTGTAAATATATGCAGCTTATTTTACTGGTGCTTTTATTGACACAGCTACCGGTTCTTCTATGAGCTGCAGGGCTGTATATTTTTATTATGAAAGGTACAGTAGGTAGTAGGTTCTGTAAATGTACATGACAGGAAAAGCTAGTAAATGTAATCCTAAATATTAGTGCTTTCATATGTGTGTACTAAAGGTACATATAACCTGGGACACTATTAATGGGACAATAAAGGTCTGCAAAACGGCAAAATGTGCTCGTGTGCAAAACATTTGTAACTGTGCAAATGCTCCTAATGGTTCCTCTAACATGACAGACTACTACACACCCTCATTTCATTCTTGGAACTGCTCCGTTAAAAACATTCAGCATGATTATGTCAAAATGTACTTCCATCTGGAATCAATGTGTGTTGATATGAAGGCTGTATACTTGAGTTTGTACACAACTTGTAATATCATTACATAATGTATATATTGCAGTGAAGACCTCTCTACAGTATGGGCAATCTACAAAACGTTGCATATATTACATTACATGCATTCAAATTGAAGGTTTTCTTCATGAAGATTTGTCTTTTAGCTCAGACAGATTTTCATACATTTCTTTTTCACTAAAATAGGTAATATACTAGAAGTATAATATAATATAATATAATATATATTAGCTTATAGCTTTTATGTGAACCTTAAATTATCAATATTCATAGTGAAGTATGTATTAATATTATTATTGGACTATCCTTTATTTTAAAAATGCCTTTTTATCATTTTAAAACCAAAATGTATGTGTCACTTATGGTGACAGTGAATCCTACATTGAACTACAACATTCAAAAATATAAACACGTTGAAACAGTGTTGGGTACATTTATCAAACTGCTCTCTATTATGAAGAGATATCTGATTATTTTTTTTATTGCTACTTATTGCAGAGCTCTGCAGTTGAACAAATAAATATTGCCAGACCAACTTCAATAACTTGTTCGCTAGTCCAATCTCTCCAATTGTCTCCAGTTGTAGGCTTTTAGTTTCACTAAAAAGAAAAAAGTTTAATAATTAAAAATGTAAAAGGTACCACTGCAATACTTGTTAAAAAAAAGACCTGCCATATTTTTCACTCAATAGTTTTGTGCAAGGAAATAGTCTGCCTTATAAATGCCTCTTTAACACTCAAATAAATACCACAGTAGCTGAGTTACAAATAATTGAAAACACTCCAGTAGTTGTGGTTCCAATTATTTTAATAAAACTTCTCTTTTTGTCTATCAATACATTTTTAAACATATTACAATAGGCATAGTTGTATTTATAGGAATATACTTTTAACCAACTGAAATGATCTGTCTTATAAACATTTCCTTTTCATACAAAATATTCACAGTATGTGTGGTTGCATTATAGCAACTGTGGATGAAAACTATTTTGTAAACACCTCTTTTTCATAAAAATAAAATAACAGGAGGCATGGTTTAAATTATTTTAATATAATCAATATACTCAATATAATTGATTTTTTACGTATAAATTAGGTACCCAACTAATAAATAATCTGTGATAAATATGTTTAAACAGCAAAAGCTAAAAACCAATGCAAGAAAACACCATCCCTAGCTCTCATTCCCATTAATGACAGCACAGAATAAAAGAGGATTAAAAAAAGGAATGGGGATGTATTAACTTAGTTGGGCAGTAACGTTCTGTAGAAAATGTTGTTTTGACCAGTGGATAGAAGATTTGACTTACCATACTACGATTATAGAGATGAAATTTGGAGTTGTGAATTGAATTTTGACAGGTCTACTTAAGTCTTGTCACTTTAAAAATATTTACAAGATTTATGTTTTGTGATCACATATTTGTCAGGCGCCGTCCCTGTGCTGTGTCCGTCGCACAGGGACGGACGCCTGCTATTGCTGCTGAGCGCACTTCCGGGTCGGCGGTCACGCGTCCAGTTGCTAGGCAACGGAACGCTTCTCAGTAGTTCCGGTGGTGGTGTTCAGCGTCACCACCGCCACTGATTAGGAGATGCCCTATAAAAGGATCACTCTGGCACTTGGAGAGTGCTAGAGTATTAGGTCCCACCAGGCTCCAGCGTTCCTGTGCATTCCTCTAGTGACTCCTGTGTATTACCCGGCTTGCTCCTGACTACCCTTCGTCTGTGCTCCTTGTGTACCGAACCCGGCTTGTTGACCATTCTCTCCTGCGCTTCTGATACCTGAACCGGCTATTCCTGACTACGATATTGGATTCTCCCTGTGGCATATCCTGATTCTCGGTTCTGACCCGGCTAGTTCCTGACTACGATATTGGATTCTACCTGTGGCATATCCTGACTCTCGGTTCTGACCCAGCCTGCCTGACACCGTTTCCATCCTACCGCTTCACTGGTTGCTCCCTCTGAGGATCGCGACCTGCGTGTCTCCTGCAGCTAAGACCATACTTCCTTGTGGGGGTTCCTGGCGAAGACCTGGGACACGTTAGACTCCGCGCCTCTTTGGTGAGTAGTGCTAAAACCAGTAAGCAGAATACTCTGAGTTCGTGACAATATTTACTGTCAGACACTCATCGTTAACATCACCACAAATTGCAGAGCAGTCTCTTTGATGGAGAACAATTACATCACATACAATGGCATTCCCTGGAAGAGTGAAAAATGTACTGCATTTACTTGATGCATGTAGTCGTTTTCCCCGGGATTCTGTGGTTCGTCTAACAGTCCTGGACAAATACTGTAGCTGTGTGACGTTGTGGGGGATAGGGGATTTGAGCAGAAAGACTAATCAGCTTCAGCCATTTTAAAGAGGTGAACTTAAAATATTTGCTTGTTCTATTAGATTATGTGGTAATGCAATGTTAAAGGAAATCAGTTTAAAGTTTAATATCTAAGAAAACGCTTAAATTCTTTGTTAAAGCTGGTGAGGACTGATATTTATTTACCAGCATATTTTTATGTTATAGACAATTTCAGAAACTGTCACTATCTATGAGCCCTAAATGGCAACAATTAAATATTCTTCGTACAATTTTTCGAGACAAGTTTTGTGCCAAACAATCTTCACCCTGTGCATCTTTGCTACTGCAAGGAAATAAACATCACTGCTAATCCTTGCAATGATTGTAAGTACAGATGAACGAATCAACTTTCCTCCACAGACAGTTTAGCTTTGTGTCGTGCAATAGGACATCTCATTAAGTTTTCCGGCTGTTGTTTAACCTCATTAAAGAGACTTTTTATAGGGAGGGGTATTAAAATAGTTACATGACAACTTTTATGAGTTTACTTGTATTTTTAATGATAAAGGTGTTGAGGAAGAGATTGAGGAAATCTAAAACAAAATAAAGCCATTGGTAACAAAAAAGGTCTCTGCTTCTACATTAAGATAGAAATAGAAAAAGTTTAATCAAATAGTAATATCTGCTGTGCTGCCCTTGTTAAACTATAGAGCAGATGTGGTGCACACCATGTTCAGGTGCATATTCCAACATTCAGAGGGTACTTGATCATGCCAAATGTCAATCAAACATGTTCTGTCTGTAATAATTAAAAATATTGATGTAGTACCTGCACCACCCGACACCTCAAAGCACCTGACGGGAAGTGGGGTGGTAAACTTGGCGGTTAGGGCCATCTCACTTTGTCCTGACTTCTCAGCATAGTTCCTCCAGGCAAGTCAATCTCACTATTTAGGCTGTAGATCCAAGCAGGATCCACCAGGAATTGACTCAGAAAATACCTTCCTGACTCCCTAAAATTAACTGGTGGAAATGCACCTACACACATACATATACACACACAGGTAAAGGGGATAAGCACTTGGAATGTTTATTTGAAGGCCTTGTAACCTAATGGCCTGAAACCTGATAGGCTGCTGGTGGTATACAACAAGTACATTAATCTCTAATAAAGTGGAAGAAGTGTATAATAATATAACTGCATGATGATAATTAGACAATAACAAGAATTACAATATATGAAAAGTAGTATTAACAGAAAAATGGTGTATTTTTTAAAGTGACAAGACTTTAGTAGAAGTCAATAAAAATCAGATGACAATATCTGAATGCAAATAACAATAGCACTTTCAATGCAATAGAAGATGAATAGCAACAATGTTATGAAAATGCTTTAAATGCAATACAATTAAGACACTGTAAAGGAGTCTTAAGGGCAATGTACTCGGCTCAGTAGTAAAAGTATGAGGTGCTGTACCAGTATCAATTCACTGTAGTACTCTTCATAAAAATCACAGGTTGCATGGTAATGAACAAGGGTTGCATTCTTAAATTACCTATGGATGCCCACCTTGCATCAAGAAATTGAATCCAGGAATATAAACAAAATGGTGAAGATAGCACAAGCGGCAAGTCAACTTTATGAATAGCAATATAAATAGTAGTACCTGACTTGCTAGGTAGAGAAGACAAAGATAATGGGAGCTTTAGGGCCTGAAGTACAATGCAGAAAGCATTCTAGTGATGGATATACAATACAGAAAGCATCCTAGTGACATCTATACAATATATAGAGCATTCTATGGACCTTTACACATTATAGAGAGCATCTTAATAAAAAATATACAATAGAGAGTTTATTCTATATACTATACAGAGAGCAACTAAATGACTGATATACAATACAGAGATTATTCCAGTGACATTTGTACAATACAGAAAACTTATTTATAACAATATACAATATAGAGAGCAAAATATATGAAAGAATAAAAATAGATGAAAAGCGTAGTGTAATGTAATATGTTATGTGAATACTTTTCAACACAAATTAGTATATCTCTATCACCACATAAAGACTTCATACAACATGTATAAAGTTTGTATTAAATGATCACACTCGATCTAAAAATCAAAAGAAAAAGAATTGCGATCAATCAAAACATTCAGTGTAGAATTCACACTCCACTATTCATGCTTCATTTCAAAGAATATCTGGTCTACCTAGAGAACAGATTTATGCACATAAATTGAAATGTATTGTATTTGTATGGGAATACCAATATTTATATTTTGTTTATTATTGCTTGATTACTTTGTGATGGGGTGCCACCTTTAGTATAAATAAGGCAACGCTCATTGGAAGTGCTTTGGAGTTTCTGTTTCAGCTCATTTACATTAAAATATGTTGGTGCTTGGTTTAAATGTTTTTTTGGGGTTTTTTTTGTTTGGGGGGGGGGTACAAGTTGTTTTTCATAGTGTTCATATAATCTTAAACATTTTAATCCCCAGTCATCATCATCAGGGTGATGAGAGTTCCATCAAGGAGAGTAGGCAACTATGTTCCTTTTGCATGGACTCAATAAAGATAATATGCCAGCTTTGTCGGATGGTACGCCTATATTGGATTATTGGTTACTCTGCAGGAGGGGTACTGGCAGTTGCCAGTCTCCGACATGACTATGTCATAGTCTCAAACTGCCACACAATTGTACAGCCTATTCACCAGACTCAGTAAAGGGGTAAAAGGAACATTGTATATAACACAAGTAGATATAACACATATGTACTGATTTTATAACATCGCCACGATCCTGTTAATCTGTAATTGTTTGTAGAGCCCTGCTCTGTTTTCTCAAAGCTTTTCTGTTATAAAGAAAACAGCAAGCCAATTATCTGCCAATCTGTCACTCTCCAGGTGTTGTGAAACTACAAGTCCCAGCATGCCCTGCCTGCCATCAACTGGCTAAGCATACTGAGGCTTATACTTTCAAAACAACTAGAGAGTCACAGGTTGGCCAGGCCCGATCTAGAGTATGGTGACTGCAGTGCCTAAAGCAGAGGCGGGCTGGGACAGGTGGCAGGGGGGAACCGGTCCCCCGGGCCGCTCGGTCTAACCACTGCTAAGGCCGGCCGCCCAGCCCCCCTCCTCCCCCCGATGCAATATTTCCGCGTAATAACCGGCGCCCGCATCACATGACATGTGATGCGGCCGCGTCAGCGCACAGGCGGCTGCATCACATGACACGCGACATGACATGTTTTTATCTCTAATGACACATATGATATTAGCGAATGTAAATTCCAGTATCTGTATGTGTACCACTTCTTTGTCCTCTACCATTATTGCTTTTTATCAATCTCATGCTTTAGCCAGATACCAGAGTTGTTCAAAAATCATATCCTTATTGATCTAAAAAAATGTAATAATGTTATTGGGATTAATTCCTTAAGCAAATACAATATTGTATTTATTTTAATTTGTATCAATGTCTTGTCTGCTAAAGGTCAATAACAATTGATTGCCGCCTTTGGAACTGGAAAATATATAATTTGTTTATATTATATTGATTGGTAGATTGGTCAGATGTTTAATGGTGCATCCTCACTTAGCTCATGTATTGCTGAAAGGACTGATTTGGCTAATTAAGAAACAAGAACAAAGAAAAGCATGTGCAGAGATGATTGAAAGTTTAAAAGGGTTGTTACATCCAGATTTTGATTTATAATTTTAGAAATACAGTTATAAAAAAAAATATAAGTATCTTGTTTTTTGTCACTTGTAGGCCAAAACTCCTGAAAAAACCAAGTCAGGAAAAAAAGGACAAAATGCCAATTCTTCCAAACCATGTCCTTAATCCATCTGGCAATTCCAACTGCTGCCAAACACTCATAGAATAGATCACGCCTCTTTTTGGCCTGGTAATTGGGAATATTCTATGAAAACTGGATTGTTGTAGGCATAGTCTACCACAATCGTCACTCATCAACATCCAAAGTTCCAAAGATGGATGATTGGAGGAAAGAACAAGTAAATGTTTGTTTCCAGTTTCAAGTTATAAGTGTCAGTGCGCCAAAAGACTGTGACAGTAATTGGGTAATTTTCTGTCTCCTCCCACAGAACTACCCATGAGCACTGGGAGAATACACTGTGGTATATTGAAAAGTAATCCAATACTCTACAATTGTATTATTATTTTATTATAATAATATATTATTATTGTTTATTATAATGCCAGTGATATTATGCAGCGCTGTACAGAGAATATGTAACCATTCACTTTAGTTCCTGCCCCATTGGAGCTTTCATTCTAAAATCTCTACCACAAACTCAAACAGACTAGGCACAAGTTTTGCCCATGGCCCAACGATATGAGGCAGCAATGCTTACCACTGTGTGGGTGGGCAGGGTGGCATGTGTGAGAAAATCTGGTGGTCAGAGGGGCATGTGAGCCATGTATGGGCAAAGTTGGTGGGCACCGGGGGGCATGTGTGAGAAAAGCTGTCAGGCCAGGGCTGACATGTGTGTGAAAAGCTGGTGAGCAGAAGGTAGCATGAGAGAGAAAAGCTGGGAAGCAGCATGAGCATGTGAGGGAAATGCTGGTAGGCATCAGTTTGTATAGGGTAACTAAACAAAGCGCCTTTTTGCAGTAAGTTTTTATGCTTCGTCTGAAAACGAACATTTGAAACCCCTCCTAGAAATCGTACATTTGCCCCTGTGCAGCAGTGGAGCCTGAGTCGGAAATTAATGCAATAGGATTGCAGTAATGCCTGCCAGCCAGCCAAGAGGAGGTAAGAGTTTTTATTTTTATTTTAATTTTACAAAAGTTGAGCATGTGAGGGCCTGGGAAGTGGGTATTGGGGGAGGAGGGACGGCAGGTTGAAGATTTGTCTAGGGCACAGACAGGGGCTGGCTGGGCTGGGTGGCAGGGGGGCATCTGCCCCCTGGGCCGCTCCCATAAAGGGCTACCTTGGGCTGGGTCACTGGGCCACCTGCATTGTTTTCCTTTAAAATAGGCTGCTGAGTTGAGTCTTACGCCCCGGGCTGAAGTTTGCCACCCCTTCCCTGATGGCAGACCACCTGATGACTAGGGTATAGCGCCCTCCAATGAGAAGTACATAGGGAAAGAATATTAGCAAGACTGCTGGCAGTTTAAATAAGGTGAATGGTAGCAGAGCCACTCTGAATTGTTGAAAACTTCAGGAACCGTGGTGGATTGACTGAACAATACACCATAAACTGGATCTCAGTGATATCACTAGGTGTTCACCCGTATGTATATTGGTAAGTTTACAAACAGGCTGCCTCCACTGAACTGATGAAAGGTCCACCTTAAAAATATTTAGGAAAACAAATATAATACATTATTAATATACACAATTTCTATTTTTATAAAGATTTTACAAATTCCAAGGATTCAAAAAAGCACTAAAAGAAAACTGGGAATCCTGTGCAAAACAAAATGGACCTTTTCAATCAAGGGGGCTTGAAATGTCAACCCTCCTAGTGAGCAAGCAAAAAGTGAAAATACTTCTAAAAACTTGAAAAAACGTGAACAAATTGTTAAACCTAACCTTGAGCATTAGTCACAGGTACTGCTGTTAAAGCTTGTTAACAGCTATTTACTGTAAGTGCCTTGTGTTTTATTAGAAGATTATTGAGAACTAAAGGCACTAAAATGGTAATAAATGCTTTCTTTGTTTATAGGAGAGACCTAATACATGATCCATAGGTAGTGGGACAGGGAGGCGTTGACACAATCATTGTCTATAAACTCAATCTTGCATCATTGTGCTAACAAAAAAAGAAATAAATGTTCTGTTTTATGAGTTAATACGTGCAGTAGCTAATGTTTCAGGCCATTAAAAAAATTCCAAAGCAGGTAATATTATTTTTTACCACTTTATAACACGAAACAAAAGCAACAAAATGAGTTGCACAGAGGTGACTAATGTTTATATATGCAAAATATTAAGAAACAAAGTGCACAAAGATTTTTATTTTTAGATGGATAGGGACAAAATATTACACACATGATATCAAAGTGATCTGTGCAAAGGTGGTTTATATTCATATATGCGAAAACAAGAAACATGTTGGTTATACAGTGATTTTATATATAAGAAAGATGGAATACAAAAATAGCAAGACTAAAGCTATATAATACAAATGCTGCATCACTTTTTAATTCATGAATCATTAATTAGGATACTATCAAAAAAGTGTGTATTTTTATTTAAACCCTTAAAATGCAATTTAATGGAATTCTGCATGCACTGATCACTCTACAACAAACAATATATGCCTGCTTGTGTGCCATCTTACTAAGCTACAATACAGCATATTTCCACCCCACATGAGAAAAATCATTTCACTTAGACACTCAGCAATGCTTTTCAAACTCGGTTTACTAAATTGTGGTGACCAGCAATAGAAACAATCAGTGGAAACCACGGATCAAACTCATGGCTAGCAGGGCCAAACGCAGGATTTTTAAAGGTATGTTTCTAAATGCTTGATATATATATATACCTACCTCATTTCTCCCAAACAACAAAGGGGAACATTTTGGGGGATTCATGCAACTAAGTGGGTATTAATTGGTAACTTGTGTTACTGCACAGCAAAATATATCTGAAGTTCTAAATATCTAATTTGCCCATATTTTTAAGGGGTGCATGTGTGTATGAGTTGGTAAACTAATAGCTGGATGCCTCTATTGGAAGAAAAGGGAACCAAATTATGGCATTCATCCCCAGAGGCAAGCAGCCTGTGCTGAAAAGAACTTTACCCTAATTCCCATATAACTGATTGGTTGACTGGTCCATAATCTGACGAATGACATTAAATAAGTGTGAGTCATGCTTTAATGGTTTATTTATGCTTTTTCTTTTTTATACTCATTTAGATTTTTGTGAGAGTAGGGATTTATAAAATTATCTGTGCTGAAATCAAAGGCATGCACAGCATATTTCACTAGGGTGTGCACTCTAGAGAGGGATGATCTGTGCTGCAGCTCACTGCCAGAGGGGTGAGTCTAGCACATCTTAGGTTGTAGAGTGTCTAGAATTGTCCTCAATCAGGGCCGTCTTTCCGACTGGGCACGATGGGCAGGTGCCGGGGGCCTAGCGGGAAAAGGGGTCCCAGGCAGGACGAAAATAAAAAATCTTCTTTAAAAAACCCCCCAAAAGAACAGAAAAAAAACCTTACTTTTTGCGGTCACCTGACCATTCAGGTCTAGTGGTCAGGTCATGTGGCGATCCGACTCCCTCCCTGGTCCCCTCTTCCATGCTGCGCTCACAGTGAATGTCGGGCATGGTGACGTCATCATGCCCGATATTCACTGCGAGTGCAGCACAGAGCGAGGACCCAGAAAAAAGAAGAGAAGGGGATCGGAAGGTAAGTTAAGGGGACACTGGCTCATTCACATTCACATCAGTCCCTGCCCCATTGGAGCTTACAGTCTAAATTCCCTAACATACATACACAGAGTGAGAGACTAGGGTCAATATTGATAGCAGCCAATTAACCTACTAGTCTGTTTTTGGAGTGAGGGAGGAAACTGGAGCACCTGGAGGAAACCCACACAAACACAGGGAGAACATACAAACTCCACACAGATAAGGCTTGGTTGGGAATTGAACTCATGACCCCAGCGCTGTGAGGCAGAAGTGCTAATCACTTAGCCACCGTGCTGCCCCACATTGCTTTTTCATTAAATGAATACTATTCCCATTTACTTGACGTTTTGATACCGCACCATGTGTGAGATGTAGAGACAACATCATAAATTTAAATATTCACACCCAGAAAGCAGTCACTATTGGAGGAACTATCGGCATTCTGTCAGGAAATTGGGTATGAGTATGTACACACAGCAGGATTGGAACAATGTAATTCCAGCGATGAGCAACATTTTTAGTCCTGTTTAAAAATCAAATGAAACAATTCTTGTTCATCATTGGAGCATACTTGCCTACTCCTGGAAACTTATTTCTGGGAGATGGGGCGTGACTGGAGGGCGGGAGGGGGCGGGGCGGGTACAAATTGTGGCAATTTAGCCCCGCCCCCTCGAAAACGTCATTTCCGTCATGGGGCGGGGCCAAAACGGCGCGATTGGCCTTGCCCTGCCCCCTCCCGCCCTCCAAAATGGCGTGATTCACCGAGAATCGCGTCACATGACGAGATTCTCTGTGAATTCCGGTATGCGGGAGAAATGCCAACTCTCGCGGGAGTCCGGGAGACTCCCTAAATTTGGGAGTCTCCCGGACTTTTCGGGAGAGTTGGCAAGTATGCATTGGAGTGTACACACTAATGCAATATCAGGCCATCATGTGCTGAAGCTCTGTTTCGGCCGTCATTGACTGCTGTCACTCACCGGACTGTGAGTGCCATTTCCTGTGTATCCAGGAACCGTGGCCGTCCGCCATCCTGAGGGTCTGCGCATGTGCAGCCCTTTCAAACCTTCAGTACCTGTTGCTTTTAATTGATTGGATGATCAGGCAACCCTCCCTATTTAAACCACCTGTGATCATTACCTGGTTGCCTGATCTTGGAGTCTCATTCCCCATGAGCCTCTGAAGGTGTTCCTGTGTCCCTCGTGTATTCAGCTCCTGCTGATTCCTGTTACTGCTATTGTGCTTTCCAGACCACTTCAACTCTCCTGTGTTCATCGTGTCTGCATGCCGCTGATTCCTATCCGCTGCCTCCGTTACTTCTACAGAGTTCCTGCTCACTTCAACTCTCCTGTGTTCATCGTGCCTGCACTCAGCTGATTCCTATCCGCTGTCTCCGTTACCTCTACAGAGTTCCTGCTCACTTCAACTCTCCTGTGTTCATCGTGCCTGCACTCAGCTGATTCCTATCCGCTGCCTCCGTTTCTTCTACAGAGTTCCTGATCGTCTCAACTCTCCTGGGTTTATCGTGTCAGCTCTCCGCTCCCTCCACCTCTACTACAGGATACCAGACAGCCTCAACTCTCCCGTGTTCTTCATGTTTCCAGTTCCACTTACTACTGCTTCCTGAGTATTGCTTCGTGGATTCTGGATTACCTGCCGTGCGCTGCACCAACCTGATTACCGCTTCCACCCTCCAGTGCTCTCTCCTCCTGCCGGCCTTCAGCCGTTCAGGTATCTCTGCACGTCTCTCTGACAGCCTGCTCTCCTGAACCGCGGTATGCATACTTTCCATTGACTTTGCTTGTGTATTGCATATCCATCTGGACTGAGTTGTGTTCTCCTCCGGAGCCTCCTATCCACTGAAGCTATTGTTACTATTGACTTTGTCTCCTATTGCCTGGATAGTTATTGTGACTTTGTATACCTCAAGCAGTGCTTGTCAGTTATCGTTGTATTGTGGATATCATCGTGGGATCAAGTTCTGTGTGTCCCGTGTATACTCTGCCTTACATTCATCTCCTCGTGCCCCTCTTCACATATATATAGCAGTGGTACAACTTGCTGATGCAGACCACTGACTCCTGTTCCCTGTGACACCAGTTTCTAGTATCCTCTCACATAAGCAGTGGTACAACTTGCTATACGCAGACCACTGACTTCCCCGTTACCTACCTTCACCTGGATTCCATTCCTTCACTATAGACAGCGGTACAACTTGCTATACGCAGACCGCTGACTCTCACTACCTCCTCGCTACTCCTGGACATTCCTCCTCACTATAGCAGTGGTACAACTTGCTATACGCAGACCACTGACTTTCCTCACGTTCCCTTGTCCATCTGGTTCCTCGTGTACATTCCTCTACTCATTACCAGTTGCTGCTAGTCATAGACTTTCCTCGAGCATTCTCTCACCATCTGCTGTTTCTCCTGTTCCGTTGTCATCCTGCTACCAGGGAACCATAGTACCACCTCTATTTCTCTGGTAAGTCCATCATCTGGTGATATCCTGGGCAAAGACTCCTAGTGCCCGTGACAGTAAGATCAGGCCATGACAGACCCAGGTGCGGAACCTACAGCTAAAGAGATGCTGCAGCATCTGGTTACCCGTATGGAACAACAGGATGTTCGTCAACAACTTTTGCTGCAATATTATCAGGCGTTAGCCTCCCAAAGAACGTCTGTGCAAAATATCATAGCTACCGTTGATGCTCCTGTGCCTTCCTCCGTTTCCCCAGTGCCATCCCAGGTGTCTACTGCTTCCACGCTTCACCTGCCTACTCCGTCAAAATATGATGGAGACCCCAAAACATGCAGGGGTTTTCTAAACCAATGCTCAGTTCATTTTAATCTCGAACCTCACAATTTCTCTACTCATCGTTCCAGAGTGGCCTATCTCATTTCCTTGTTTTCCGGACAAGCTCTCGCATGGGCATCCCCTTTGTGGGAAAGAAATGATCCTTTAATACAGGATAGTGCCAAATTTATTTCCACGTTTCGAAGTGTATTTGATGAACCTGGTCGTGTTATTTCCGCTGCATCCAGCATCCTCCGGTTACGTCAGGGTTCTCGTACAGTAGGCCAGTACGTCATTCAATTCCGGATATTAGCCTCTGAACTTCAGTGGAACACTGAAGCGTTAATTGCCGCCTTCTGGCAGGGGCTTTCTGATAAAATTAAAGATGCACTGACTACCCAAGAATTACCTACTTCTCTAGAAGATTTGATTTCTCTTTGCCACCGTGTAGACATGAGATTTCGTGAAAGAGAGTCTGAAAAAACAACTTCATTTAAAGTACCTCTTCGCTCAGGTCCTCAAGTTTTCCCAGCTTCATCTCCGGTGATACCCATGGAGATAGGTCGCTCCAAATTAACTTCAGAGGAGAGGGACCGAAGAGTAAAAAATAGACTTTGTATCTATTGTGCTGATTCCACTCATATGCTCAATTCATGCCCTAAAAAATCGGGAAATGCCAGGCCCTAACCAGTTTTGGAGAGGTAAAGTTAGGGTCCCTGGAGTCCTCTCCATGTTCTACGAAATTAAAAGTTTGTGCTTTTGATGTTATAGTTTCCTTTGCTACCAAATCCTTTAAGTCCCAAGCACTTATTGACTCTGGAGCTGCAGGAAATTTTATTTCTAAATCCCTCATGAATCAATGGTCCCTACCAGTGATTACTTTGAAGACACCCATTACTGTGACTGCTATTGATGGATCACGCATTATTAATGGTCTCATCACCCAGAGTACGTCTCCAGTAACCCTTCAAATTGGTGTATTACACCAGGAAGAAATTTCATTTTTAATTCTCCCTGTTACTACCAGTCCGATTGTATTAGGCCTTCCATGGCTTCAACGTCACTCTCCTCAGATTGACTGGCACACTCCTCAAGTTACGTCTTGGGGGTCTGAATGTCATCATCGTTGCCTCTCTCAAGTCGTTCCTCTCAAAATACAGCAATCCTCCATTTCACCTTGTTCACCGGGACTTCCTCCTCAGTATGCTTCATTTGCCGATGTATTTGATAAAACTCAGTCTGAACGTCTTCCTCCTCATCGTTCGTGGGACTGATCTTCAACCTGGCAAGACTCCTCCCAGGGGACGTGTGTATCCACTTTCGTTACCTGAAACTCAAGCTACATCTGAATACATCCAAGAGAATCTCCAGCGAGGATTTATTCGACCTTCTACCTCTCCCGCAGGGTTTTTCTTCGTAAAAAAGAAGGATGGATCATTACGCCCCTGCATAGATTTCCGTGGACTTAACGCCATAACTATCAAAAATCCGTATCCCATTCCACTAATTACTGAGCTATTTGATCGCATCAAGGGAGCCCGGATCTTTACCAAGTTGGATCTTCGTGGTGCCTACAATTTAATTCGAATCAGGTCCGGTGACGAATGGAAGACAGCTTTCAACACCAGAGATGGGCATTATGAATATTTAGTAATGCCCTTCGGGTTATGTAATGCCCCCGCTGTTTTCCAGGGCTTCATTAATAAGATCTTCCGGGACTTGTTATATGTTTGTGTCGTCGTCTATCTGGACGACATATTGATCTTTTCGCAGGACCTGCCTTCTCATCATCAACATGTGGCAGAGGTCCTTTCCAGACTCCGGAAAAATTCATTATTCTGCAAGTTAGAAAAATGTTCATTCGAGTTGCCCCAGATTCCATTTCTGGGATATATTGTCTCCGGAGTTGGTCTTCAGATGGATCCAGAAAAGGTGAATGCTGTGTTACATTGGCCTCAGCCAACTACTCTTCGTGCAATTCAGCGTTTTTTAGGTTTTGCCAATTACTATAGACGCTTCATTCAAGATTTTTCCTCGATTGCATCTCCTATTGTGGCCCTAACTCGTAAAGGGGCCAATACTAAACAATGGTCCTCTGAGGCTCTTCAAGCCTTCCAGTTTCTCAAAGAGTCCTTCTCCTCTGCTCCTGTTCTTCGACAGCCTGATGTGACACTTCCCTTCTTCCTAGAGGTAGATGCCTCTAATGTTGGTTTAGGAGCCATTCTCTCCCAAAGATCGGAGCAACAAAAATTCCATCCTTGTGCCTTTTACTCTCGGGGTCTTCTGCCTGCGGAGAAGAATTATACCATCGGGGACAAGGAGTTGCTGGCTATAAAAGTAGCATTAGAGGAATGGAGATATTTGTTGGAGGGAGCTCGTCATCCTGTGACAATTTTTACTGATCATAAAAATTTGTCATATTTACAGTCTGCTCAATGTTTGAATCCTCATCAAGCAAGATGGTCTCTTTTCTTTTCTCGTTTTGAACTAATCATAACCTTCAAACCAGCTGCAAAAAATAAAAAAGCAGACGCTCTATCTCAAGCTTTTGTGACGTCCTCAGACGTTGAAGATGGTCCCAACCACTCTATATTAGACCCCAAATGTGTTTCTCTGGCTGCTTCTTCCACTAAGGTGCTACCATTTGGGAGAACCCTCGTGCCTCCTGCTCTTAGGAAGAAAATCCTTTCGTGGTTTCACTCTTCTCGTTTTTCTTGACACGCTGGTGAACGCAAGACCTTTGAAATTCTTTCTCGAAGTTACTGGTGGCCTTCTATGAGGAAAGATGTCAAAGACTTTATGGCTGCGTGTGAATTGTGTTCCCAGTTCAAGACTCCCCGCAGAACTCCAGCGGGTTTGCTTCAACCACTACCCATTCCTTCCAAGCCGTGGACCCATATTAGTATGGACTTTGTTACTGATCTTTCTCCTAGTAAAAACTGCAATACTATTTGGGTAGTGGTGGACAGATTTTCGAAGATGGCACACTTCGTTCCTTTGACCGGTTTACCTTCTTCATCTACTCTGGCTGATTATTTCATCAAAGAAATCTTCCGTATTCATGGATGTCCTTCCGAGATTGTTTCAGATAGAGGAGTACAATTTGTTTCCAGATTCTGGCGGGCCCTCTGTAAGACCTTGGGTATCCGATTATCACTCTCATCCTCCTACCATCCTCAATCAAACGGACAAACCGAAAGAGTCAATCAAGATATTGAGACTTTTATTAGGATGTTCTGTTCAGCCAACCAAGACAACTGGGTAGATTTGCTTCCATGGGCTGAATTCGCTCATAACAACATGTATCATGAGTCATCTTCTAAAACTCCATTCTTTGTGGTTTACGGTCACCATCCGTCTTTTCCGGAATTTTTCCTGCCCTCCCTCCCACCCAAGTTCCTGCTGTAGAGACTGTTTGTCAGACCTTCAAAAATATTTGGTCCCAGGTCAAAACCTGATTAAAGAAGACATCTGCCAGATATAAGTCTTTTGCAGACAAAAAGAGACGGGTTATTCCACCACTGAAAATCGGAGATTGTGTTTGGTTATCAACCAAAAATATTCGTTTGAAGGTCCCATCTATGAAGTTCGCTCCTCGTTTTATTGGTCCGTATAGGATCATTCAAGTGATAAATCCAGTTTGTTTCAAACTTCTACTACCTAAGAACCTTCGTATTTCCAATGCCTTCCATGTGTCTTTGCTCAAACCTCTTATCATCAACCGTTTCTCGGTCCCTCCTTCAGCACCGTGGCCAGTTCAAATTAATCAAGAGGAGGACTTTGAGATTACTCACATATTGGATGCAAAAATTTCGCGAAGAGTTCTTCATTTCGTCGTTCATTGGAAGGGCTTTGGTCCTTGTTATGTGCATTTTATCGCTAACCAATAACGATTGTCGAACCTCGATTTGTGTTTCCAAAGCACAAAGATTTATTCGCAATAAGTAGAATAAAATGCTCAAGCGAAGTAATAGTAAATACAGCCGTTACTTATCGCAGGCGCTCTGGATCCAGTGCAGTCATTCAATCCTGAAGTCTGGGGACAAGATGTCTGCACTCTGGATCACAAGCTGCTGCTTATATACACAATCAAATACAGTAATACAATGAAGATGGTATAGCTTGCATCTATTGGTCCGGGTCTAAGGAATGTCCAAGGGGTTGTCAATCATTGGCTGGTTCATCCTAAGGAATCCAAAGGAGGGGGTCATCTCTGCAGTGGGTATGCTCTTCCCGCCAGGATTCCTTAGTCTTAAGTAGTTCATAATTCCCTATCATTCATAACTTGCGTATGCACTCTGCGATTCCCTCGCAGAGTGAACCAAACAGTAGGATATGTAACAAGGTTCATTATGATACCACTCATGATGTTATTCCTTCAACCCGTTCCGTGTATTTCACTAATATGCATGTAACTCTGATATAACATATAAATACTACTATATTTCGACATAACTGACTATGTGTTGCAACTACCATTAATGTGTACTATTTTATAAGTATGCGTGTTTGTGCGAATGTATGGTAAAAGACCAATTACTGTTGCTGCCACGTGTAGTGGATGCGTACGCCCTTTCACGCCGTAGCGTGCCCTTGTACGTCGATGCGTACCGTACGCATCTTTTCAGACAAAGACAACCAAGTTTGCTAGACTTTAATTGAAATGACTTTATCCAATTTGCTGACTTCGACAGCTCCACCCTTTGAAAGTGTAATAAACTATCACCCAATCACCGTTTCAAGTTCAGGATTATACAATACTTCTTCACAGACCATGATCTCAGTATCTGGTACCACCCTTTCAGTCTCTTTCTCAGTGTTACTCCCATGAGACCGTTTTCCACACTTCAACACAGTAGGAACACATTTGACAACTAAACCAATTGCTAAGATGACACCCAGTATAAGGAGAAGGAGCTTACCTACACTAGCAACCATTTCTTGTACCCACTCCCCCAGACCGGAGAACCATTTCACAGGGTTCAACCACGAGAACCAACCCGCCACCTTTTCCCCGACCTCATATAACGAAGAATTATGGCTCTTTTGAAATTCCCATTTCAGCTGTAAAATTTCATCCATCTTCCGGTCTATAACCTCTTTAGGGTCATCAGTATTATTAGTAATGTACGTGCAACATTTGACACCGAACTGGGTGGCCAGTGTCACACAGTACCCACCAGTAATAGAGGTGAGATAATTTAGTACCAGTCTATGTTGCACCAACTCCTTCTTGTACGCTTGTAGCTCCCTTCCAGTATACCTGAAAGTGTCATCATACATCTCGGTGATATTATCTATTAATTTGGCTAGGTCTTGGATATATTTAAAGTTTTATGTTCCCCGAGCGGTCCTGGTGAGATCTAGAGCAACCATAACTTGGAAACCAGCAGTTTCACTAATCAATTTTGTAGCTATGGGTTCCTCACCAGGAATCATATTTCTCTTGCCACGGTGTTCATACTGTGTGTGTATGTATGGTGGTGATGTAGTCTTGTGAATATGAACCATTTCTTCATGAGTAATAGTCATGATTTCAGGAACCAGTTTAGCTAAGAAACACAAGCCCTTGGAACTCGGAGTCACCCAGGAATAAGCTTTTCTTCCACAAACAAAATACACATCCTCAGGGAGAACATAAGGGACGGTATGCCCATGAATTATATCACACAGAGTTTTGATAAAATTACCCATGCCTAGTGTCTCCATCTGCTCTAGACACGTGTCGGCATTAATGACATTTTTACATTTATCTGTAGAGACTTTTCCAATGGATACCTTCTTATGTTTGGTTATACGCCCTAATTTGTGACTTCCATCAATATTCCTGCCTAGTAGTGACCTTGTGAGTCTCCCTCTAATATGAGTGTGGCGAGCCATTGTCTGATCTGATAGGTCAGCCTCCCAATTCTCCAGGCGCTTTGCATGAGATATGTTTAGGCACAGCAAAGATCTGCCTATGGAGTATTGTCGAAGCGTCAGGCTAGGGGACCTAGTGTTATTGTACCTCCCTTCTATGGGCCTCCCACCCCTCAATTCGAGTACTTCGGATATGTTTAGAGGGAATGGCACTAGTCCTATGTTATGCTGCCCTTGAGGCACGTGAGAGCACACCCAACACTCGGTTTGGTTTAGCACCTTACGCACCAGGGAGTGATAATCCTCCAAAGGATGCCCGCCTATATTCAGAGTACTGGGGGACTGGCATCGTTGGATGCATCTCTCTTCAACTAGGGAGTCGCAGAACTTGCAGATACAATACTCATCAGACAATAGCCCATCACACTGCCTCCGAAGTCCTGAGCTAGCAGACCTTTTCATAACCCCTGGACCAAGTTTGATAATGGGCTGTTCAGAGTATCCTATTAACTTTTCTTCGGCCTCCATTTCATCCGTATCACTCCCAGAACTCTCCTCTGTCCTCCATTCTCCTTCACAAAAATAGAATGTCCTAGAAAAAGTAAAAACAAGGAAAATCCTGGAACAAAAGAAAAACAAAAACCGCCACTCCATCGCTGGAAAGATAGTTCTGAGGCAACGTCTCTGGTTCAGGTGTCTCAACTGCAGGCTTTAGATCTCCCGGAACAGGCTCACAAGTGACAGCTCTATGTCGTCGGTCTGAGTTTTGTCTTGCACTTTCTCCGGATTATGGACTCTCCTGCAGTGGGTGGAATGGACCCAAGTGTCTCTCTCTGCAACCTTCAGTGATGTAATACTGGTCAGCAGCACTTGGTACAGGCCTTCCCAACGGTCTGTTAAACAACCTGAACGTAAGAAATTGCGGATCATAACATAGTCTCCAGGTTCAACATCATGACAGTTCGTCTCTGGCATACCAGGTGACAGCACTTTTAGTTTTTGTTGTTGTTGTTTCAGCTGTCTACTCATTCTTATAAGATATTGTACAGTCACTTCATTATTACACTTTAAGTCGTCTTGTGGACTCACGATCAAATGAGGTTGTCGTCCGAACAGTATCTCAAAGGGGGACAGATTAAGAGGAGGTCTAGGAGTGCTTCGAATGCTATGGAGGACCAACGGCAAAGCCTCAGGCCATGCCAACCCAGTTTCAGCCATTATCTTACCCAGCTTGTTCTTTATAGTACCGTTTACTCTCTCCACCTTACCACTGGCTTGTGGTCGGTAAGGGGTGTGAAGTCTGCTACTGATTCCCATGAGTTTACACATATTTTGGAAGATATCACCAGTAAAATGGGTACCCCTATCACTTTCAATGATTCTAGGGATACCGAACCTACACACAAAGTCTTGTACAATTTTCTTTGCAGTGAACACAGCAGTATTAGTGGCTGCCGGATATGCTTCTACCCAACCGGAAAACACATCAATACACACTAACACATACTTTAGATTCCTGCACGGTGGTAATTGGATATAGTCAATTTGTATTATCTGAAAAGGTCCGTCTGTAGGAGGGATGTGGGATGGCTCAGTTGGAATAGTTTTCCCAACATTTTTCCTCAAACAAGTAAGACATGACATTGCTTTCTTACCAGCTTGAGAGGAAAATCCGGGAGCACACCAGTATGCTCTCACCAGTTTGCACATACCTTCTTTACCCAGGTGAGTCAGGCCGTGTGCTGCTTTAGCCAGGCTTGAATAGTATGTTCGGGGAGCTACAGGCTTGCCTTGTCCATCCCTCCAGAGTCCTGAGGACTCTTGACCACATCCCTTCGCCTTCCAGACCGCCTTTTTTCTGCAGGGAACACAAATCTTGCATTTCAATTAATTTCAGCATGTCTAATGTCTGAAAAACCATCATAGTCTCGGTCGATACAGTCATAGGTTGCCCTGCTGCCCATTTAGCCGCTTCGTTTGCCCTGTTGTTGCCCAATGACACTGGGTCTTCTTCAAAGGTATGGGCTTTGCACTTTATGACGGCTACTGTTCTGGGTAACTGTATCGCTGTCAGAAGTCCTTTTATGTGTTGTGAGTGTGCCACTGGTGTACCTGCTGCTGTCGTAAAGTTTCTAAGACGCCAAAGGGCCCCAAAATCGTGCACTAACCCGAAGGCGTACCTAGAGTCAGTATATAGGCTGATTTACCCTCTGCCAATTCACACGCTCTCTTTAGTGCTACTAGTTCCGCCACCTGGGCTGAGTGAGGTGGACCAAGGGTTCAGCTTCTACCACATCCTGATCGTCTACAACAGCGTAACCAGTACATAGCTCTCCTGTCTCTGTCTGTCTATGGCAACTTCCATCTGTATAAAACGTAAAATCTACATTTTCTAAGGAGGTGTCACGTATGTCGGGCCTTGCAGTAAAGGTCTGATTCAGGTGTTCCATACAGTCATGCGTGTCAGTATTCTTGCCTAACTCATCATCAACCAGGGTCTCCTCACCTCCCACCCTTTGTGTCTCTTGAGACACATACGGAAGGTATGTGGCTGGATTTAAGGTGTTACATCATTTGATGGTGATGTTTGAGGGTGCCATCAGGGCTAGTTCCCATTTTGTGAATCTAGCTGAAGAAACATGTCTGGTTTGGGCTGAATTTAACAGAGCTGATACAGCATGGGGTGTATAGATGGTTGAATTATGACCTAATACTACATCCTCGCTCTTACTTACTAGAAGGGCCGTTGCTGCTACACTTCTGAGACATGTTGGGAGTGATCTTGCCACATTGTCTAATTGTGCACTGTAGTATGCTACCGGTCTGCTAGCGTCACCATGTTTCTGTGCGAGGACACCTGCTGCACAGCCATCAGCTTCTGTACAAAATAGCTCAAAAGGCTTTTCATAATCGGGTATTCCCAATGCAGGTGCTTTAGTCAGACTATCTTTAAGATTAAAGAACGCTTGCTCTGACTCTTCTGTGTGTACAACACGTTCTGGTTTTGAGGAAGAGACTAGCTCCTGCAATGGTAATGCCAGAATAGAAAAACCTGGGATCCAGGATCTACAGTATCCACACATCCCCAAGAAAGTACGAATCTGCTTCTAGCTCTGCGGCAGAGTCATGTGTTGTATGGCCTCAATCCTGTCGGTTGTCAGCTGTCTTAGCCCCCTAGTGAGGCAATGTCCTCAGTATTTGACCTTAGTCTGACATGGTTGTAATTTATCCTTTGCCACCTTGTGCCCTGTTTGTGAAAGATGAAGCAACAACAATTTAGTATCATGCAAACATGACATAAAAGAATCAGAGCACAACAACAAATCGTCCACATATTGAATTAGAACAGACCCATTGTGGGGTTGAAAGGATTGCAAACAGTCATGTAAGGCTTGGGAGAAAATACTGGGGCTGTCAATGAACCCCTGGGGTAGTCTGGTCCATGTATATTGCACTCCCCTGTAGGAGAATGCAAAAAGGTATTGGCAGTTAGGGTGAAGAGGGTGAAGAGGGATTGAGAAGAAAGCAGAACATAGATCAATGACAGTAAAATGACTGGCAGACGGTGGAATCTGCATGAGGATGACAGCTGGATTTGGCACTACGGGGAATTGGCTCTCAACAACTTTGTTAATTCCCCTTAAGTCCTGGACTAATCTATAGCCCCCCCCCCCCCACTCTTCTTCACAGGGAAGATGGGACTATTTGCTGTACTGGCTGTACGGATTAAAATCCCTTGTTGTATCAGCCTCTCAATAACAGGATATACCCCTAGTTCCACCTCTGGTTTTAATGGATACTGTGGGATTTTTGGAGCTATCCTACCACTTTTTAGATTGACCATGACAGGGGCTACGTTTGCCATCAGTCCAGTGTCCTGTCCATCTCTGGTCCATAGGGAACCTGGTATTTCCAGCAACATCCCCTTTATTTGAGATGGACTTTGTTCTATAACAGGAGAGTGTAACATTAACCTTTGAGGGGTGTCCAATATATCCTGTACCTCATGTGCGACCTTCTCCGGTATATCTAAGAACACACCATCAGAAGTACAGTATATGACACATCCCATTTTACATAACAAGTCTCTCCCTAGCAAGTTAGTAGGAGCCGCTGCAGCTAAGAGAAACGAATGCTTAGTATGCAGAGGCCCGATAGTAACTTCGGCGGGTTTAGTTAGAGGATAATGTAACACTTTTCCCGTTACCCCCATAGCTGGAATGGTTTTACTGGTCACCTGTAGATTGAAAGGAGAGGTTATCACAGATCGGGCCGCCCCTGTATCTACAAGAAAGGTTTGTTTCCTACCAGCTATGTCAACTATCATTGTTGGTTCTTCACTCTGACTCTCAGTTAACCTCACTGGCTGTAGACTACAGGTATGACCTGACCCCTAGCGCTGACTATTGATTTCCCGCGCAGCATTTGCTGCCGTAATATGCGCGGGTAGATGTGAGTCTTCTAGTCTATGTGAATCCCTCCTTGGAGGATATCTATGTGACCCACCTTTCTGTGTATTGAGTCTTTCCTTTTTACACTCTCTAGCGTAATGTCCTTCCTCGTTACAGTTGAAACACCTGATCACTTTAGGTTTCCTGTTATATGGGTTGTATGCTGGCGGTTGTTTGACAATTTGTTCTATATTCTTTTGGTTAATCTCATCAGTCAAGGTGTCATCTTCCTTCAACAAACAACCTTCAATGAATTTTTGTATGTTAGTATTGGGAGGAAGACACGCCCTCAACACTACACGCCAATCCTTATTGGTTGGTTCGTGGGCATTTCCTAAGCCTTTAACACATTTCTGACACTTAGCCAACTCTTTTCTAGGATCTGGGAATTCAGTCATAATGGAACGTAATTCTGATCTAGTCCAGGGACAATGCATTGTAACATTTCTGAAAGGAACTACCCCATCCTTATCCGGTTTCCCATTGGGAACTGATATTGTGCGGACCGGGAACGCACCCTCTGGTACACTGACTTCAGGGGACACTACAGGATTTGCTGGTTCTAGATTTAGAACGCTTTCACTCCTAGTGATCACGCTACTCTCACCTATCTCAGCCATTTTCTCGTACTTGCGCTGAGCCTCTAGTACACTAACAGCATGGGCAATGGCCGAAATCACAGTGGGTTCATCTTCACTTTCAGATACACTTGATTTAAACTGGTTTAAAACAGGATACAACTTAGCAATTTTTCTATTTTCAGTTTTAACAACGGCTGTACTTACCCCTCCCGCCACATAAGGTGGCGGGGCGCGCTTGTGCTGAGTTCGCCACGCTTCGCAACGGTTACATCCGCCTTGCGCGCGCTTTTCGTCACGCCTTCTTCCGGTTTGCATTCGCTGCTCTGCCACGTGTTACCTTCCATTTGCCACAATTTTAAACAATCATTATGTTTATTCCTCACTTTCGTTGAGGTAATCAACCATACTTTATCTTTTACAGTATTTAGTACCTATGCATTAAAACTTCCTATTGTTGGGAAAGGCCTATCACAAGTTTTGGTCATCTTGACCCACGTGTCACAATACACAGTTGCGTATGCACCATATTTCTTACACATGAGAAACCTCGCTGAACCAATAGGGCCTTCCTTAGGCAGTACACTGACCATCTCTAGCATATGCTTAGCACCCATGTTGAACAATATACCAACTCTTTTGCTACAATCACACCTAGAGATCTCTAATGCTCGGTGAACGTATTTCCTTTAGCCGCGTTCACTCGCTTTTCTCGCCCCTGGCGAGGATCCCTAATACAGAAATATCACTGTGGGCCCCAAGGGCTATCAGCTCCTCGATACCCTGGCTCAACCACAAAATCTGCTGAGTTTATTATAACTGGGAGAACAAAGTCAATACAATCAACCAGCCTTTCCAATATAATTCCTCCTAGCTGCTTCACCAATTCGCACTCAAGATGCGGTTAGATCGCACTGCCCACCAATACTAATTATTAGCAAACCTTGCGATCTATTGGTAGCGCTTTGCGAAAACCCGGTTTTCGCATTCGGTATACCTGCCCTGTATACCGTCCTTCAGTTGGGCAATCCGCCTCGTCAGACAGCAACTGAGCACAATGAATAATGAACAGTGTATCTACGTTACAACATCACACACTATACACCTTTTCTGCGCAGAAAATCAAAAGTTCCCAACAACAGTAATGATATCTCAGAGGCTTTCACAAGTAATTATATTATGCACATATAATAACTATCAAGATGATTGTTTAACCACGTGGCAAATCTACCGGAAGTTCGCGTACGCACAGCAGGAAATACACATACGCTAAGCAATGTAATGCAGTTAAAACGCACAATGACAGAAAAAATAAACAGTTTTCTCTTTTGTCCCTAGGTTCTAGTTAGCGTGCCCTAGATAATGCAAAACGGACATTCGGTTTCACAACACAGAGTAAAATTCAGGTTTTGAACACCATGCGTTCTTACCCGTTTATGACGCGTCTCCACCCTTTGTTGAGGAACCGAAATCCGTTGGTCTTGCGTATCATCGGCAACGAAACCTCCAAAGCTCACGAGCCCCCAAATTGTTATGTGCGTTTTATCGCTAACCAATAACAATTGTCGAACCTCGATTTGTGTTTCCAAAGCACAAAGATTTATTTGCAATAAGTAGAATAAAATGCTCAAGCGAAGTAATAGTAAATACAGCCGTTACTTTTCGCAGGCGCTCTGGATCCAGTGCAGTCATTCAATCCTGAAGTCTGGGGACAAGATGTCTGCACTCTGGATCACAAGCTGCTGCTTATATACACAATCAAATACAGTAATACAATGAAGATGGTATAGCTTGCATCTATTGGTCCGGGTCTAAGGAATGTCCAAGGGGTTGTCAATCATTGGCTGGTTCATCCTAAGGAATCCAAAGGAGGGGGTCATCTCTGCAGGGGGTATGCTCTGCTCTTCCCGCCAGGATTCCTTAGTCTTAAGTAGTTCATAATTCCCTATCATTCATAACTTGCGTATGCACTCTGCGATTCCCTCGCAGAGTGAACCAAACAGTAGGATATGTAACAAGGTTCATTATGATACCACTCATAATGTTATTCCTTCAACCCGTTCCGTGTATTTCACTAATATGCATGTAACTCTATAAATACTACTATATTTCGATATAACTGACTATGTGTTGCAACTACCATTAATGTGTACTATTTTATAAGTATGCGTGTTTGTGCGAATGTATGGTAAAAGACCAATTACTGTTGCTGCCACGTGTAGTGGATGCGTACGCCCTTTCACGCCGTAGCGTGCCCTTGTACGTCGATGCGTACCGTACGCATCTTTTCAGACAAAGACAACCAAGTTTGCTAGACTTTAATTGAAATGACTTTATCCAATTTGCTGACTTCGACAGCTGCACCCTTTGAAAGTGTAATAAACTATCACCCAATCACCGTTTCAAGTTCAGGATTATACAATACTTCTTCACAGACCATGATCTCAGTATCTGGTACCACCCTTTCAGTCTCTTTCTCAGTGTTACTCCCATGAGACCGTTTTCCACACTTCAACACAGTAGGAACACATTTGACAACTAAACCAATTGCTAAGATGACACCCAGTATAAGGAGAAGGAGCTTACCTACACTAGCAACCATTTCTTGTACCCACTCCCCCAGACCGGAGAACCATTTCACAGGGTTCAACCACGAGAACCAACCCGCCACCTTTTCCCCGACCTCATATAACGAAGAATTATGGCTCTTTTGAAATTCCCATTTCAGCTGTAAAATTTCATCCATCTTCCGGTCTATAACCTCTTTAGGGTCATCAGTATTATTAGTAATGTACGTGCAACATTTGACACCGAACTGGGTGGCCAGTGTCACACAGTACCCACCAGTAATAGAGGTGAGATAATTTAGTACCAGTCTATGTTGCACCAACTCCTTCTTGTACGCTTGTAGCTCCCTTCCAGTATACCTGAAAGTGTCATCATACATCTCGGTGATATTATCTATTAATTTGGCTAGGTCTTGGATATATTTAAAGTTTAATGTTCCCCGAGCGGTCCTGGTGAGATCTAGAGCAACCATAACTTGGAAACCAGCAGTTTCACTAATCAATTTTGTAGCTATGGGTTCCTCACCAGGAATCATATTTCTCTTGCCACGGTGTTCATACTGTGTGTGTATGTATGGTGGTGATGTAGTCTTGTGAATATGAACCATTTCTTCATGAGTAATAGTCATGATTTCAGGAACCAGTTTAGCTAAGAAACACAAGCCCTTGGAACTCGGAGTCACCCAGGAATAAGCTTTTCTTCCACAAACAAAATACACATCCTCAGGGAGAACATAAGGGACGGTAGGCCCATGAATTATATCACACAGAGTTTTGATAAAATTACCCATGCCTAGTGTCTCCATCTGCTCTAGACACGTGTCGGCATTAATGACATTTTTACATTTATCTGTAGAGACTTTTCCAATGGATACCTTCTTATGTTTGGTTATACGCCCTAATTTGTGACTTCCATCAATATTCCTGCCTAGTAGTGACCTTGTGAGTCTCCCTCTAATATGAGTGTGGCGAGCCATTGTCTGATCTGATAGGTCAGCCTCCCAATTCTCCAGGCGCTTTGCATGAGATATGTTTAGGCACAGCAAAGATCTGCCTATGGAGTATTGTCGAAGCGTCAGGCTAGGGGACCTGGTGTTATTGTACCTCCCTTCTATGGGCCTCCCACCCCTCAATTCGAGTACTTCGGATATGTTTAGAGGGAATGGCACTAGTCCTATGTTATGCTGCCCTTGAGGCACGTGAGAGCACACCCAACACTCGGTTTGGTTTAGCACCTTACCCACCAGGGAGTGATAATCCTCCAAAGGATGCCCGCCTATATTCAGAGTACTGGGGGACTGGCATCGTTGGATGCATCTCTCTTCAACTAGGGAGTCGCAGAACTTGCAGATACAATACTCATCAGACAATAGCCCATCACACTGCCTCCGAAGTCCTGAGCTAGCAGACCTTTTCATAACCCCTGGACCAAGTTTGATAATGGGCTGTTCAGAGTATCCTATTAACTTTTCTTCGGCCTCCATTTCATCCGTATCACTCCCAGAACTCTCCTCTGTCCTCCATTCTCCTTCACAAAAATAGAATGTCCTAGAAAAAGTAAAAACAAGGAAAATCCTGGAACAAAAGAAAAACAAAAACCGCCACTCCATCGCTGGAAAGATAGTTCTGAGGCAACGTCTCTGGTTCAGGTGTCTCAACTGCAGGCTTTAGATCTCCCGGAACAGGCTCACAAGTGACAGCTCTATGTCGTCGGTCTGTGTTTTGTCTTGCACTTTCTCCGGATTATGGACTCTCCTGCAGTGGGTGGAATGGACCCAAGTGTCTCTCTCTGCAACCTTCAGTGATGTAATACTGGTCAGCAGCACTTGGTACAGGCCTTCCCAACGGTCTGTTAAACAACCTGAACGTAAGAAATTGCGGATCATAACATAGTCTCCAGGTTCAACATCATGACAGTTCGTCTCTGGCATACCAGGTGACAGCACTTTTAGTTTTTGTTGTTGTTGTTTCAGCTGTCTACTCATTCTTATAAGATATTGTACAGTCACTTCATTATTACACTTTAAGTCGTCTTGTGGACTCACGATCAAATGAGGTTGTCGTCCGAACAGTATCTCAAAGGGGGACAGATTAAGAGGAGGTCTAGGAGTGCTTCGAATGCTATGGAGGACCAACGGCAAAGCCTCAGGCCATGCCAACCCAGTTTCAGCCATTATCTTACCCAGCTTGTTCTTTATAGTACCGTTTACTCTCTCCACCTTACCACTGGCTTGTGGTCGGTAAGGGGTGTGAAGTCTGCTACTGATTCCCATGAGTTTACACATATTTTGGAAGATATCACCAGTAAAATGGGTACCCCTATCACTTTCAATGATTCTAGGGATACCGAACCTACACACAAAGTCTTGTACAATTTTCTTTGCAGTGAACACAGCAGTATTAGTGGCTGCCGGATATGCTTCTACCCAACCGGAAAACACATCAATACACACTAACACATACTTTAGATTCCTGCACGGTGGTAATTGGATATAGTCAATTTGTATTACCTGAAAAGGTCCGTCTGTAGGAGGGATGTGGGATGGCTCAGTTGGAATAGTTTTCCCAACATTTTTCCTCAAACAAGTAAGACATGACATTGCTTTCTTACCAGCTTGAGAGGAAAATCCGGGAGCACACCAGTATGCTCTCACCAGTTTGCACATACCTTCTTTACCCAGGTGAGTCAGGCCGTGTGCTGCTTTAGCCAGGCTTGAATAGTATGTTCGGGGAGCTACAGGCTTGCCTTGTCCATCCCTCCAGAGTCCTGAGGACTCTTGACCACATCCCTTCGCCTTCCAGACCGCCTTTTTTCTGCAGGGAACACAAATCTTGCATTTCAATTAATTTCAGCATGTCTAATGTCTGAAAAACCATCATAGTCTCGGTCGATACAGTCATAGGTTGCCCTGCTGCCCATTTAGCCGCTTCGTCTGCCCTGTTGTTGCCCAATGACACTGGGTCTTCTTCAAAGGTATGGGCTTTGCACTTTATGACGGCTACTGTTCTGGGTAACTGTATCGCTGTCAGAAGTCCTTTTATGTGTTGTGAGTGTGCCACTGGTGTACCTGCTGCTGTCGTAAAGTTTCTAAGACGCCAAAGGGCCCCAAAATCGTGCACTAACCCGAAGGTATTGGCAGTTAGGGTGAAGAGGGATTGAGAAGAAAGCAGAACATAGATCAATGACAGTAAAATGACTGGCAGACGGTGGAATCTGCATGAGGATGACAGCTGGATTTGGCACTACGGGGAATTGGCTCTCAACAACTTTGTTAATTCCCCTTAAGTCCTGGACTAATCTATAGCCCCTCCCCCCACTCTTCTTCACAGGGAAGATGGGACTATTTGCTGTACTGGCTGTACGGATTAAAATCCCTTGTTGTATCAGCCTCTCAATAACAGGATATACCCCTAGTTCCACCTCTGGTTTTAATGGATACTGTGGGATTTTTGGAGCTATCCTACCACTTTTTAGATTGACCATGACAGGGGCTACGTTTGCCATCAGTCCAGTGTCCTGTCCATCTCTGGTCCATAGGGAACCTGGTATTTCCAGCAACATCCCCTTTACTTGAGATGGACTTTGTTCTATAACAGGAGAGTGTAACATTAACCTTTGAGGGGTGTCCAATATATCCTGTACCTCATGTGCGACCTTCTCCGGTATATCTAAGAACACACCATCAGAAGTACAGTATATGACACATCCCATTTTACATAACAAGTCTCTCCCTAGCAAGTTAGTAGGAGCCGCTGCAGCTAAGAGAAACGAATGCTTAGTATGCAGAGGCCCGATAGTAACTTCGGCGGGTTTAGTTAGAGGATAATGTAACACTTTTCCCGTTACCCCCATAGCTGGAATGGTTTTACTGGTCACCTGTAGATTGAAAGGAGAGGTTATCACAGATCGGGCCGCCCCTGTATCTACAAGAAAGGTTTGTTTCCTACCAGCTATGTCAACTATCATTGTTGGTTCTTCACTCTGACTCTCAGTTAACCTCACTGGCTGTAGACTACAGGTATGACCTGACCCCTAGCGCTGACTATTGATTTCCCGCGCAGCATTTGCTGCCGTAATATGCGCGGGTAGATGTGAGTCTTCTAGTCTATGTGAATCCCTCCTTGGAGGATATCTATGTGACCCACCTTTCTGTGTATTGAGTCTTTCCTTTTTACACTCTCTAGCGTAATGTCCTTCCTCGTTACAGTTGAAACACCTGATCACTTTAGGTTTCCTGTTATATGGGTTGTATGCTGGTGGTCGTGTATGCACCCTTTCTAGAGCCTGTATACTTACCGTCATTAACCTATCACTCTTCTCCCTTTTTCTAAAAAGGTTTTTGTCGTGTTCCACAGCAACTTCTCTAAGAGAATCTACCGTGCTGCCTCTCCAACCAGGGGTTGAGGTTTGTACTCTTGTTTTTAGATTTTTTCTAAGGCCATCCATCAGTACCCCTACAGCTACCTCTCTGTGATGTGGGTCCTCACTTATGTTGGATATCCCAGTAAACCGTGTTATCGCTGCTATAGCTCTAGTGAAGTAATCGGCTGCTGTTTCACTATCCTTTTGTTTAATGGTGAAAATCTTACTCCAATTTACTACTACTGGAAAATAGATGGCTAAGTGTTTGACAATTTGTTCTATATTCTTTTGGTTAATCTCATCAGTCAAGGTGTCATCTTCCTTCAACAAACAACCTTCAATGAATTTTTGTATGTTAGTATTGGGAGGAAGACACGCCCTCAACACTACACGCCAATCCTTATTGGTTGGTTCGTGGGCATTTCCTAAGTCTTTAACACATTTCTGACACTTGGCCAACTCTTTTCTAGGATCTGGGAATTCAGTCATAATGGAACGTAATTCTGATCTAGTCCAGGGACAATGCATTGTAACATTTCTGAAAGGAACTACCCCATCCTTATCCGGTTTCCCATTGGGAACTGATATTGTGCGGACCGGGAACGCACCCTCTGGTACACTGGCTTCAGGGGACACTACAGGATTTGCTGGTTCTAGATTTAGAACGCTTTCACTCCTAGTGATCACGCTACTCTCACCTATCTCAGCCATTTTCTCGTACTTGCGCTGAGCCTCTAATACACTAACAGCATGGGCAATGGCCGAAATCACAGTGGGTTCATCTTCACTTTCAGATACACTTGATTTAAACTGGTTTAAAACAGGATACAACTTAGCAATTTTTCTATTTTCAGTTTTAACAACGGCTGTACTTACCCCTCCCGCCACATAAGGTGGCGGGGCGCGCTTGTGCTGAGTTCGCCACGCTTCGCAACGGTTACATCCGCCTTGCGCGCCTTCTTCCGGTTTGCATTCGCTGCTCTCCCACGTGTTACCTTCCATTTGCCACAATTTTAAACAATCATTATGTTTATTCCTCACTTTCGTTGAGGTAATCAACCATACTTTATCTTTTACAGTATTTAGTACCTATGCATTAAAACTTCCTATTGTTGGGAAAGGCCTATCACAAGTTTTGGTCATCTTGACCCACGTGTCACAATACACAGTTGCGTATGCACCATATTTCTTACACATGAGAAACCTCGCTGAACCAATAGGGCCTTCCTTAGGCAGTACACTGACCATCTCTAGCATATGCTTAGCACCCATGTTGAACAATATACCAACTCTTTTGCTACAATCACACCTAGAGATCTCTAATGCTCGGTGAACGTATTTCCTTTAGCCGCGTTCACTCGCTTTTCTCGCCCCTGGCGAGGATCCCTAATACAGAAATATCACTGTGGGCCCCAAGGGCTATCAGCTCCTCGATACCCTGGCTCAACCACAAAATCTGCTGAGTTTATTATAACTGGGAGAACAAAGTCAATACAATCAACCAGCCTTTCCAATATAATTCCTCCTAGCTGCTTCACCAATTCGCACTCAAGATGCGGTTAGATCGCACTGCCCACCAATACTAATTATTAGCAAACCTTGCGATCTATTGGTAGCGCTTTGCGAAAACCCGGTTTTCGCATTCGGTATACCTGCCCTGTATACCGTCCTTCAGTTGGGCAATCCGCCTCGTCAGACAGCAACTGAGCACAATGAATAATGAACAGTGTATCTACGTTACAACATCACACACTATACACCTTTTCTGCGCAGAAAATCAAAAGTTCCCAACAACAGTAATGATATCTCAGAGGCTTTCACAAGTAATTATATTATGCACATATAATAACTATCAAGATGATTGTTTAACCACGTGGCAAATCTACCGGAAGTTCGCGTACGCACAGCAGGAAATACACATACGCTAAGCAATGTAATGCAGTTAAAACGCACAATGACAGAAAAAATAAACAGTTTTCTCTTTTGTCCCTAGGTTCTAGTTAGCGTGCCCTAGATAATGCAAAACGGACATTCGGTTTCACAACACAGAGTAAAATTCAGGTTTTGAACACCATGCGTTCTTACCCGTTTATGACGCGTCTCCACCCTTTGTTGAGGAACCGAAATCCGTTGGTCTTGCGTATCATCGGCAACGAAACCTCCAAAGCTCACGAGCCCCCAAATTGTTATGTGCGTTTTATCGCTAACCAATAACGATTGTCGAACCTCGATTTGTGTTTCCAAAGCACAAAGGTTTATTTGCAATAAGTAGAATAAAATGCTCAAGCGAAGTAATAGTAAATACAGCCGTTACTTTTCGCAGGCGCTCTGGATCCAGTGCAGTCATTCAATCCTGAAGTCTGGGGACAAGATGTCTGCACTCTGGATCACAAGCTGCTGCTTATATACACAATCAAATACAGTAATACAATGAAGATGGTATAGCTTGCATCTATTGGTCCGGGTCTAAGGAATGTCCAAGGGGTTGTCAATCATTGGCTGGTTCATCCTAAGGAATCCAAAGGAGGGGGTCATCTCTGCAGGGGGTATACTCTGCTCTTCCCGCCAGGATTCCTTAGTCTTAAGTAGTTCATAATTCCCTATCATTCATAACTTGCGTATGCACTCTGCAATTCCCTCGCAGAGTGAACCAAACAGTAGGATATGTAACAAGGTTCATTATGATACCACTCATAATGTTATTCCTTCAACCCGTTCCATGTATTTCACTAATATGCATGTAACTCTATAAATACTACTATATTTCGACATAACTGACTATGTGTTGCAACTACCATTAATGTGTACTATTTTATAAGTATGCGTGTTTGTGCGAATGTATGGTAAAAGACCAATTACTGTTGCTGCCACGTGTAGTGGATGCGTACGCCCTTTCACGCCGTAGCGTGCCCTTGTACGTCGATGCGTACCGTACGCATCTTTTCAGACAAAGACAACCAAGTTTGCTAGACTTTAATTGAAATGACTTTATCCAATTTGCTGACTTCGACATCCTGAAGAGCGGTCATGGATCAAAGCAGAAGATCTTAATGCTCCAGCTCTTCTTAAGAAGTTTTATTCCAAGTTTCCGGACAAACCCGGTTCCAGGTGTTCTGTGCCCACCTTTAAAAGGGGGGGTACTGTCACTCACCGGACTGTGAGTGCCATTTCCCGTGTATTCAGGAACCGTGGCCGTCCGCCATCCTGAGGGTCTGCGCATGTGCAGCCCTTTCAAACATCCAGTACCTGTTGCTTTTAATTGATTGGATGATCAGGCAACCCTCCCTATTTAAACCACCTGTGATCATTACCTGGTTGCCTGATCTTGGAGTCTCATTCCCCATGAGCCTCTGAAGGTGTTCCTGTGTTCCTCGTGTATTCAGCTCCTACTGATTCCTGTTACTGCTATTGTGGTTTCCAGACCACTTCAACTCTCCTGTGTTCATCGTGTCTGCACACCGCTGATTCCTATCCGCTGCCTCCGTTACTTCTACAGAGTTCCTGCTCACTTCAACTCTCCTGTGTTCATCGTGCCTGCACTCAGCTAATTCCTATCCGCTGTCTCCGTTACCTCTACAGAGTTCCTGCTCACTTCAACTCTCCTGTGTTCATCGTGCCTGCACTCAGCTGATTCCTATCCGCTGCCTCCGTTACTTCTACAGAGTTCCTGATCGTCTCAACTCTCCTGGGTTTATCGTGTCAGCTCTCCGCTCCCTCCACCTCTACTACGGGATACCAGACAGCCTCAACTCTCCCGTGTTCTTCATGTTTCCAGTTCCACTTACTACTGCTTCCTGAGTATTGCTTTGTGGATTCTGGATTACCTGCCATGCGCTGCACCAACCTGATTACCGCTTCCACCCTCCAGTGGTCTCTCCTCCTGCCGGCCTTCAGCCGTTCAGGTATCTCTGCACGTCTCTCTGACAGCCTGCTCTCCTGAACCGCGGTATGCATACTTTCCATTGACTTTGCTTGTGTATTGCATATCCATCTGGACTGAGTTGTGTTCTCCTCCGGAGCCTCCTATCCACTGAAGCTATTGTTACTATTGACTTTGTCTCCTATTGCCTGGATAGTTATTGTGACTTTGTATACCTCAAGCAGTGCTTGTCAGTTATCGTTGTATTGTGGATATCATCGTGGGATCAAGTTCTGTGTGTCCCGTGTATACTCTGCCTAACATTCATCTCCTCATGCCCCTCCTCACATATATATAGCAGTGGTACAACTTGCTGACGCAGACCACTGACTCCTGTTCCCTGTGACACCAGTTTCTAGTATCCTCTCACATAAGCAGTGGTACAACTTGCTATACGCAGACCACTGACTTCCCCGTTACCTACCTTCACCTGGATTCCATTCCTTCACTATAGACAGCGGTACAACTTGCTATACGCAGACCGCTGACTCTCACTACCTCCTCGCTACTCCTGGACATTCCTCCTCACTATAGCAGTGGTACAACTTGCTATACGCAGACCACTGACTTTCCTCACGTTCCCTTGTCCATCTGGTTCCTCGTGTACATTCATCTACTCATTACCAGTTGCTGCTAGTCATAGACTTTCCTCGAGCATTCTCTCACCATCTGCTGTTTCTCCTGTTCCGTTGTCATCCTGCTACCAGAGAACCATAGTACCACCTCTATTTCTCTGGTAAGTCCATCATCTGGTGATATCCTGGGCAAAGACTCCTAGTGCCCGTGACAACTGCTTTACAGAAGCAGACGTGTCTCCAAAAGTAAGAGCAGCACTCAAAATTGAGTGGCACATCTAATTGGTATACTACGAATAGGGTGGATAATTATATGGCATACTATGAATAAGGGGGACAACTAAGTAGTAAATTATGAATAGGGGAGACAACTATATGGCATACTATGAATAGGAAGGCAACAGTGGCATACTATGAATTGGGGGGGCAACTGTGGCATACTATGAAGTGGGGGTGCTGTGGCATACTATGAATGGGGGTGGGCTGTGGCATACTATGAATAGGGGGGACAGCAGTGGCATACTATGAATTGGGGGGGCAACAGTGGCATACTATGAATGGGGGTGGCTGTGGCATTCTATTAATAGGGGGACAACAGTGACATACTATGAATTGGGGGAGCAACGGTGGCATACTATGAATTGGGGGGGACTGTGGCATACTATGAATGGGGGAGGCAACAGTGGCAAACTATGAATTGGGGGGCCAACTGTGGAATACTATGAATAGGGGGGACAATTGTGGCATACTATGATCTGGGGGGACAACTGTGGCATACTATGAACAGGGGGGGACAACTGTGGCATACTATAAATAAGGGGGACAACTATGTGGAAAACTATGAAGAGGACAACTGTGTGGTATACTATGAATTGGGGGACAACTGCGGCATACTATGAATTGGGGAGATAACTGGATAACTGTGTGGCATATTATGATATGGGAGCACAAATATATGTCATGATATGACACATATATATATATATATATACACGCACACGCCCAGCTGGCACACCTGGGTTTGACTAGACTTTAGCCGGCACACTGATAGAAAAAGGTTGCCAACCTCTGCTCTATTTTGCATGAATTGTCAATACATGCAAAGTAGTAAAGATCCCAGATCTCAGGCTTTATAGTGTTAACCCCCAAATTTCTGATAACTTTCTAATGTAGACCCCAAATCTCTGATGACTTTACAATACAGACTCCAAATCTCCAGTAAGGGCACAGTGCAGACTCAATAGAATAATTACAGCTCCTGTGGTTCTGCACTGTCTCTCTGCAGCTGGACTGCAGGGAAGCTGTCAAACACTTTAGGCATCTTCTGGCACCTATTTATTTATATACAGATCCCCAAACCCTCAATAACGCCAATGCTCCACGCATATTACAGTTCCATGTTTAGTCCAAAGCCTCCATAAGTATGCTATGACCTTGTGGTGATTTCTGTATCAACAGCCACTTTCAGCATACGTTACTGAGCTATTATTGGAACCTCCACAAGATCTCAGCACAAATATGGAGGATTTCAGTTATAGCCGCTACCCTGGTCCATAGAACCCGAGTATATGAGAATCATTGTTGGTCCCCAGGGGCCCTGGGTCTGGATGCAGCTGCAACTTCTGCAACCCCCAGTGCTAAGCAAGTGACTGTGATCGCCACACACAGACTGCTGATCACTAACAAAATCCCATCCGCTATAGTGTTTCAGAGCTAAACTGGTCTTATTACACTTATCACTACACTGCTTGGACAGATTTGCTCGGCTAAGAAAGAACTTGAATGTTTTCCTTAAAAAAATAAATGAAAAGAATTTACATTCAAAACACAAAGTACAAAGTCCCACTGCTGTGTTTACTTTTACAATAAAAAATATGACAATGGCTTTTCATGTTTACTATGCAACAAAAGTGGAATACATGATATATTATTAGCTGTAATAAGGTACTTCAATTGCTCAAATTATGCATTATGATGTTTATTGTTAAATACAGACAGGGTTGTATTCAGTATTTATGCTGAACTGGGCCATGAGGAAAGAACTAGCCGTAACATATGAAAGTGTCCTTTACTTGCTCAAGCGTCATACTCTTTTGTCCTTCAGTTGCTCATAAATCATACTGTACTGTCACACACTTGCTCATGCACCATACCCTTTTGTGCTCCACTTGTTTATTATGTCATTCTCTACTGTGTCACCCATTAACAATTATAACTAAGTAAAAATGTACATATACACATGGCTAGTTAAGTTTAAGCAGCAATATTAAAAAAAAGAAAAAGAACTAAATCACCATAAGACAATTTCCATGCTGCCCCTGAACAGTACAGTATCTGTAAACTACCTAGGAATTACCTATAGAAACACCCTTTCAGACTCTACCCCAGCCATCAAAATCTTCAAATGCTCTCTGAAAACCCACATCTTTATTAGAGCGTACCTCACCTATACTACACTCCCTTTACTTTTCAACTAGTCGTAAGCTCTCTTTTAAGCAAGGTGCTCCCTATCCTATCTTTTAATGTCTGCATTTATATTGTCTATCTTGTATGTCCCTGTTTTATGTAGGGATGTGCACCGGCGACTTTTGAGGTCTCGTGTTTTGTGTTTTGGATCCGGATTTTCGTTATTTTTGAGGTTCGGATTTGTCTCGCAAAACACTTGACGAAAGGTCTCGGTTCGGATTTAAGGTATTGGATTCGGATTTTTTTTGAAAAAAACATAAAAAGTTTAAAAATCAAGTTTTTGGGCTTATTTTCACTCCTAGGCTATTATTAACCTCAATAACATTCAATAACAAGCATTTCCACTAATTTACAGTGTATTCTGAACACCTCACAATATAGTTATTAGTCCAAAACGTTGCAACAAGGTATCTTTCTGGACTGCGTAGAGGAGTGGGTCACCACAATATATATTAAAAACCCTGAACTTTTATGATTCGCACCAATAATTGTACCTGGACTGCGTAGAGGAGTGGGTCACCACAATATATTAAAAACCCTGAACTTTTATGAATCGCACCAATAAATGTACCTGGACTGCGTAGAGGAGTGGGTCACCACAATATATATAATAAGAAAACCATCAACTGGTTTGATTCGCACCAATAAATGTACCTGGACTGCGTAGAGGAGTGGGTCACCACAATATATTAAAAACCCTGAACTTTTATGAATCGCACCAATAAATGTACCTGGACTGCGTAGAGGAGTGGGTCACCACAATATATATAATAAGAAAACCATCAACTTGTTTGATTCGCACCAATAAATGTACCTGGACTGCGTAGAGGAGTGGGTCACCACAATATCTTAAAAACCCTGAACTTTTATGAATCGCACCAATAAATGTACCTGGACTGCGTAGAGGAGTGGGTCACCACAATATATATAATAAGAAAACCATCAACTTGTTTGATTCGCACCAATAAATGTACCTGGACTGCGTAGAGGAGTGGGTCACCACAATATATTAAAAACCCTGAACTTTTATGAATCGCACCAATAAATGTACCTGGACTGCGTAGAGGAGTGGGTCACCACAATATATATAATAAGAAAACCATCAACTGGTTTGATTCGCACCAATAAATGTACCTGGACTGCGTAGAGGAGTGGGTCACCACAATATATTAAAAACCCTGAACTTTTATGAATCGCACCAATAAATGTACCTGGACTGCGTAGAGGAGTGGGTCACCACAATATATATAATAAGAAAACCATCAACTTGTTTGATTCGCACCAATAAATGTACCTGGACTGCGTAGAGGAGTGGGTCACCACAATATCTTAAAAACCCTGAACTTTTATGAATCGCACCAATAAATGTACCTGGACTGCGTAGAGGAGTGGGTCACCACAATATATATAATAAGAAAACCATCAACTTGTTTGATTCGCACCAATAAATGTACCTGGACTGCGTAGAGGAGTGGGTCACCACAATATATTAAAAACCCTGAACTTTTATGAATCGCACCAATAAATGTACCTGGACTGCGTAGAGGAGTGGGTCACCACAATATCTTAAAAACCCTGAACTTTTATGAATCGCACCAATAAATGTACCTGGACTGCGTAGAGGAGTGGGTCACCACAATATATATAATAAGAAAACCATCAACTTGTTTGATTCGCACCAATAAATGTACCTGGACTGCGTAGAGGAGTGGGTCACCACAATATATATAATAAGAAAACCATCAACTTGTTTGATTCGCACCAATAAATGTACCTGGACTGCGTAGAGGAGTGGGCACTGGGCACCACAATAAAATATATAAAAAACCTTCAACAGGTCTGCATTACACTACACATACGGCTGCTCCTCCATCCTCTCCATCATATACATGTTGGAGTTTTAGCATGTGACAACCTCTTGTTTTTGATAATGTCAGTGCATTTTGAATATTTTTCAATTTGCCCCACACCACTGAATGTACTTTATCTATGATACGCATCTATCTATCTTGACTGCGTAGTGTGGTGGCCCCGGTACACAATTTGGTACCGGGGCCACAATAAAATAAATACACCCTCCACGTGTCAGAATTCCACCAAACAAGTATCTGGACTGCGTAGTGGGGTGGCCCCGGTACCCAACTTGATACCGGGGCCACAATAAAATAAATACACCCTCCACGTGTCAGAATTCCACCAAACAAGTATCTGGACTGCGTAGTGGGGTGGCCCCGGTACCCAACTTGATACCGGGGCCACAATAAAATAAATACACCCTCCACGTGTCAGAATTCCACCAAACAAGTATCTGGACTGCGTAGTGGGGTGGCCCCGGTACCCAACTTGATACCGGGGCCACAATAAAATAAATACACCCTCCACGTGTCAGAATTCCACCAAACAAGTATCTGGACTGCGTAGTGGGGTGGCCCCGGTACCCAACTTGATACCGGGGCCACAATAAAATAAATACACCCTCCACGTGTCAGAATTCCACCAAACAAGTATCTGGACTGCGTAGTGGGGTGGCCCCGGTACCCAACTTGATACCGGGGCCACAATAAAATAAATACACCCTCCACGTGTCAGAATTCCACCAAACAAGTATCTGGACTGCGTAGTGGGGTGGCCCCGGTACCCAACTTGATACCGGGGCCACAATAAAATAAATACACCCTCCACGTGTCAGAATTCCACCAAACAAGTATCTGGACTGCGTAGTGGGGTGGCCCCGGTACCCAACTTGATACCGGGGCCACAATACCTCCTCCAAACATGCTACAGACAATTCGTCATTGAGATCCCATTAAGTATGTTAAAGACAGACAGGGTCCAAGTGTTATTAGTTGACTTTGTAAAGAAAAAAACTGTCCCTGTTGCACATAGTCGTGCAATGAAGACTTACTTTTTCATTTAAAGGCACGATCTTTCAAGTGTAGTGTTTGTAAGTCTAAGTCATATTATACTTTTGGTAAAATTGGTTTTTTTGGTTCCTCTTTATGTTAATTAATTAGTAATAGAATTAAAGTAGGAAATAGAATTAAATAGAATTAAAGTAGGAAATAGAGTGGTATAGAGTTGTAGTGTGGTATAGATAGAGTGGTCCACACAATATAATAATAAAACCCTCAACTGGTCTGAATTCCACCAAACAAGTATCTTGACTGCGTAGTGTGGTGGCCCCGGTACACAATTTGGTACCGAGGCCACAATATAATTAAAAAACCCTCCACGTGTCGGAATTCCACCAAACAAGTATCTGGACTGCATAGTGGGGTGGCCCCGGTACCCAATTTGATACCGGGGCCACAATACCTCCTCAAAACATGCTCCAGACAATTCGTCATTGACAGACCCCAGACAGACAGGGTCGTAGTGTTACTGTTTGACTTTGTAAACCCAAAAAAATGTCCCTGTTGCACTTGCACATAGTCGTGCAATCAAGACTGACTTTTTCATTTAAAGGCACGATCTTTCAAGTGTCAGAAAGAGAGAGAAGACACAGGAGAGGAGAGTTGTAGCTGGGGACCTGGGGTGGAAGCTCCCAGGCTCCCCCAGCATTGCCTGGAAGTCTGAGCGTGGTGACTGAGCCAGGGCAAGGAATGTGTGCCCTGGATGAGGGGGAGAACTCCATGCCACTATAGTGAACCCAAGAGAGAGGGGGACACTGCACATGGAAGAGGCCCTGGAGTGAGGGCTGCTACAAGAGGCATGGTAGCTGTAGTGTCAGATCCTGAGGCTGAGAGTACACAGAGTGACGTGTCAGAGCACAGGAGACATTATCCCCGCAGAGGAGGGATGAGCTGCAGTTGAGAGGTCTGCTGTTGAAATAGGACATGCACACTTTAACAAACCAATCATTTCAGCGACAGGGCCTACCAAACAACTTTGACTGAAATGATTGGTTTGTTTGGGCCCCCACACCAAAAAAGCTATTCATCTCTCCCTGTACAGACTAAACAGGCTCTACTGAGGCAAGATGTCGTCCTCATCCTCAACCTCTGATTCCTCTCCCCCTACAGTGTCTACTTCCTCCTCATCACACATTATCAATTCGTCCCCGCTGGACTCCACAACCACAGGTCCCTCTGTAGTATCTGGAGGGCAGTGCTGTACTTCATTGAGGAATTGATTATTCATTTTTATAAACATCATTTTTTCAACGTTGTGAGGAAGCAACCTCCTTCGCCGCTCACTGACCAGGTTCCCCGCTGCACTAAAAACTCTTTCCGAGTACACACTGGAGGGGGGACAACTCAGGTAAAATAGAGCCAGTTTGTACAGGGGCTTCCAAACTGCCTTTTTTTCCTGCCAGTAACAATATGGACTGTCTGACATGTCTACTTGGATGGTGTCAGCAAAGTAATCATCCACAATTTTTTCTATTGTGACAGCATCCAATGCAGCGAGAGTAGACATGTCTGCAATGGTTGGCAGGTCCTTCAGTCCGGACCAGATGTTATCAGCATCCCCGCCAGTGCCTCTTTTGGGAAAACTGAGCTTTTTCCTCGCAGCCATAGATGTGGAAGAAAATGAGGGTGGAGCTGTTGGCATGTCACGGTCCTCTTCAGAGGACAATCTCCTGACCAGCAGGTCTTTGCACCGCTGTAGATTTGTGTCCGCCGGAAACAGAGACACAACATACGCTTTAAACCGAGGATCGAGCACGGTGGCCAGAATGTATTCCTCTGACTTTAAAAGAGTGACCACCCTCGGATCCTGGCAAAGCGTACGAAGGGCTACATCCACAAGAGCTACATGCTTGCTGTAATCGCAATGGCTTACCAGCTCCTCCCTCACTTTCTCCAGCTGCTTCTGCAACAGCCTGATCAGGGGAATGACCTGACTCAAGCTGGCAGTGTCGGAACTGACTTCTCGTGTGGCAAGTTCAAATGGCTGCAGAACCTTGCACAACACGGAAATCAGTCTCCACTGCGCTTGACTCAGGCGCATCCCCACTCCTTTGCCTATGTCGTAGGTGGCTGTGTAGGCCTGAATGGCCTTTTGCTGCTCCTCCATCCTCTGCAGCATATAGAGGGTGGAGTTCCAGCGCGTCACAACCTCTTGTTTGAGGTGATGGCAGGGCAGGTTCAAGCTTTTCTGATGTGCCTCTAGTCTGCGGTAGGCACTGGCTGAATGCCGAAAGTGTCCAGCAATTTTGCGGGCCACCGCAAGCATCTCCTGCACACCCCTGTCACTCTTGAGGTAATGCTGCACCACCAAATTAATGGTGTGGGCAAAACATGGGACGTGCTGGAAATTGCCCATATTTAATGCCCGCACAATGTTACTGGCATTGTCTGACACCACAAATCCCCATGAGAGTCTAAGTGGGGTAAGCCACTGGGAGATAATTTCCCTCATTTTCTCTAATATGTTGGCAGCGTTGTGCCTCTTATTAAAGCCTGTAATGCACAATGTTGCCTGCCTTTGCATGAGCAGCCATTTTGTAGATGCTGCTACTGATGCAGCTGTTGCTGTTGCTGCGGAAGGGGATGCATCTACCCAGTGGGCTGTCACAGTCATATAGTCCTTCGTTTGCCCAGAACCACTTGTCCACATGTCCGTGGTTAAGTGGACAGTGGGTACAACCGCATTTTTAAGAGCACTGAGGACACTTGATCGTACTTCTCTGTACATTTTTGGTATCGCCTGCCTAGTGAAGTGGAATCTCGAGGGGATTTGGTACCGGGGACACAATACCTCCATCAACCCTCTAAATCCCACTCCACTGATGGCGGACACCGGGCGCACGTCTAACACCAACATTGCAGTTACAGCCGCAGTTATACGCTTTGCAATAGGGTGACTACTATCGTATTTGGTGGTCATGGCAAACGACTGTTGGACGGTCAATTGTTTGGTGAAAGACTTAGCGGTCTTACGACTTCCCCTCTGGGAAGATGACCGACTAACAGCAGCAACAGCAGCAGTGGCAGTAGTAGGCGTACCGCTGCAGGATTCCTCGGATGAATCCCGTATTGAGGAGGACTCAGTCTGGCTGGTGACTTGGGCTGCAGGACTGAATCTGATGGAGATTGTGGAGGAAGTTGACGAGGAGGGTGTTGCTGGTGTGTATCCAACTGGACCACGGGATTTAGGTGTCCCTGTACCGATGAGGGTCCTAGCCCCAGTTCCTGAACTAACCACTGAACTATGAAGGTTATTCAGGTGACGTATAAGGGAGGATGTTCCTAGGTGGGCAAGATCCTTACCCCTGCTTATTTGAGCTTTACATAAGCTACATATTGCCATACATTGGTTGTCTGGATTTGGATAAAAATAACTCCAGACCGAAGAGGTGCATTTTTTGGTCTTCTGACCAGGCATGACGATGGGCTTTTTCATCCCATGGACATCAGCTGTTTCCCCCCCTGGTGCCTCATTTACAATAACCACATCACCATCCTCATCATCAAGTTCCTCCACAGCGCCAGCTACATCATCAATAGCCTCCTCCCGAGCCACCTCTTCCCGTACAGTGATGGGAAGGTCAGGCTTGACAACCACCAACACGCTTGGACTCGCCTTGGGGATTTGTGATAATTTCTCTTTAGAAGGCAGAGTTGTTTGCTGTTTTGTTGCTGACAGCATAACTCTCTTCAATTTTTTGTAGGGGGGGGGAGGAGGAGGAGGGCTAAGATCCGTGGGTGAAGCTGAACCACTAGTCATGAACACGGGCCAGGGCCTAAGCCGTTCCTTGCCACTCCGTGTCGTAAATGGCATATTGGCAACTTTACGTTTCTCCTCAGATGATTTTAAGTTTCTCTTTTTGCTACTTTTTCTTAACTTGGGCTTTTTGGATTTTACATGCCCGGTACTACGAGATTGGGCATCGGGCTTGGAAGACGACGTTGATGGCATTTCATCGTCTATGTCATGACTAGTGGCAGCAGCTTCAGCATTAGGAGGAAGTGGGTCTTGATCTTTCCCTACTTTATCCTCCAAATTTTTGGTCTCCATTATATGTAGCACAAGATACTGCAGAATGTGTGAACTTGTTAATATTGCAGTACCAATGGACTTATAATGCTGGATTGGTTTTGCAAATTTGGTTATAATTATTATATATATTTTTTTTTTTTTAAATTTTTTATTTTTTTTTACTTTTTTTTTATTTTTTACAAACTTGGGAATAATGGGGAAATAACTATGCCCTTAGAAGCACAGAGCACAGGACACAGCACCACTGGACTGAACAGGACACGGCACAGGACCCAGCAGCACTACGGAACTCAGCAGGACAGAGCACAGGACACAGCACCACTGGACTGATACTGCAGAATGTGTAAACTTTGTAATATTGCAGTACCACTGGACTTTTACTGCTGAATGTGTGAACTTGGTAATATTGCAGTACCAATGGACTTATAATGCTGGATTGGTTTTGCAAATTTGGTTATAATTATTATATATATTTTTTTTTTTTTTAATTTTTTATTTTTTTTTACTTTTTTTTTATTTTTTACAAACTTGGGAATAATGGGGAAATAACTATGCCCTTAGAAGCACAGAGCACAGGACACAGCACCACTGGACTGAACAGGACACGGCACAGGACCCAGCAGCACTACGGAACTCAGCAGGACAGAGCACAGGACACAGCACCACTGGACTGATACTGCAGAATGTGTAAACTTTGTAATATTGCAGTACCACTGGACTTTTACTGCTGAATGTGTGAACTTGGTAATATTGCAGTACCAATGGACTTATAATGCTGGATTGGTTTTGCAAATTTGGTTATAATTATTATATATTTTTTTTTTTTTTTAATTTTTTTATTTTTTTTTACTTTTTTTTTATTTTTTACAAACTTGGGAATAATGGGGAAATAACTATGCCCTTAGAAGCACAGAGCACAGGACACAGCACCACTGGACTGAACAGGACACGGCACAGGACCCAGCAGCACTACGGAACTCAGCAGGACAGAGCACAGGACACAGCACCACTGGACTGATACTGCAGAATGTGTAAACTTTGTAATATTGCAGTACCACTGGACTTTTACTGCTGAATGTGTGAACTTGGTAATATTGCAGTACCAATGGGCTTATACTGCAGGATTGGTTGTGAAAATTTTGTGGTAATTAAAAAATATTAAAGTAGTTTTTGGTATTTTATAAAAAAAACTTTTTTTTATTTTTTTAAACACAGGGGAATATTGGGGAAATAACTATGCCCTTAGAAGCACAGAGCACAGGACACAGCACCACTGGACTGAACAGGACACAGCACAGGACCCAGCAGCACCACTGACCTCAGAAGGACAGAGCACAGCACACAGCACCACTGGACTGATACTGCAGAACACAGCACAGCACAGCACTAAACAGCACTAAACAGCACAGCACTAAACAGCACAGAACTAAACAGCACAGAACTAAACAGCACAGAGGACCACCTAACACACCCTCCCTCTACCCTGATCAATGCCCGAGTGAAGATGGCGGCGACTAGCGGGGAATTTATAGGATCCGAGTATCGCGAGATCCGACAACGGGATTATGAGTCAGAGCCTCAGTTTCACTTTTGAATTTGGCGCCAATACCCGGATCTGTCTCGGATCCGACTCGGATCCGCAACGTTCGGGTGGGCTCGGATTTCAGAAATCCGAGCGCGCTCATCCCTAGTTTTATGTATGTACCTTTTCCCCCACTGTCCGGTGCTGCAGCGCATGATGTTGTCTTACAAATAAATGGCAATTATAATAATCATGTACTTTGCTATATCAAATTTGGCCAAACAAACACACACAGTAAATCCCTTTATTTTCCATGTAGATGTCCCTGATAACTAAGTTGACATATCCTAATTTTAATATTTTGAGATGTTCCTAAAAGCTAACTTGATACATCCTATTTTGAGTTTTATTATCTTGATAATTAATACAAAATTCATGGTTTCACATTTATACTAGATTTCTACTAGATAATAATTGGGGGTCTAGTTATTAAAATGCGACAATAAATATAATCCCCTATCACAGCAATTTATTAAATAAAATATCTTCGAAAAGACCCAGCAAATCTTAACATCTGCAAAGTGGTATCGTTGGTGGTAACCCTTTGATGTATCAATGTATCCATTTTCACCAGAGATAGGGCTTTTCAGCCCTTAATAAATAGACCCCATGGTCATCAAATGGGGAGCAATGCCTGTAACTATAATTACACTAATAGATATATCGGATGAAACACGACACCATTCATATGATTTCGATACAGCTTCATTTCACAACAGCAGTATAACAAAGTAACTATTAGACCAGTAGACAGAGGTACACATTCAAAAAGGATTATTTGTTATTTACTACTGGTGTCTGTGAACAAATAGCAGTTTGGTGCCCTTTACCCCTTCAAGGTTGCCCAAGTTTATGAAGATGAGTGAATACACAGGACTCTGGGAATCAGGGCAGCTTCAGTAATGCACTCTTAGCTAATGGTGTGAGGGTAATTTTCTGGCGTCAGCTGTAATAAACAGAAAAGGGCTGTGTTTACACACCTTGATTTGTTGTGTGTTATTTGTCTTAATTGGCCGTGTGAGCCATCATAAAACAAGACGGAAAACATATACTGCCCAACACACATTCTCAAGCCTTACCTCTGCTAAAAGCTTTTCCGAAGGTCAGATTATGTAGAAATAATATAATAAACAACAGAATGTTGAGGAAGAATGACTGAAAAACTTGAAACCTTGAAAAGAACTTGGTCTCCAATGTGTTGGCAACAAAGTAAAAACATAATGCTACCATGTTAGTCAGCATTACCCCAAATACTTTTAATTTAACCACAGACTGTAATATACATTAACTGGAGACCGCAACATTCTAAGCTTTCCTACTAAAGGAAAAATATAGATGATAGTTATAGAAAGCATTTCCTCGCATAGTAAAAACTAAGCAAATTTAGGAAACTTAGAAAAAGTGATAACAATCTAGAGATTGGAAAATTAACTTTACATTCATTCAATATTCTTACAATACATCTGTAGAGTCTTTTTAAGGTATGTAGACCTACCTTTATTCCATGGGCATCAGCTACAATATATAGTGGCTTGGTAGAGTTGTGGATGTTGTGGATACACTTTACAAAGCCGCTATATATCGAAGCCTCAAGAGAAAAAGAGACTATATCTATAATATTCCTTCTATTTCAGAAATTGTATTTAATAATATTGACAGTGGTATGGATTATCCTTTATGCAACTTAGGTACGAGCCTAGGGCTCAGCTGGTATAGGGGGGTCAGAGCACAGCTGCCTGTTTATTTATTTATTATTTAGATATTTAAGTAATTAATGGTGCCACCAAATAACATATACTGCATAAAGTGTTAAGGCCATTGGCATAGTTCACGCTGAGCAGCAGAAACTACATCAGAGCAGCCATATAACTTAACCTTACTTGTTTACAAAATGAATTTGGTGAACAAAATTTCCACCTGTTTACAAGTTTTTGCCGTGAGGGTCTATGGAGTAAAGGAAACACTGGAAATCACTGGGTATAATGATGTACATGGCATGAGTTTAAAGTATATGGCACAGTCTATTGCATGATGGGATAGTGAAAAACTTTACACTAAAGCTGCTCTGATTCTGCACAATTAATAAAATGTGTATATTAGTTTAGCTACTGTGTTGATTTGGTGAACACATGGGGAGTACACATGGGTATTGCCCTAGGGTGGCAATTGAAATGACTCTCTTGCAAGCCTCTAAATAAATCAATGTCAACTGGATTATTTCTTGTCTCCTACCTGTGGGTGGTATGGGCGCATTTCTCACAAGCCCCTACTTCTGAATTACTCTCAGGTCTGCCACCCGATTCTTGATCAGTCTCTCTCGCTTGGGGTCAAAGTGGGCGTTCAACAAATAGGACTCTGTACATGTAGATTTAATAACAAATAACTTGAAGAAGTACAGATGCAGTAAGAGTAGGTGTATCAATACCAGTTGATGAAATAATGGTGACCAGGCTGTCTTTTAATTAAAACAAATACGTTTATTTACATCATTTTTTTTTTTTAAATCAAAAACTTTTTATTTGGTTTCTTTAAGCACATACAAAACAAAAATAAACCAAACAAAAAAAATACACAAACATGACATCTTGGAAATGTAAGGCTTCCAAAATTACATTTGGAAGTTCACAGGAAATCTGTTGATATACCAATGTTCACAATAAAACCAATAAGTCTTTTTTACGGAATGTAACAGCATTATGGAAGAGTAAAATTATATGGTTCACGACAGATAGTGTTTTAATAGTAAAAAATGAAGATTGCAGCGGAATTCCAAACCCTTACACGGAACGAGTCTTCCACATTGACCCACTCTCCCCAACCTCCAAAATATATATTAATCAGAGGACACCAAATCATCAGAACAAGCTCGATATCTAGACGAATACCACCTGGACCATATTTTATGATATTTTTATTTAGCATTTCTACTTGTATACACATATCTTTCGTGTTGCACAGTGGCATTAACCAGTGCTCTCCACTTGTGAAAATCAGGTGGGTCAGGTGCCAGCCATGCCCTAGAAATCACCAGCTTGGCAAGTGTCATTAAATTGAAAATATAGGCAGCTGCATATTTATTCATTAAGTCTTCAAAAGAAATACCATATAAACAGCATTAGGGATTCAAGGAAGAAGCAAGGGGAACAGTATTAAGAACACAAACTTCTCACCAAAAAGTATTTACAACAGAACACTCCCACAGCATATGCCAAAAATCAGCAGACAGTCAGCAACATTTTTGACAGGACAAGTCAGCTCTCTGGCCCATACGATGCAAACCCATTGGAGTAAGTTATACTCTATGCAACATATAAATGTATTTGTTGGTAGCAAAGACAGGATGTGGCATTGCGGAGATATATATAAGCATATGAGATCACTCTTCGTCTAATAAGAGTCCTAAATCCACCTGCCATTTGGCTTTTAGTGAGTCTAGGTCATTCGGGGCAAGTGAACAGTTAAGGTTTGAGTAGAGTTGGGATATAGTGTTCCTCGTACCCACACTTTGCAGAAGAGTCTTGAGAGGAGATGCCTGAATTAGTTGGGAGGATGCAGAAAACTGCGTGTTAAGGGAGTGTCTTAGTTGGAGGTAGCAGTAAAAAGCTGAGTTAGGTATTCCCTTTTCCTGCGACAATTACGGAAAGGTTTTCAAGGAGCCCGACTGATATAGCTGCCCAATATTCACTATACCATATTTCCGCCAGATGTTGTATTCTCTTAGCTCATTAAGTTCAGGGAAGGAGGGATTATGCCACAAAGGAGTAGAAGGGTCTAAACTCTGACCTGTCATTATATTATGTGTGTCACGGATCTCAAACAGAAGTACAGCTAGGAGTCATGGATAGGTGAAAACACTCTGTGTTTATTTGCAGAGAGGTGTTAACAACAGGTAATAAGGAGCAGTGATAAATACCAGGTTCCAGCTGATGCAGAAAGTAGCATGAATGTCCAGAAACAATCAGGTAAGGACAACAGGAAATTACATCAGGATTGGACAACAGGAAAGGACAACACAGGATGGGACAACAATAACCAGCAATGACTGCTGGGAGGAACAGGTATATATAAGGGGAATGAGACACACCCAGGTGCATGAGATAATTAGTGAACATACAGGTTAACTCCTTAAGCACAAGAATAATGCACAATAGCAGCACCTCTGGTGAAAAGAGGTACTGCTGGAACACAAAATAGAAATACAAATAATAGAATGACAAAAAGGCAGGAGCTGCCATGCAAAGCAGCATGTAATGCACACGCTGTAGGCAGATCATGACAGTACCCCCTCCCTTAAGGGCGGATTCCAGACACCCAATTACCAAAAATGTCTGAATTCATCGGAATCATAGTCCAGAATTGGGGGCCCGGCAGAAAAGTCCTCGTCCATGGGTGGACGGGCAAAGGAGACTATGCCAGCTGCCAGTTCAAGCTCTGTAGACCTTGCTCTCTTCTTTCGCTTTTTCTTTTTGCGAGAATTCCCTGGAACAGCAGTTTGAACCAATTGGGTGGAGCACAATGAAATCTCTAGGCCAGGTGAGATGGGTGGACCTGCTGACAATACAGAGGCCCCGTAACAAGGCATAGGAGGTGTTGGTGAAAACTTGTTGATCACTGCCTCGACAAATAGTTATAAGTCAGAAAGAATGGGGTGATCAGACTCAACAAAAGGGTTTGCCCATTCCATAGCCTCTCCTCTAAAATGTGTTAACAAAAACAAAACTTGCCTCTTTGGGTCACTGACAAGGCTAGGTACCGAGGGGAAATAAGAAGCACAAAACCTCAGTAGAGCACTACATTGAGAAAGGTGCCCCTCAAAGGTAGGTGGCAGCTCAGACTTGGCACCCTCGGCAACGGATGGTTCGGACTTGGCAGCAGGCTTGACAGCTGGCCCGGACTGGACGGCTGGCTTGGCAGCAGGTCCGGACTGGGCGGAAGGCTTGGCAGCTGGCCCGGACTGGGCGGAAGGCTTGGCAGCTGGCCCGGACTGGGCGGAAGGCTTGGCAGCTGGCCCGGACTGGGCGGAAGGCTTGGCAGCTGGCCCGGACTGGGCGGAAGGCTTGGCAGCTGGCCCGAACTGGGCGGAAGGCTTGGCAGCTGGCCCGGACTGGGCGGAAGGCTTGGGAGCTGGCCCGGACTGGGCGGCAGGCTTGGGAGCTGGCCCGGACTGGGCGGCAGGCTTGGGAGCTGGCCCGGACTGGGCGGCAGGCTTGGGAGCTGGCCCGGACTGGGCGGCAGGCTTGGGAGCTGGCCCGGACTGGGCGGCAGGCTTGGGAGCTGGCCCGGACTGGGAGGCAGTCCATGTGGTTCAGCACCAAGTGGTAACTCGGGCTGAACCACATGGACTGGCAACTCGGGCTGGACCGCATGGACTGGCAACTCGGGCTGGTCCGCATGGACTGGCAACTCGGGCTGGACCGCATGGACTGGCAACTCGGGCTGGACCGCATGGACTGGCAACTCGGGCTGGACCGCATGGACTGGCAACTCGGGCTGGACCGCATGGACTGGCAACTCGGGCTGGACCGCATGGACTGGCAACTCTTCTGGAGCAGACTGGAGGGACAGGACCCCCTCTGGAGAAGTCTTTAAGGGCAGCGCCCCCTCTGGAGCAGACGGTAAGGGCAGCGCCCCCTCTGGAGCAGACGGTAAGGGCAGCGCCCCCTCTGGAGCAGACTGGAAGGGCAGCGCCCCCTCTGGAGCAGACTGGAAGGGCAGCGCCCCCTCTGGAGCAGACTGGAAGGGCAGCGCCCCCTCTGGAGCAGACGGTAAGGGCAGCGCCCCCTCTGGAGCAGATGGTAAGGGCAGCGCCCCCTCTGGAGCAGACGGTAAGGGCAGCGCCCCCTCTGGAGCAGACGGTAAGGGCAGCGCCCCCTCTGGAGCAGTCTGGAAGGGCAGCGCCCCCTCTGGAGCAGACTGGAAGGGCAGCGCCCCCTCTGGAGCAGACTGGAAGGGCAGCGCCCCCCCTGGAGCAGACTGGAAGGGCAGCGCCCCCTCTGGAGCAGACTGGAAGGGCAGCGCCCCCTCTGGAGCAGACTGGAAGGGCAGCGCCCCCTCTGGAGCAGACGGTAAGGGCAGCGCCCCCTCTGGAGCAGACGGTAAGGGCAGCGCCCCCTCTGGAGCAGACTGGAAGGGCAGCGCCCCCTCTGGAGCAGACTGGAAGGGCAGCGCCCCCTCTGGAGCAGACGGTAAGGGCAGCGCCCCCTCTGGAGCAGACGGTAAGGGCAGCGCCCCCTCTGGAGCAGACGGTAAGGGCAGCGCCCCCTCTGGAGCAGACGGTAAGGGCAGCGCCCCCTCTGGAGCAGTCTGGAAGGGCAGCGCCCCCTCTGGAGCAGACTGGAAGGGCAGCGCCCCCTCTGGAGCAGACTGGAAGGGCAGCGCCCCCCCTGGAGCAGACTGGAAGGGCAGCGCCCCCTCTGGAGCAGACTGGAAGGGCAGCGCCCCCTCTGGAACAGACTGGAAGGGCAGCGCCCCCTCTGGAGCAGACGGTAAGGGCAGCGCCCCCTCTGGAGCAGACGGTAAGGGCAGCGCCCCCTCTGGAGCAGACGGTAAGGGCAGCGCCCCCTCTGGAGCAGACTGGAAGGGCAGCGCCCCCTCTGGAGCAGACTGGAAGGGCAGCGCCCCCTCTGGAGCAGACATTTCCCCATTAGCAATATCCCCATGGGTAATAGGAGCACATTTCCAGAAGCATATGACTCTGCCTGCTCTCCCAGAAAACCCAACAGATCTATAGGAATTTGTGTAAGCTGTGCTGCATAGTAGTATAGGCGTAGGTTTGGAAGGGCTAATCCTCCATCAGCCTTAGAACTAAATAATGTAGCCAATCGGATACTGACCCCATCCCCTCACCCTTACAAATGAAGAGATGAGCTTGTCTATCTTATGGAATATCGCCCTTGGGCGGTATACTGGAGAGTGCTGGAATGTATGAAAATTTTGGCTGCACAACCATTCTAAATAAATCGATCCTGCCTATAACTGTGAGGGGAAGTCTCTTCCATGTATGAGATTTTGTTTTAAAGTTTTTGATAACCGGGTTAATGTTGAGAGACAAAAACTCACACGAAAATTTGGATATCCAGATCCTGAGATTTTTAAAACATTTGGTCTATTTAAGGGAATGTCTATTCTGCTATCAGGGGGGATTACACCATGAAGTGGGAATATATAAGATTTGTCCCAGTAAATCTATAGACACGAAAAATATTAAAGATTATTAGCCACCTCTAAGAGGTTGTTAAGGGAGGCATCAGAGTCGGAAAGGAATAGTAAAATGTCGTCAGCATAGAGAGCTATAGTATCTTGTGTTTTCCCCTCTGGGAGCCCGACAATTTGTGGATGATCTCTAATTAAACAGGCTATGGTTCTATGACCAGCACAAATAGTGCTGGAGACAAGAGGCAGCCTTGCCTTGTCCCTCGTCCCAATTTAAAAGATGGGGATGTGTGGTCATTTACTGAAACTCTTGCTGCCGGTGATGAATACAGTAGCCTAATTCACTTAATAAACTCCATTCCCAGCCGAAATCTGTGCAACACCACCCATAAGTACTCCCACTAAACCGATTTGAAGGCCCTGACAGCATCCAAAGAAACCACCACTGCCCCCTCCTCAGCCGAGTGGGGCAACTGACTGTGAGTATAAAGCCGTCTTAAATTTGAGATGGTGAATTTACCAGGCATAAATCAGGTTGAACTATCTCAGAAATAACCAAATTTAGTCTGGAGGTGGTCGAAAAGTGTGCCCAAATGGACGATTATCGCCTCATTTGGTTGGTCGTACCGTTTAATATTTACGGTCCAATCTCCTTTCCGCTGTGTAGTGTGTATAAACTTCTGACCAATCCACAACAGTGAGTACGAAATTACAGTCATTGCTCACGACAACATGGCTGTAAAAAGTCGCTAAAGGGACATCCGCTCTTCCCTTTATCGTCCTAAACAAGGCTAGTGTGTATGCAGTCCATGGCCCGAGCGATCGGATCATCGATCGCATGTAAAATCACTCTGCATAAAATGTTGGTCAAAATTTCTGTAGTGTGTATCCAGCTTTAGAGGCATAAACACCTTTATAATATAACAATTTCACCTCCCTTAAAAATGTTTACATGTTGATTATTGTAAATTGTTGGGATACTTCTACTAGATTGCTTCTCCTTTGCTAGGCATGCTAGGTAGGTTCCACCCATATCAGCCTCTGAGTATTGTCGGGGTTGTGAGAATAGAAGGCGGCGCTTAGACTTGTCAAAGAGATAGTCTCTCCATTCTAACTGAGCCTTTAACCATTGGAGATGATCCTCTGGTGTATGTAAGCTAATATATAGACACTCCAAATCCCTACAACACTGTTCCAACACAGATTCTATTTTCCTATTTGAATTTTGTCAGAAATATTTTTAATTAGGATCCCCCATAGAAAAGCCTTAAATGCATCCCAAAGGACATCAGAGGTTGATGACATATTATTATCAGTAAAGTATCCTTCCCAACGACGTAAGGTTCACCCCAGTACCCATTGTATCCAACCAGAGTGGGTTTAACTTCCAATATCTCACTTCTCTGTCATTTCTCGGGTCAATACATATCAGGACTGGGGAGTGATCCGAAATGCCCCAGGACAGGAATTCAATAGAAGTAACACATGGTGATAAAGATAGTGAGGTCAAAATCAAATCTATTTGCGAAATGCTGTGGTAACTGATAGAGTGGCAGGAGAATTGTTGTTGGCCAGGATTTCTACACCTCTACACATCAACCAGACCCATCTCATCAACAAGGGGGGAAAAAGGTGTGGGATCGCCCGGGAGAGGTGTGTTTGACTCTCGCCATCTATCTAATCCTGTGTGGAGAAAATTGTTAAAATCTCCCAGACACACCACTGGGGTGGCCGGAGAGAGTTCCATGAAATTGGAAGCTTTGCACAAAATATCACCATTATATGGGGGCGGAATATAAATTGCCAGTATTACAAGCGGAGAAAAGTTAATGACCGCCCTAAGAAACACGTATCTCCCATAGGGATCAATCTCCACATGTTCTATCATAAAAGGTAGAGATTTCCTGACTAATATAGAAACTCCTCTGGAATTAGCAGAATGCGTAGAATGATACGCCCACCCCACCCACTGACGCTTTAAAGCTATAACTTTACTACCCGAAGATGCATCTCAACCAAACAGGCTATGTCTACATTATATTTTTGAAGCTGGGATAGCACAAGGGAGTGTTTAATCTTTTCATTCAACCCTCTTATATTCCATGCAAGCAGACGAAGCCCCCCCGAACGGTGGTAACTTACAGCCATGCAGAGTCATACAACATTGGAGAGCATCGAATATAAGCTAGGAGGAAGGAGCAAACTGCTAGAGAGAAGAGTCTGGAGACCTGTTCTTTGTACAATGAAGAGTGGTCAATTACCTGAGTCATAAGTAAATATAGAGGCATTGTGCTGAAGACAATAAAGACAACAATAATACAAATTGAGTATTTTCTAAGTGCAAAACTCCTCCACACAGGAGGTTAGAATAAGAAAGCAGTGCACCTTCTAACAACCCCACCCCGTATACCCCAACAAATGAACTAAGATATACTTCATCCCTAAACGATCCCTTTAAACACTATAACTGTCAGGAATCGAACCCAGAGCTTCTGCCTCTGTCGACTGCTGCTCTACTGACTGAGCTTGAGATTGCCAAAACAGATTCTTAATTCTTTATTTTAGCTACCTTTTGTTGCCTGGCCTTGTGTTCACGTGAATGTGCCAGTGATGTTAAGCTTAACAGGCAATTACAAACTAGCATTTATCAGGGGATAGGGACTCCAGATAATGTGCCTTTACTCACTGTTCACCAACTCACAGGAGAACAGATGCTTCTCAAAGGGTATTTTCAGAACTTCAGAGTAATTCAAATAAGCCCTTCACCTCGAGCGCAGCTTGTGATATCAGGAAACACAAAATAAAAAATGGCGGTCGTCCCATTACCGGAGCTCGCGAAATGAAGTGTCAGCACGTAACCTTCAGGATGCAGCCACCACCCGGACCAGCCTGAGGAGGTAGGTAGTTAGGTATTTTCTCTTTTTTTATGGAGTCTGCGCTGCCCAGTCAATGTGTGTTTATATGAGAAGGGTGCTGGATATCATGGGATATTCGCGCTGTTCCTCTTACTGGTGTTCTTTTCTCCGACTAGAGGGGATGTCCCCAGGACTACTGTGCTGTCGGACCTCTATTTCCAAGTTAGTGTTCAAATTTAGCTCCCGGCTTATGGATTGGTGTAGGCCCCAATAAGCAGGCTGGCAGGGAGGCCACACAGCAGCTACCTCTATTTGATATTACTTCTCTGCAAGTGGTCCACAGCGTGCAACCTGCCTTCCTCGATCAGCAGGGAGAGCCTGGGCAGCGGGAACCAGCAATAAACAGGATAGAAATTCGAATTGCGGAGGAGAGTAGGAACAAGGCATCCTACTCCATGCTATTCCAAGCCATGCACCCCTATTTATCATCAACAATTCACTGCAGTACAGTTATTACTTACTCCACATAATATATCACATTGCACCTCTGGCCACAGGAGCTGGCATTCTGATATTATGGGTCTGCCATCCTGTTTCTTGCCTTTGCCTCTAAAATAGATGTGGCCAAAAATGCTTTTCATCTCACTCTGGGCACTAATACACTCCTCTCTGTATCTAGCCACAAATCAAAAAGCATATCCAATCTCACTTGTGCCTCTTAGAACGAATACCTACTCTCACACTGCTCGATTTCCTGACAACTCAGATCAATCCTGCCAAAAAAAGTATCTCAAGCTCACTTCCCAACTCTCAGCAGCTTTTCCTCTCACACTGTATTCTGGAGCTATCCTCTCAGAACTCCCAGAAGTTGGAGGTATAGTAATTCAGACTTGACCAGGCACTCACCTCAAATGTTCAGTTCTAACTCTCCAAAGGTAAGATTAGGCCAATAGACTTTTTAAACACTTGGGTCCCACCTACCACTCCAGCCATGCTTTCTGTGGGCCTGAGTCATTAAGGAAAATAAGGCAAAAAAAAGTTGTAAATGTTCTCTGGGACAAACCATGTTACCGTCAGGTGCCGCCTCGCTGCTTCCTCGGAACGGCTGCCTCTCACAGCTCTCACCGCACTTGGTTGCCAGGCAACCAAAGGCAAGACTTCCGGCCGGACCACCATTTCATCCACGCATGCGTGTCCCGTTGCTAGTCAACGAGACGCTATTCTAACCTCCAGCGGCGGCCGATGACAGCGCCGCCGCCTCTCTCTCTCAAATGCCACAACACCTTTCATGTTTCATTACTACAACCCTTAGTGCTTAACGAGTTCTTTCGGCCTCCTTCTTGACCTACACCCGTACAGTCTTCATCTGATGTAGAATATGAAAACAGTCGGCTTTTGGACTCTCGTATGTTGCATGACCGGCAACAGTTCCTAGTTCATTAGAAAGGGTTTTGTCCTTACTACCCGGATTGTTTGACTTCTCTTTTGGATTTCCCCTGTGCATTGTTTGCTCCCAATAGTTACCGACCCGGAATTGTTTGACCTCTCCTTGATTCTCCCTTGTACCTCGTTGCCAGCACATTACAAGACTGGCTGACTTGACTACTCTGATCCTGTGCCTCGCTATATGACTCAGTGAAGGACCGCGACCTGCGTGTCTCCTGCAGCGGTGCCCATACCTCCGTGCGGTGATTCTTGGTGAAAACCAGGGACACGTTAGATTCCGCACCTTCTACTCGAGTTACACCAATGTTAGCAGGTACTCAACGCCTAAGTTGTGACAGTTACAATGTAAGGGGGGGGGGTCAAATTAGTTTATTAGTTTGCACGTAAGTTAAATACTATCTGATTTTTCATCTAGCACACAAATATTTGATACCTTTATTTTTAATTTGAAATTTAAAGTTGATCTAAGACATGCCCTATCCCAACTATAAATCTGTCCTCACATTTTTAATTTACCTCCCCCTCCAATGCAAAATGGTTTTGTCCAGGTGCAAAGTAACTCCTTTTTTATGCTTTGCTCTCCTTAATGACTCAGGCACCATGTGTCATTTTGCTCACACATCATAGGGTCATCACTCTCTCTACCTTGCAATCAAGAGTGCATTGCCATTACTGACAACAGCAACATGTGAGGTTTCACTTCAAAATAAGCTACAGATGACAGGTGGCAGTGCACCAAAAACACTGGCAACTGCACACTGTCACGCAGTTCTGAATCTTCTCCCTACATGCTGCTGTGCCTTCCCCTGATCCTGCCTACTAAGTTTTAAGATGTCATTGTTGGATCTGGATCTTGCTCACCTATCTCTGGTCTTTAAAAGACTGCCTCTCACAGCAGTCTGGGCCAGTTCATCAATTGTCTTTGCTGCTGCTGGTTACTCAGTGTAACTCCTGTTTTCTTATCTTGACTGATTTCCTGTTACTGACTCCTGCTTGTCCCTCTGTTTTGAACCTCATCTTATGATCCACACCCTGGCTTTATTTTGACTTCCCTCTTGTTTTCTCCCTGGTATCATTGTATACCTCTAGCTTGTCTGGCCCTCCTTTTGTCTGATTCCCTGTGAATCCTCCAGTGCTTCATACCTCTTGGATAACTTGGACATCTCTGCTACCTGTGCCTGCAAACTATCACCACTGCCTGATATCCAGCTTCCAAGCTTCCCATCATACCTGGACATCTGTGCCACCTAAACATGCAGACTGTGAAGATACCAAGTTTATCTGGCCCAATGCTACCCACTTCATGCTGGCTGGCCACCCACTGGTGCCTTACTATGCCAGGGAAGTCTACCCAGTACTTTCTAGGGTTCACAATCACACAGGCAAATGCAGTTAGAAAGTAAAACAATACATTTATTATAACAAAAACACTAGATTATTATATACACACAGTAAATAAATGCCAGGCAGGTTTACCAAATCATCTGCCCCTCACCCCACTAGCTTAAGGAGTTACAGTCACCTGGATGTCCTGACATAAAGACCCATGCAGTTATTCTCTTAGCTGCAGCTGTAGTCCATTGGTAGAGAATGAAAACTCAAAACTAGCTACACTGCATCTTCCATAAAACAATCTTCAGAATGAATATCTCCTCGCCCCTGGAGTGGCTCCTTATATCTAAGGTCTAATTTCCACAGTGTTTTCCCTTGCCTGGGTATACCCTTTTTAACCATTGGTGGGTGCTGTAACAGGGAGTTGGATGGGGGTGTGGAGATGAGCTGTACTTCCACAGAAGGTCCCCTGCTGGGCTCTAGACAAAATGTCTGAACTAGTCATGTTGAGGGGGAAGTGGCCTTCCCCCTCACCTATATCCTGTAAATTCATCCCTACCCATATGCCCCCTGGCTTCACTTTAAGGACAATGAACAACAACCTCATTGCCACATCATCAAAATACAGTACACAATATACATATTTACAATGAGCTACAATGTCCCCTTAGCCACATGTAATTAGACACTGCATGCAGTCTGTTGAGCTTGGGAACAAAAGCAAAGGCTATAAAAAGTACTTGCTATAATCCACATTATATGAGAAACGAGGTAGAGCATGGTTACAGTGTTATCAAACTCGTTTCGTCACATATACCTCCCCCACATTTTTAGCCATTGTTCCCCAGTGGCTTCCTTGTCCCAAGTAAACCTTTCTCCCCCAAGTCCAAAGTCTCTGGCCTGCTGTGGTTTCACCTGGGTTTGATGGTAAGGTAGACAACAGTACACAGTTCCTCAATCTCCCACCAGGGTCCCATAGGTGCGGGCATATCATCCCACCAAGCTGGAGTGGGGCTTTATGCTGCCCTGTGTCATAAGATGAGAACACATTAAAACTGGGCCACATATCTGTGGTAGAAGTGTTGTAGTCCAACATCCCTTGGGTGCCTTGTCCACCCTTGAAATGCCCAACTGTAAATAGTAGTTTGGTCTGTCCTCTGTTTCTGGAGACCATGCTCCCCTCCCCCACATATTCGAGTGAAAACTGCCCAGGGGCCGGAAAACTTTGGGGCTCCTTGTCCTGTTGTTTCTGGCAAAGACCCAATCCCCCCTCCCCCAAACACTCAAGGGACAACTGCCCAGTGGAAGGCAAATGTGGGAGCTCCATTAATTCTTTGCAGCTGGAGAATCCTCTGTCCCCCTCAAAAAAACACTTATTAGTGCCCCTGTATGTATTTTTGAGTTCATCTCCCCTCCCCTGATACCACATCCAACTGTTGCACTACTTCCCTCGCTTCTGGCGCATCGGGGTAGTGTAAATCCTCATTGGACCCAGACTTGTCCTCCTTGCAGCAAACAAGAGTGGATGGTCCAGTGAAGCTTCTGATATGGGGTCCTGGGTCCCCAGATTTGGAGCTGGAGTGCTGGGAATTGACAATTCCTTTATTGTCTCACATTAGTTCTGTCATACAGTCTGTAATCATGATTTCTGCTGAGATCATATATTGAGAAAGTTCATGTCACAATTGGGTACAGCTGTACATCATTGGCATTAGAGAGCATACATGCGGTATCCTGTTTTACTTCATTAGATAAAACATTTTCAGACACAACAAGGGTGGATAACTGGCCTTTTCTGCAATTCTGTTCTAACTTAGACACAGTCTCAGGTGCCAATAACACTGGCAAATTATCAGAATATGCTACTACATGGTACTTACATGGTAGCACTTTTACATTCAAGTCACCAAATGGGAGGATTTTTCCTAATCCTTTCAAAGGTATAACATCATCACCAAGCAATTATTCTCCAGTCTGCTTCAAGATAGTAGCTTGGGCAGCTGTGTATAATCCTCTGGGATGGACCTCCCATTGATTAACAGACTGAGCAGCCCTTTTCAGAATGTGACAAATGATATTGTAATTAACATTTTTCAGTATTCATTCAATAATACTGATCCTGCCACATTTCAGTGTCAGTAAGTCCTTGTCGCTATATCTCGTCCTTTGCTTCTTCAAAACTCTGTTGCAGACATTGCATTTGTTCCCAGAGAGGTATGTGGAGACCTAAAGTGAGCATCCATTTCCAATAGACACTAAAGACATTTATGAGACTCTCCTGATCTTTTAAAAGACGTTTGAGGATATCCCTTTGCTTGCTGTACAAGTACGGTACAAACCGGATCTGGCATTCCATTATCAGCTTCTCCATACTCATTGTCTCTAGTGGATCTGTAGAATCTGTTAATGGGACAGATTCTATTATTTCCAGGGGATTCATCAGGCATGTCCCTGTGCTGCAACAGTCCATTTTCAACTTGTTTATACTGCTGATTACTGTTGTAACTGGATTTTCCCTTGGCCAGATTCTGCATAGTACAAATAACTTCACTTGTAAAATCATCCCATTCTGGTTCATCCAGAAAATTCCAGCACTTGCTTCCTCTTTCAACATTAGCAACACATCCAACAGCTTCTCCAATTTCTCCTGTAGACTGCTCCTTTCCACATAATAATCTTTGGGTACTCCTCATCCCAATAATCCAAAATGTGCTGCATTGTGGTGGGGTGGTGCAAGACATCCATATCACCATCCTGCAGACACTGCCACAGTCCTTCATCCCAGATAATCTTTTCTCTTGGTTGCACTGGACTGTTTCAGTTGAACTTTTTCAATACTGGGCTGTGGTCTGCTCTCTTCCTCCCAGAGGTCACACCCATTTTACTTCCAGAGATCACCTCACTGTGACTTCCCCTCTTTGAGGCATGGTTCCATCTTCTGCTCTCCACTGGCTGGGTGCGTCACCCCTTATCAAATCAGCACTTAGGCGACATCTTCCCTCGCCTAAAGCCCACAACGCTTTTTCGTGACACTTTCTACCTTAAAGCCTTAAGGAGTCAGTTCTGGCTAATATGGTAATTGCTTTTTAGTGCTAACTGCTTTGCAGAGCCCTGGAATGTATCATGTTTCCCTGCATCAGGGGGTTGGAGGGGGAGTGGAGATGAGCTGTACTTCCACAGAAGATCCCCTGCTGGGCTCTAGACAAAATGTTTGAACTAGTCATGTTGAGAACAATGGATACTAATTGGCCTTCCCCCTCACCTGTTTCCTGCAACATGGTTCCTACCCATAACCTCCCTGGCTTCACTTTAAGGACAATGAATAATAACCTCACTGCAATATCATCAATATATTGCACAATATACATATTTACAATGAACTACAATGTCCCCTTATCCACATGTAATTAGACACTGCAGTTGTAGTCTGTTGAGCTGGGGAACAAAAGCAAGGGCTATAAAAAGTACTTGCTATAATCCACATTATGTGAAAAACGAGAAACAGGATGGTTACAGTGGTATCAAACTCGTTTCGTCACACAGACTATCGCTACTACATGGTAACCAGGTGTCTTTGTGCTTGCACTTCACCTGTAATATTTGCAATCCACTGTTTTACTTGGAAAACCAGAGTCTCCAGCTTCTCAGCTTTTCTGGCGAGCCAGACATTCAATATCTGCATTCCACTGTTTAACCGGGAAAACCAAAGTCTTCAGATTCTCTGCTTTATCTGGAAAAACAGACAGACAGTATCTCTTGTCCACAGTTTAACTTGGAATAACAGGCTCCAGCAACCCAGCGTAACCTGCTTACTCTGTCTAACCTGTATTATCTGTGTTGAAAATAAACCACTTCATTTCATTTCACATTATTTTTTATGGTGTTCATACTAGGAATCCTGACACACATTCTTTTTAACTTACTGCAATCAGCACTTTACTAAAAGTCAAGTTACCAAGATTTAAGAGACTACATCAGTATGCAGTATTTACAAGGCACTCATTCCTACCAATCACAAGTAAAGTTGGAATTTTGTCTCTCTGCTGGTGCTGCAAGAGTCATTTTCAGTCTGTTTAATTTGCCTGTTTATTGTCTTTCGCTTTGTCCCTCATGATACTACATTCTCCAAGCAATCAACAAGTTTTGCCCCTCAAAACCCATCCTATCAGGACTAAGCAATTTGTCTGGTTGTGATATGTCTCTGATAGCAACTCCAGCCAAGTGCTTCTCTCCTGGATGAAACTAGTACCATGACATTTTGCTTGTGCCTCAAAATGGACCATGCTGGGGTAGAGCTGGAGTTTGATGCTTTAAAACACCCCTCAAAAATGCATGAGGTGGAGATTGGCATCCTAAAGCAAACAGGTCTTGTAGCTGTCTGTTATCAGTTGTTGGGCAGCCAAATCTATTGTGACAGAATCCCAGATTTTTGTCCAGGAGCAACAAATGGTAATGTCCAGTTTTGTTAATAAGCTCAAAATTGCTGTACCCTTGAATTTTGATTGCAACCCTGAAGAGTGAATGGGATTCCTGACCCAGGTCCATTTGTAGCTTGTAATAACAAGCAGCATCTTTCCCCACAGAAGGACTGGCTAGGCTTTGGCCTGGACCACACCACCACTAAGATGCTTTTGGCCATATTGAAGATGATCCTTCACTCTCTAGGTTGCACAGCAAATGCCTCTGCAAGACTGAGTAATATGGTCGATCAGTCAACCAGTATGCCCCTGAATTCCAGACAGTTGCACCAAAGACAGGTTGGAGCGTTGAGTCCCTACTCGCATCCTTACATAGAAGATTGGTGTATTCCATTATAGACAAGATCATTTGTCTTACCACCTGTCATGAGCCGTGCCGGTACGCCGCATCCTGGAGTGATCTAGCAGCCGGACGCGTGATTTAGTTTCTATGCTCTGTTATTATCCTTCTGGCATAGATGTAGGAGGGTGTAGGGACATCCTCCAACACCAGGGGGAGCTCTCATATGATTTCAACTGGTGCATTTATATGTTTATACATGCTTCCTGGTTTATGTTATTACCTATGCTAGTTGTAGCTAGTAATAAATTAGCTGCCTCCTGAGGCTGATTGTCAGCCCTCTCCTCCTCTGTCCTGATTGGCTTTTAGTACTATTTAAGGCAGTGAAGTCTGGGCCTCACTGCCGGTTATAGCGTCCTGTTTCAGTACTGCTGCCTGCTACCTTGCTCCTGTGTTTGGTGTTTAACCTGTGATTGATTTCCTTTGTATGACCCTTGCCTGTTCCTGGACTCTGAACCTGTGCTTCTGAACCTGATCTATTGCCTGAACTCTGATTCTGAACCTTTGCTAGTGACCCTGGTCTTACGCCTGTCCCTGGATTTTGAACCTGTGCCTGTGACCCCTGACCTTGGTTTGTCCTCCGACTATATTGTCTGCTGCCGGCACCGTTTCTGGCCTGGCCTCCACGCTGCGGTCTATGATAACACTCTATTCCTGGGTTCTCCTTAGTCGGTACACATCTCTCGACCCTCTGTGTGTCTGCAGCCAAGTCTGTCCCCACCATTAGGGGCAACAGTGAAAACCAGACTTCAGAGCAGACTCCTGGTTTTGCTGTACTGGCTGAGGGAGTTCCTAACACCACCTCCCTAAAGGGACTGATCAATATTGTATTCTCCTCGACACTCGTACTCTGGAGTGTAAGCTTCAGCAGAAAGAGATGGTTACTCACCATTTCCTGTTTAGTCACCAGCCAATATATTCCATACCTGTGCCAGCTGAGCTCTTTCAGGTGCCTATGCAACTAGGAAAGTATTCTTTGTCCGAGGACAAGAGACTGCTGAGTCCACTGGAAGAACGAAGGCCCAGAATTAGAAAGATCTTATCCACCTGGAAATGGTTTTGCTAACTGGAACAGGAGGCAAGTCTGATGAGCTTTGGGGGAATTCTTTCTCTGCATTACTTTCTGCATTTTAAGCTATTCATCACTCCATCTCCTGTGGGGATTGCTCTGTAAACATTGAGGCATTCTTGAATTCCAGAGCTGTACTGTTTGCAGCTGATCAAGGATAGGTGCAAATCACGGATGATGATGGTAACCAGCAATAGCAAACCGTTTGTGATTGGCTGTGTGCTTTCTTCATTGCATGGACATATATTTTGCTTATTTGTGCATGTTTAAGCAATTTTGTTTATGTACACGAGACAGGGACTTCTATATTAGTGAGGTTTTTATAATTGTTTCTCTGCCTAATAGTGAATAAATATACCATAACCAATAAAAAAAAGTCACTATTAAATAGGACATTTTATTTATGCATCAATGAAGATTCATGTAACACCCTCACATCAGGAAATATACTTTTTTCCCTAACCTGGGTGAGCGATATTTGTCATTAAGTGATTTCCCCTTTTGGTTCCAGTCCTTTAACAATTTAGGACATGTGAATCCATTTGCTATCAGTTGCATGTTAGTGTCCTTTGATTCCACCTGAAGAGGAATTGTATCATATTACTGTGCCGCATTACCATCAGTTAATGCGGCACAGTATCAACGCTCACCATTGCAGTTATTGCTTACCAGTGTAAGTGCGGCTTTTGCTTATTAAGACTAAGGGGTATATTTACTAAACTGCGGGCTTGAAAAAGTGGAGATGTTGCCTATAGCAACCAATCAGATTCTAGCTTTCATTTTGTAGAATGCACTTAAAAAATGAAAGCTAGAATCTGATTGGTTAGTATAGGCAACATCTCCTCTTTTCCAAACCCGCAGTTTAGTAAATCTAGCCCTAAATGTTAAACATCAAGAACACAAAGTTCTCCTTCACATCCATCTGATATTGTTTGTATTCTCTGCCAAGGAGTTGTGTTTTCATACATGCCAGCATGTTGCAGAATCTTAGTATTTACAGCTGTTTTCACACTGGTTTAGTATGAGATTAAGTTTTGTGCGTGTCTTGCTTCTAATCCTCTTTTTGGTTGACCTAACAGCAATTGTTTATTGTATGTAATTGTTTTACGATTGTACCAATAAATTATGTTTTTTTATTTATATCACATGGTATTTACATACTTGTAGGAGTAGAGGTGACTTTCGATCCCAGTACTGTGCAAATGTATTATTCTAATAGTGAATATGTATTTTGCAAACAAAGCAAATAGTTAGAAACATGGGCATACATGCATGCAGGGCCGCCATCAGATATCATGGGGCTCAGTTCAAATGACGCAGGCTGGGCCCCCCGATGAGCGCCCCCTCCCCGATGAGTGCCCCCCCAAACAGAAAAACCTGAAAAAAAATCTTTAAAATATACTTACAGTTTGAGATGTTGCAGCTGCTGCTCGCTGCTCCCTCTTCTTCTGCGGCGGCAGGAACAGTGGTGTGACGTCAGGTCACACCACACAATCAGTGAAAAGTGAACATCACATGATCGCAGGGGGTGGAGCAATGATTCCCCTGCGATAATGATTGTCACGCTGACAGCCAGGCTGAAGACAGCAACAGACAGCAGCGCAGACCAGCGGAGATGCAGTGGAGACCAACGGAGACTGGAAGACAGCGGGCCCCCTGGTAAGTATGTGCTGTGCCGCCGTGGGGCCACCTGGTGAGCCCGGGCCCGGAACAACAGTACTCCCTGTAACCCCCTGATGGCAGCCCTGCATGCATGTGCTGTATGCTTGGCATAAACCGGGCACATGTACTACTGGTGCAGACCTGTACATATCTTGCAGCTTTGCATATGCCGTCAATTGTGTTCTTTTTGTAAACATAGAAAGGCTGCCCTAGGAGTACCAAGCTTTCAGCAGGGTTTTCGACAAAAAAGGACCGCTTCACAGAGGCTGCTCAAGTGACCTGCACCACGCCACAAGGGGCAGGAGATACCCAGTGTCTGAGCCTGAAGCAAAGACCATGACTACCTAAATGCAGGATAATTTGGAGCAAGGCTTCATCACGGAGACCAGGCCCCTAGCCGTGCAGAGTTCTTTGTTGTGTCGAAGAAAGACGGTTTTCTAAGACCCTACATAGACTCGTGGGCTCAATGAAATCTCAATCCAAAATTTTTACCTTCTCTAACTGATCTCTGACTTCTTTGTGAGGCTCCAGCAGGCCATAGTCTTCACCAAACTGAACCGGTGAGGGACCTATAACCTAATAATCTATTCTGCAAAGGGAAACTTCATGTTGGGTTATTACTAGAGATGCTCACTGACCCCCATGTTTTGGTTTTGGTTTTGGCTTGGGATCTGGATTAGCTTCGGGTTTTGGTTTTGACAAAACCGCCCTTGCGTGTTTTGGTTTTGTTTAGCTATTTTTTATGAAATTGTATTTTTTGGGGTAAAATCACATAATTTCGTTATTATTTTGTACCTAAATTATTATTAACCTCACTAACACTAATTTCCATTGATTTCCATTCAATTTTAGGAGAGGTAGTATGTACAATTGATTAAGCCAAGCAGTTCATCCACAAGGATTGCCACTTTTGTGGCTGAAGTGCAACTCCAACATGGCCCTCCCTAAACAAGATAACAATGTCACCCACAATTAGGAGAGGTAGCATGTACAATTCATCAAGCCAAGCAGTTCATCGACAAGAAGTGGCACTTTTGTGGCTGAAGTGCAGGTCCAACATGGCCCTCCCTAAACAAGCTAACAATGGGCTTGTTAGAGTAATGGCAGAAACACACATAAGTGCCAGGAAAGATTAATGGTGCAAGATGGAATTGTCTTTGGGACCTCCCACCCACCCAAATGTTGGATCTTACAAAGGACATGCACACTTTAACAAACCAAACACTTCAGCGACAAGGGCTGCCACATTTGTGGCTGAAGTGCTTGGTTTGTTTGGGCCCCCACTAAAACAGCTATCAATGGCCTAAAGGCATGTTAGACCAACAGTGCTGTGAAATGAATTCTACACTGTCAAGATGATGTCGTCATCATCTTCAGCATCATACTCACCCTCATTAGTGTGTACATCATCATCACAGACAATTAATTCATCTCCGCTGGAATCCGCCATTAGAGAAGTGTCAGTACTTGGATGTATTTGCCGGTAAAGGACTTCCTCGTGGAAGATGTAGTTTATTTTGATGAACATTATCTTTTCCACATTTTTAGGAAGTAACCTCCTACGTCGATCGCTGACATGGTTCCCGACTGTGCTGAAAACTCTTTCTGAGTACACACTGGAGGCTGGGCAGCTTAGGTATTGCAAAGCAAGTTTGTACATGGGTTTCCAAATGGCTTGTTTTTCCTCCCAGTATGGAAAGGGACTGTCTGACATTTTGATTTCAATTAACTCTTGAAAATAATCCTCCACCATCCTTTGCAGAAAATACAGCTTTTTTATAAGGGGGTATATGAGACCCCAAACACTTTGCAGTGCAAATTAAGAAATATACCCACCCTCCTATTTCCACTCTATCACTTTGCCTGCTCTACTGTGACTTAACCCTTCTCTGTCCCTCTCTCAAATGGCGCTAGATCGCCGGGTAGGCGGGTATTTATTGATTCCAAAACTTGTGAGATCTGATATCCCACGGCGTCACAATGACGTTTTGCCTCGTTTTGGAATCCGAATAGGCACGAGAGTACCGAGCCGACTCAGCTCAGTACTCGGAACCCCAAAGTTCGGGTGGGTATGATTTCAAGGAAACCGAGCCCGCCCATCTCTAGTTATTACTGTCCCTCCCTGCAACACACACATTCCCTATCACACAAATGCTGCCAGAGCTGTAACTAGACATTTTAGTGTTCTGGGCGATACAGAACACTGGTGCCCCTTCCCCACAATGTACCTTTATGGGAGCAGATGCTTCCTCTCAACGGTTAAGCATCTCTGGTGTCTTCTGCCTGCTGGTTGCTGCTTTGACGGAAGCTGCAATATTGGGGTCCTGTTTGGAAAAGAGATTGTTATTACTCAACTCCTGGAAAAGTGAGCAGTGAGTGAAGAAACTAGTTGTCTCTCCCCACAACCAGATAAACATTAAATCAGTAGCTTTTTCTGTTTAAAAACAGGCCTCCTTTCACCCAATCAGCTCCAGAATTTAATTAATAGTATTTACAGTTAATGTCTATTTCTCTCCATATAGCCCTGATATCAAATTCATAGCACCCACGTTTAATAAATAAGCTTCCCCCAACCAGTTCTGACATTAAATTAATAACATTCCCATTTAATAAACAGACATACCCCATGCATCAGCCCATACATTAAATTAATTGCATTCCCATCTAATCAATAGACCTACTTCCCCCCTCACCAGTCCCCACCATTAAATTAATAGCATCCCAATTTAATAAACCAAATTATTCCTCACCATACCCAACTTTAAATTAAAAGCCTCCTTATTTAACAAACAGATTCTCAAAAGTCCCAACATAAAATTGTTAATATTTTCATTTAATACAAATGCCTATTTCTCCCACCAGCCACACAATCAAATTATGGCTTAAAAATGTAATTAATATTTTACAGATTTTTTTACATTACTTATATTTTCATAGTATTCATCATATATTTATGTACTCCAAAGAACCCCCACTTCTCTCCAACTGCCTGCTTTCCCTCTATTCTCTCCAGACTCCCCTCACCACCTCACCTCCGGACTCCATCCTCACCAGACCCCTCACGCCTCCTCTACAGACCCCCCCCACTCACTCCACACACCCTCCTCACCAGACCCCTCACTCCTACTCTCCAGGCCCCCCCATTCACTCCACACACCCTCCTTACCAGACCCTTCACTCCTTCACTCCAAACACCATCTTCACCAGACCCCACACTCCTCTTCTCCAGAACCCCTCCATTCACCCATCCTCACCAAACCCCTCACTCCTTCTCTCCAGACCCATCCCCATTAACTCAAGACACCTTCGTCTTCAGCCCTCGCTCCTGTCCTTTCCAGACCTCTCACCCCATTCTCTCCAGCCACCTTCTCTCACCAGCTCCTGCAGTATTTTACTTACCTGAGATTCTCTTCTTCTTTTATTTTTTCCTGTGCTGTTATTTGTACGTCAAGACGCTGCAGGAGCAGGATGCCTGCACCCACCTCCTTGCACTGTCCAGTAGCTGTCTTTCAATGGGAAAAGTGGTCCTGCGGTGCTGCCACCACAGGACAAGATTGCTACTTCATTGGTAGGGATGTGATATGTAATGGGCGGGCGGGTGTAGCACAACCACTAGGCCTTGCACCCTGGGCAGTCGCACCGCTCTTGTTACAGCTCAGGATGCTGCACCAACACACAAATACACACAAATAACTAATCCAGAAGCAATCACACTACATTAACAGTAAACATACACACACACACAAATCAATTAGCTAGTAACTGATGTGTTTATTAAACATTTTATTGAATCTTGTTCAAACAGGGGAACTAGCACCAAAGATGTACAACATGACTCTCCTTCCAGTGTCAGTCATTGAATAAGTGCCCAGCTGGGCCCTATAAAGAGTACAACTCAATTCCTGAGAAAAATGGATGGGCCATATGCAAATAACCAACAGGGTTGCCCTTTCTCTCTTGTGGTAAGTGATTTACATGGTGATGTGCAATATACCTAAGCTACTAAAGGCAAATCATAATGTAACTATTAACTTTTTAAAACCTCCACAGAGAAATCTCCATACATCTCTCAATCACTGAAATCTCCAAAATAATTTTACTGTTTTCAGACAGTTGTGATTGCCAGTGATATGAGTAAGATTTCCTTTTCCTTTTAATGGACAATGCTTTCGATTTGGCACCAAAAGTATGTAGTCAACTAAAATGAATGGGGAACTGCCTGTGACATAAAAAATATATATATTTTTTTAAATGTTAAAACAAAAGTTTAAATACTATCTTGGAGTTACAATTCACAGCTTGCACTTGCACCCATTGACTGCTTGGACATGCTGCTGATTGTGGAGTTGCAAATGCTGGGACTTATGGAACCACAAGATCCATCATGCCTTGTCTTTCAGGTCACACTGGAATTGTTCCACAGCAATAATTTTTGGTTAGCCGCTTTTATTTGCGCTAAAGTCAGTACTCGCTCATCCAATCACAAGTGACCACAATGTAAGCATTTGTCTATGATTGCCTGAGCTTTACCTATTAATTTCTATTGGCAATGCCTTTCGATGGGCTTTCTGCTCCCATTGCCTATTCAAAGGAATGGGAATAAATGGCAGTTGTGCTCAATAGAGTAAAATAACCACAAATCACCATATTTTAAAATAAACTGATGTGTACTAGATCGGAGAGCTTATGGAATGAATTATCAATTTATTTCCGACATTGTAGGCAATTTAATTTTATGAACACAATTGCCATTTGATAGATCTCCCCTTAATGTTTCCTATATTTGTTTAAATTTTACATATATCTATTATAGTTTTACATTTACTATTAACTGTCTTTAGACTTTTTTCATTACCAAATTTCACATCATGGCTTTTGTATGTGTTTATGAATTTCTGTTTAAAATATTTATTTTACTTTTAGACAATTAATCATTAAAACTAGCTCAAACTTCCAAGAACTGAGCAACTTTATTCTCTGTGCATTTGCAGTAAGTCATTTTATGAAATGTAATATTTTTAACCCATTTCATGCTAAAATAACCAACCACGCAAAACATACTTGCCAACTCTTTTTTTCTTCAGTAGAGGAGTTAAATACACTTAATTACATATAACCATAGTGATCTGGCCTATACACATGTACGAGGATTACCGACACGTTGCAATGATTAACCCACTTTAAATAAGAGCGAGTGTTATTTTTTCCACTTTCCAGAAAATTGCACAGACTGAAACACCTTAGGTAGAAAATGCTTATGTATTGAATTTCCTTCAAAAAATATCATGTTGATTTTTTCTTAAATTACTTTTTAAAGAAAATAGTTAGGGAAAGTAACTCTTAATGCTAAAAACCTTGTCCTTGAAAACAATTATGCAGAAGCGTATGGTTGCATGGTGGTCAAGGTAACGAGTTTTTGGAAGTGGCTCTAGACCCTAAAAGGACCCATTTATCTATTAAGAATGTATCTTATTAGATGCATAGTATATTTAAAGAACTTTCTAATAAAGTTGCCAAACAAGTTTAGTTTATTTATATGCATCATAGTGTTATTAAGACTGAATATTTGATGGAAAGAGACCTGCTTTGATTGTGGCTATAAAGGTCATTCACGGAACTGCAAGCATGCAGGCTCTAATATCTTTTTCAGTTACATAAAAAGTTCCAGATTAGCAGCACTTTAAGACCCTTATTTATTTTAACGTTTAAGTTTTTCCCTTAAAACACTGCTCAGTTTAGCCTTATGTCTTAAATTAGTCATGGGGGACGCCAGCTTTTATTATATCTCTCATTTTTATGTTTTTATTACAATGGTCGAAGTGTTTCTAGAAATGAAATATTGCACACAGTCCCCAGACATTGTCATTGTTACATTTAAACCCTGCGTATTAGTTACAAATAGGCAGATTTGTGCAAAACAGGTGCAAATGGCCTATGTAGCTTGTCTGCCACATTCATAATTGACCTTTAATGTCCTCACATTGTTGCACTTATAGTGTAGTACATATACATAATATTGCTGCACATCCCATATGCATACACACGCTGTATAACATTAAATGACAACTCTCCAGGTGTATATGGTATCTCTGTGTGGTGGTGATGATACTAATAATTTTCATTTTTTACAACGTAATTTAAATTTCTATTTAGATTACCAAACAAGATAATTGCAGAATGTGTTATTCTGCTATGTCCATTTTTCCAAGGAATATTCTAGTCAAATAGCTACCATTTTCCGTTATTTAAAAAAAGTCAATATATGAAATTACCTACTCTTTAAGTGGAAAGCAATTCTTTTAAATTACTTTTTAAAGAAAATAGGGAAAGTAACTGTTAATGCTAAAAGAGGCTTATTGAAATAAACCCTGTAATTATTATCTCTGAATTTAAATATATATTTGGAACTTAAAGAGCCGTTTCATTATGTCACTTCTGTTGTAGTCTTTATTTGAATACCCTATAAAATGTTTTGACACAATGCTGAATCCATCATGGTTTCCAACCATAGCCATGGTACTCAGTGACATCAAGAGGGGTAGGGGGAGCAGGTACAAAGTACTGGGGGCCCAGGCCTGCCTATGCAGTGGGAGGAGCCACCAACCAGGTGTGACCACGTCCATTACTGTGGCCGTGGCAGAGGTCCCAAGAAGTTGTTGTACCAGGACCTAAAATATATTTTAGTGGCCATGATGGTACTACTACAATAATCTCATTCATAGTGTGGTCTCTGAAATGCTACAGAGGATGTGGGACAAATCATGTATAAATTGGACTGTGTTTCCATAATAAGCCCCATTATGTAAGGGCAGTATCTTCTCTGTTTAGAAGAAATCTATGCTTGTTTTGACTATATTTATAATCAATTAGTGACGGGGTCCTCTTAAGGACATCTTGGGCCCCCGGCCACAGCAGTGCACCGGGGACCCTATATATACAAAAAAAATAAAATATGATTATATATATGGGCCCTGCAGCCGAGGGGGGGCCCATCGTAGGAAGCCAAAAAAAACAAAACCTGGAAAAAGAAAAGAGGAAAATACTTACCGTGCTGTCAGCTGGCGATCCGGCTCCCTCCATGGTCTCCTCCTCCGTCGCGCTCTGCAATGGATGTCGGGTGGGCGTGATGACGGATTGAGGAGACCAGGGAGGGAGCTGGATCGCCAGCTGACAGCACGGTAAGTATTTTCTTCTTTTCTTTTTCCAGGTTTTTTTTTTTTTTTGGCTTCCTCCAACGGGCCCCCCTGGGCTGCAGGGCCCCCGGGCACCTGCCCATTGTGCCCTATGGGAAAGACGGCCCTGATTAGTGGACTAGTATCACCTTTAATTGTCTGAACCATTTGTTTTAATGGGGTGGGTGTATACCTCTGTTTTTCATACCGAGGAGGATGGTAGAGCATATCTGCCAAAACTAACACTGCATATTTATATAAATGTGACAAATCCCCTGTTCACCTTCTTCCCCTCCAAACCAGGGGTGGTGGGAGGTACAGGTGAAGAGAAGAAATGATGAAAAGAATGTAAATAACTCTTATTTATTGTGTTATTCAGAAGTCTTGAATTATCTTCTAACAAAAAGTGCCAAACTCATTTTAATTTTGACAGGAGCACTTCTAAATGGATTTTATATATTTATATGTGTCATCAGGACTTCATGCTGTTTGCAAATTAATTACAAAGAAAATTAAAGACAAATCAAAGTCAATGGATCTCTTCTCACTTGTGCAACCAACTGCAAACATATGCTTTTGTTTTCCTCAGTGCGCAGGATTTCTGGTGCAGATGCCTTATCTGCACATCGAGTGCCTCAAGTTCAGAACATGGGTGGAAATTGCGTCCTAACAAAAGACATATTCTACAGAGGATGCTGAGTGTCAGTTGCTAACTTACACTAGGGATAGAGCCAGGGGCGGATTGGTCATAGACCTTACCGGGAACTTTACTGTTAGGCCGATGACCTAATGAGGCCGCCTGTCTGGGGTTTTTTTTGTTTTTTTAAACAAGTGCCACGGATCTCCCCCTGTGAGTGGCCTATTCCACAATCACATGGGACGCGCACCATGTGACAGGTGCCGTCCCATGTGAGCAGAGTAGCGCAGCTGGAAGCAGCTGACAGGTAAGTGAGCGCGGCAGCAGCGGGCTTATGGCAGGGTCTGTGTGCTTGTGTGGAGGGGGCTGACTCCAGTGTGCGTGTGTGAGCGGAGGCTGATTCTAGCGTGTGTGAGCGGAGGCTGATTCTAGTGTGTGTGAGCGGAGGCTGATTTTAGTGTGTGCGCGCAGCGGCAGGGGGCCTGATTCCTGTGTGTGTGTGTGAGAGAGAGCGGCGGGGGGACTGATTCCAGTGTTTGTGTGTGAGCGGAGGGGGTGACTGATTCTAGTCTATGTGTGCGCAGCGGCGGGGGGCCTGATTCCTGTGTGTGTGTGTGTGCGTGTGTGAGCGGAGGCTGATTCTAGCATGTGTGAGCGGAGGCTGATTCTAGCGTGTGTGAGCGGAGGCTGATTCTGGCGTGTGTGAGCGGAGGCTGATTCTGGCGTGTGTGAACGGAGGCCGATTCTAGTGTGTGTGAGAGGAGGCTGATTTTAGTGTGTGCGCGCAGCGGCAGGGGGCCTGATTCCTGTGTGTGTGTGTGTGTGTGTGTGAGAGCGGCGGGGGGACTGATTCCAGTGCTTGTGTGTGAGCGGAGGGGGTGACTGATTCTAGTCTATGTGTGCGCAGCGGCGGGGGGCTGATTCTAATGTATGTATGAGAGGAAGGGGGGCTGATACCAGTGTGTGTATGTGAGTGGAGGTGGGGCTGATTGCAATGTGTGTGTGAAGGCAGCAGCAGGGGGGGGGGTTGATGGCAATGTGTGTGAAGGCAGCAGCAGGGGGGGGTTGATGGCAATGTGTGTGAAGGCAGCAGCAGGGGGGGGCTGATGGCAATGTGTGTGTGAAGGCAGAAGCGGGGGGGGGGTTGATGGCAATGTGTGTGTGAAGGCAGCAGGGGAGGGGGGATGATGGCAATGTGTGTGTGTGAAGGCAGCAGCAGGGGGGGTTTGATAGCAATGTGTTTGTGAAGGCAGCAGCGGAGGGGATGATGGCAATGTGTATGTGAAGGCAGCAGGGGGGGTGGGTGATGGCAATGTGTGTGAAGGCAGCAGCAGGGGGTGGGGGGTTGATGGCAATGTGTGTGAAGGCAGCAGCAGGGGGGGTTGATGGCAATGTGTGTGTGAAGGCAGCAGGGGGGGGTTTGATAGCAATGTGTGTGTGAAGGCAGCAGGGGAGGGGATGATGGCAATGTGTATGTGAAGGCAGCAGGGGGGGCTGATGGCAATGTGTGTGTGATGGCAAAGAGGGCTTGTGGCAATTGTGTGTGTTGGCAAAGGGAGCTTGTGGCAATGGTGTGTGTTGGCAAAGGGGGCTTGTGGAAATGGTGTGTGTTGGCAAAGGGAGCTTGTGGCAATGTAATATAGGTGTGAGGTTGGTGGTGGTTAATTAATGGGTGCTATTTGGTTTGTGGATTGATGGTGGGGCAATTTAAGATGGGATGGTTTGGGGGCTATTTAATGTGGGGGTGAGTTTGGGAAGAGGGCTATTTATTAAATATGAATTATTTAATGCCAGCATGGTCGTGGGAAATGGTTATATTTATTAAATGTAAATGCTGTTGATTTATTGCTGGGGCTGTTTGGAGGGAGGGAAATATGTTTATTGATTAAATGTGAATTCTAGCATTTTAATGTTGGGGCTGGAGGGAAGCCTATTTATTAAATGTGGGTGCTTTTGATTTAAACCAGAGCTGGTTGGAGTTTTCTAAATTTTATGTACTATTTTTTTTCCAAATAGGGCCCCCAGCATTCCAGGATCCAGACAAGCAGCAACTGATCAAGAGACACCAGCAACCACAGGTAGGGAAAGCATCAAGAACAGGTAGGACAGTCTGCCAACTGTATTTTTCTATATTGGCAGTTCCTCGCAACATGTTATTAAATAAACATGAATATGTTTCAGCGGGACAGTCCTGATTTAGGGCTCTGTCCCATGAGTGGGAATGTTGGGACAACAGTGGTATGAGCAATATTCAGCCCTCTGATGGCATAATCAACTTTGTATAAACCCCGCCTCTTTTTGTGTTTGCCCTGCCTACACTTGACTTGGTCCCGCCCACATGAGGCCATTTCCAGATTTTTTTCCAGGGCCACTTTATGTTCCCAATCCGCCCCTGGAAAGAGCATCCACAACAGATAAGTTTCCTGACAGGCATATCTTCATCTGCGTCCAAACCTACATCAGTCGCATTTACTTGACCACGCCCATATTGTGCCTATGCTTGCATACCTCTTGCCTCCCTCGATCCGCAACTGTAAGTGTAAGGAGTCTTAAACACACGATGCGACTGAACACAAGATGTGACTGACTATACATACAGACTCGAGCATAAGAACATTTTGTGGACAGTCAGGCTCAGTAGTGAAACTTGTATATAACACTACGCAAATGGAGATGCGTCCAATTCTACAGGAGGCGCTGAGTATGGAAAATTTTGTAGATTCTTTCATATTGACAGTATTATGAGCTCACAATTAACTGATAATATAGATGATGTGATTTTACATGAAATATGTATGGAGAAATGTATAGAAAATGCATCAGTTTCTCATTCATTTTGCCTTTCAATCATATCTCGGATAATAAGGTGATTTGTAAATAATTATTTTTTTTTTTTTTATATTTTTAATGCTGCCTACTGTTGGAAATAAGACACTTACAAGATCTGTTCAGAACACATCTGCTTGCCTGTCTGAGAATACAACTGTATCAAGTGAATTCAATAATATTCTAGTCAGGCATTCTCTACCCCATGACTCATTCATTATAAAATACAGCCAAGTTTAACCTAAAAGTGCCAGTTTAACTTACCATACCAGTAATAAAGATAAGCAGACTATGAGACGCCTGTATATCACAGAAAATTAGTGTATATGGCTATACAAAGTATTAGGTGTGGCTTTATTGAAGGTAACTACCCACAGGTAGTGTGATAATGAACATGTAGATATGCTCATCATTTAAATAACAGTAATTTATAAATAGGGATTATGAATATTGTGTTGTCATATGTTCCTCTAAAGCAGTATGGTATGCATAAAACTGCTGCACACAAAGTTTACTACAAGATAAGCACTCTGCATATAATCTATATGGATGGGACAGTGCCAATGTAAATTCTACGTTATTGGCAGTAAAAGAGTAACAATTTGTATGTCAACTGTAGGCGAAAATAAACAATAGTAGTGGTTAGAAAAATATGTCATTATCAGTTGGGGAATAGGCATGTTTAAAAGGTTTTTAGAAAAAAATTATATTAGAGAGTACTTGTTTTTGGGCAATGCGGTATATGTATTTTTTAAGTAAGATGCTTTTAAAGGAAATAATATTATTGTATTTCCTTTTTTTTTTTTTTAAATTGCAGCTGATCCGGTCCAAAGAAACCAGTTTCACAGGTTTCTTTGAAAATAGAAAAATAGGCAAACTAGGTGGTAAAGTAGCTGGTATTAGCCATTTAGATCTGTGCTTCTAAGGACTTAACATGAAAAGTAGAGGTAAATAAAAATGTTTTTAATGTACTTAATATATATGCCACACACTTTTTAGCTACCGTATTCCTAATTTCCATCATCTCTAAATGCCAAAATCATAGAGTAAAAATGACAAAGATCACAGCATGCTTAGTTTAAAAGGAAAGAAGGTTAAGCTTTCAGACTGCTGACTTTGTTGAATTCCAGATCTGTAGACTCTTATAAAAATTAGAAAAAATAAATAATAACAATCTTGTTATTTTCACTTAAAATTTGTATTGTATTTCAGATTTCACTCAAAATTTTCAATCAATTGTTTATTTATTTTCCATGCAGGATGAAACAGAGATTTGATAGGCTGAAATAACAAGCCAAGCAATTCATTACATTTTTTTCTTAAAAGCCAGAAGCACATAATGTTTATTAATAAAGGGACAAGGTTTACAGAGATTTTATTATTATTGAACATAAAATGGTTTATAGTACAAGCAAGGGTAAAATTACCAGCTAATTAGGCTGTGAGGATCAGGTTTAATGGAATATAAATCTGGATTCTTCACAAACCTTTAGGGCCTCATTCATTAAACATTTATACATACAGCGTTTATGGTAAAGTTGGGGAGGGGGGTGTTGCACATACAGATGGTGGATCCAAGGTCAAACAACTCATTTTAAAATGCAAATCAGTCACTGAGATATTAAAGATTCTCTTAGCAGGGGAAAGAGGAATCTTTTCAGGGAAGAAATGCTGACTACCAATGACTCGTCTAGCTCTGAAAAAGATACGTTTCTGTTTCTCTTTGTTAGTTTTGCATTTTTATTATATCATGATACACCTGTTAAGCATAGCAAAGCATGAATAGCTACGAAAATCATTTTACCCAATATAATTCACAGGGACACTGTACTGCTGAATAGGTGCATCTAAACAATCCAGGCATTGTGCTATTGTCTTGGTGGACCTTGGTGCCTAACAAACCCTATCCTGAAATGCTTGCTGAGTATATTGTTTTTTGTATTTTATAACTATTTCATGCTTCTTTAAAAATAGGTAGTTAAAAAGTCAAGAGAAAAACTGATAGCAAGATTTGCATCCAACATACATAGTAATATGAATTGTACCATATCATCGACATTCCCCCAAAAAAAATTGGAACAAGAATAGACCACGCCCCAATCTATCTACCACACCTCCATTTAGCTATTGGCCATTGCCATACATTTTCTAGATGCCAAAAGCAATATGAACTCTATATTCAGAGGTGGTACTCACTTTTACGATGCTGGATATCCTGACACTATTTACCACTGCAGTTTTACTGCGAAGACCGCATCGCCGACTCACTGGAAACACAGACAGCTTGAAAGGCAGACTTCAATAAATTGCAGCAGCTGAAGAGCCCGGCAGCGTCCGATGATGTCACATTGAAGAGACACACTGTCATCCGAGTTCTTAAGGTACTAATCTAAGGAGGTGCCGAATGTACAATGTACATGGCTTAGTAAAGAACCTTGTACAGGCAGCGCCTCCTTAAATTTGTAGCTTAAGAGCTCAGATGACCGTGTGTCTTTTCATTCTGATGTCATAAGACGCTGCCGGCCTCTTCAGCTGCCGCGATTTAGTGAAGTCTGCAATTCAAGCTGCCTGTTTCCAGTGAGTTGGCGATGTGGTCTTCGCTGTAATCCTTCCGGGGTAAGTAGTGTCGGGATATCCAGCATCGTAAAATATTACCCAATCCATATTCAGATATATCTGTTACATTGAAAGTTGTCATGGGCAGGACTATGCATACCTTTGTTTTGTAATTGTACATAGCGTCTTACTTCAATATTACAAAGCAGCATAAATTGTTGATGCATAATAATTGCAGCATGATTAGAAATATTTAACATCAAAGGGGTTTATTATCAGTTGTATGGTCAATGCTGGCTTTTATCTGCTTCGTTAAAAATATATAATGAGGTCAAATCAATTAGCCGCGTTGTTCTTTAGAACAACGTGGCCCGCGCATTAATTTTCATTACTAATGTAATGGCTGCACATTATTACTGTTACTATTACAAGTGATGTCCTATATGAACCTTGCACAAGGTTCCGACACAATATGGTCAGGGTTAAAATCTTCACTAATTTTTGCTCACACCTCATAGCCAAAATGAGCGCAAGGTTGCTTGTAATTGCTTCTGCCCCTGTGACCGCTAACAGACCTTTATCGAAGGACCTATTGGAAGGCATCCACAATTCCATTGATCATCCATTCATCTAACCTTCTAGACTAAAATAATCATGACATTGTGGTACAGGCCTCCAGGTATGTCCAGGAGTTTAAGTGCAATGTCCCTTTAAGCCTGGAATAAAATACTTTCTTCTATTGTTGATAGATGAACTTATGGAATAGACAATCATTGTGACCTTTATACTGTCCAAACTGAGACTATTTAGCAAGATGCAGCCCCATCTGCACAGCATAGCCCTCCCAGTAACTTGCTAAATTGTCTCAAATTCATCTAGATATACATTATTTTAAATACTGCTAGCTATTCCATGACACAACAGAAAATGTGAATTGTATTCCTTTTCTTTAAGCAAACTTTGCAACTAGTTCAAACTTCTGGACTCTTAAGTGTTAACCAAAGCAATGAAAAGCAGCCTGGCTTATTAAAACATCATTCATATGAAGGGTAACATTACATGACACAGCGCTGCCCCTGTAATTCTAGATGCTGGCTTGGCCGGGTTTTGAAGTTTATATTTTAACATTTATTCTGAATGTGACATACTGAAAGGCTGAGTTCCCGCTTAGGAATTGCGTGCTTTGTACCAAAAATCTGCTATGTATCAAGGCGAGGAGACGTCATTAATTCAATAAAGCCAGTCAATTATTAATCAATTACGTTCCAAAAGCAGGTTTTTAAATTTGATGACAAGTCAGGTTGTTTAGATCTGAATGAAAATGATTAATGATTGTTAGCATGAAATAAAGAAATTGATAATAATCAGTAGACTGCAATAAAACCTTTACTAAACCTTCAAACACATGATAATAAGGTTGTATTAAATTAGTTCCTATACATCATATGGAATGCTCGGGACTTGGGGTTTTCCGGATAAGGTCTTTTTCATAATTTAGATTTCAGTATGAAACATTTAAAAATAACACTTGTCTTTCCTCACTTTGTCCCCTGTATCTCCCTTCATTGCATTGTATAGCAGTGTTCCTCATAGTAACTATAGGTGGAAACAGTTGCTGATCCTGTCTGCATGTATTATAAAGTCACTGAGCACCAGTAATGAATTCATTTTTCTCCTTTCTGGTTTTCAAATCCTAGGGCCCGATTCATTAAGAATCTTAACTTGAGAAACCTCTTATTTCAGTCTCCTGGACAAAACCATGTTACAATGCAAGGGGTGCAAATTAGTATTCTGTTTTGCACATAAGTTAAATACTGACTGTTTTTTCATGTAGCATACAAATATCAACTTTAAATTTCAGTGTACAAATAAGCTATCAAGTATTTGTGTGCTACATGAAAAAACAGTCAGTATTTAACTTATGTGCAAAACAGAATACTAATTTGCACCCCTTGCATTGTAACATGGTTTTGTCCAGTAGACTGAAATAAGAAGTTTCTCAAGATAAGATCCTTAATGAATCAGGCCCCTTATGAATAACGACTTCCTGGATAATGAATTCCATACTTCTACACTGAGAGGCTAAGTACACCTGTTGATTAATGCAAATATGTAATCAGCCAATTATGTGGCAGCAGCACAATGCATAAGAGCATGCAGACATGGTCAAGTGGTTCAATTATTGTTCAGATCAATAACCAGATTGGGGAGGAAATGTTATCTAAGTGACATTGATGGTGGAATGATTGCTGGTGGCACACAGGATGGTTTGTGTATCTCAGAAACTGCTGATCTTCTAGGTTATCCACAAACAACAGTCTAGCGTTTAAAGAGAATGGTGTGCAAAAAACATCCAGTGAGCTGCAGTTCTTTGGGCAAGAATATCTTGTTAATGAGAAAGTTAATAGGAGATTGGCCAGATTGGTTGAGCTGACAGGAAGGCAACAGTATCTCAAATAACTATATGTTGCATCAGTAATATGCAGAAGAGCATCTCTAAATGCACAAGTCAATGCATGAAGTGGATGGGCTATAGCAGCAGAAGACCACACTGGGTTCAACTACTGTCAGCTAACAATGGACAGTTAAAGATTGTTAAGACATCGCCTGGTTTGGTGAATCTCGATTTCTCCGGAGAAACGCAGTTTGCAGGGTCAGAATTTGGCACAACCAACATGAATCCATGGATCCATCCCACCTTGTTTTAGCTGTACAGGCTGGTGGTGGTGGTGTAATGGTGTGAGGAATGTTTTCTTGGCACACATTAGGTCCCTTAATACCCATTGAGCATTTTTTAAATGCCACAGGCTACCTGAGTATGGTTGCTGGCAATATGCATCAGGTTTTAGCCACAGTCTAACCATCTTCTATTGGTTACTTCCAGCAGGATAAAAAGTCATGTTACAAATCACATGTCTTCTCAAGCTGGTTCCATGAACACGACAAGGAGTTTAGTGTACTCCAATGGCCTCCACAGTCATCAGATCTCAATCCAATAGAAACCCTTTTTGGATGTAGTGGAACCAAAGATTCACAGCATGAATATGCAGCCGATAAATATGCAGCAATTGTGTGATGCTATCATGTCAACATGGACCAGAATCTCTAAGGAATGTTTCCAGCACCTTGTTGAATCCATACCACAAATAATTCAGGCTGTTCTGCAGACAAAGGAGGGTCCTACCGAGCAGGACCGCCATCAGGGGGGTACAACCGGTACAGCTGTGAGGGGCCTGGACAAACTATGAGGCCCAGACAGAACCCTCCATTTGTCAAGGCCCCCTGGTCCAACCGGGTCCCCTATCCCGGCTGCCTGTCGAATGTGTGGTATTGAAGGGCAGCTCCCAGACTGGGAGTGCATGGCACGGTGATGTCATCACTGCGCAGCCTGCTCCCAGTTTACCAGTCCGCTCCCATTCTACCAGTGTTTGGGAGCTGCCACATTGCGGAGGTAATGTAAGTTGCCTATAGCAATTATATGGGGAAGGGAGCGCCCGGCCTATGTCAGAGCAAGTACTGTTTTGAGGGAGGAGGGTAGACATGTACTGCTATGAGGGGGGGGTCATGGACTCTGATAAGGGAGGGGAAGGCATATACTGTGATGAGGGGTGCATGTACTGTAATGAGGGGGAGGAGCATGTACTCTGATAAAGGAGGGGGAAGGGGGCATGTACTGTAATAGGGGAGGAGCGGAACATATACTGTGATGAGGGGAAGGGGGCATGAATGCGATGAGGGACAGGGCAAGTATGGCAAAGAGGGAGGGGGGCTAGTACGGTCAAAGTGGGAGGGGGGCATGTACGGCTAAGATAAAAGGGGGACATGTAGTGCGATGAGGGAGGGGGACATGTAGTGCGATGAGGGAAAGGGACATGTACTGTGATGAGGGAGGAGGGCGTGTACTGGGATGAGGGAGGGAGACATGTACTGTGATGAGGGGATGGGGGAGCAGAGCATGTACTGTGATGTACGGAGGGGAGGGGGGAGTGGAGCATGTACTGTGAGGGAGCAGAGCTTGTATGGCAAAGAGGGAGGGGAGGCATGTACGACAAAGAGGGAGGGGATGCGTGTATGACAAAGAGGGAGGGAAGGCATGTACGGCGAAGAGGGAGGGAAGGCATGTACGGCGAAGAGGGAGGAGAGGCATGTAAGGCGAAGAGGGAGTGGGGCATGTACAGTGAAGAGGGAGGCAGGGGGGAAACCTGCCAGATTAATTAGTACTAGACCCCATAGTTTATGATGGCAGCCCTGCTACCGAGTACAAGAAAGGTGTACCTAATAAAGTGATCACTGAGTGTACAGTGTTATTCAAAAATAAGACTGAATGTGACAATGACAATGACAGAAGAGATTATCATAATTTATTTTAATCTTCTTATAATACAACAAAAGATGAATTCCCAAACTGGGTAATTTCAAGTGTTCTCCAGGTTTTTTCCCTGTACTTTTTTTATTATTTACATTTACACATTCAAAAATCCAGAGCAGTAATGAATTTGACAGGTCTGTAAATCATGACATCCATGCTGGTTACCAGCCTTTCTAATCTACTATAATGGTAACTGGTATTTAGCACAGGTAAATTATAGTGTAAAATAAGTGGGAAAGTACACTTTATACAGAGCACCAAGCTGGATCTACATCCAATATGGCCCCACACATGAGAGTCAACCAGTGCAGTTATCATTCAACTGCATTTTCCGCCAGTCCCATACAGCACCTGAACTTGCAATCAGATGTTGATTGGGATTGCTAATTTCATCAAGTTGTCTTGAAGCCAATTAGGTCTAAAACAGTCTAGTCGATTGTTAAATGGGGAGCATGTAAAAGCATCTCTAGTGCAAGTTCACAATAGAAGAATTTTCTCGTGCCATATTCCATATAGAATGCAACTTGGGAACACCACTCTGAAATTGCTGTAGGAATCGGCATCAATGATTTCCATGCCTGATGCTATCTGATGTCCAAACATCTGGCAGTGTAATTAGATATGCTCAAACTTGTTTGAATGTGGTTCTCAAACTGGTTCATCAAATCGGAACTAAAGCTAAAAAATACATGGAAAATTCATGAACTTTAAATAGACTAAAAGCAAACACCATGTTAGAGCCAGTTTGAATATGGTTAAGCTAGTACAAACATGTCCAAACCAGTTTGATTATGTTTAAATTTAATAACTACTACATTGTATAGTATTGATAACAGTTTTCCTTGCAAACGTCAGACTTTGAACTTCCAATATCGAGCCTCAAATACAGTAATATTCACTGTTCGAATTAAAAAACTGTTAAAAACACTATAAAATGTAGACATGTAAGCTTGAACAGGCAACATTTTATAGTTTATTTTAACATTTTTCATCCCATGGTGAACAGAGCACAAACAGAGCTGGAAATAGCAATCGTTGCTCCACATTTTAAAAGTCCTAACACACAAACATTAGAAGACATGTCTCAAAGGACAAGAATAGAATACAGTAGTAGAACAAGCAATGTTCTTATTCCAGCATGCACTATATCTAACGCTCATTTGTTCAGACTCTTTCTTCATCATAGGGCTCTGTTCCCATGATATTCATACTCTAATTTCAGAGCAAGACCTGTTAATCTAGCACTTTTGACTTTAAATATACATAACTACAGTACATTCTGAATTCCTTAATCATAATGTATATAAATGTTTATGTCCCCGCCCACTTATTTCCTCCTAACTGGGCATGTTAAATGTCTTCTGAAATATCCAGCAATATTTCGTGACACACACCATGCTCCCATTAAACTGTGATTAATGTCTGTGCCACATAACTAAGAGTCTTCTAACTTACTAAGTTTCAGTGAATTTAGATTTTTATGTGATTTGTAGATTAACACCTCCCTCTACTGGCAACAAACATTTCGTAAAACTTTACTTACATTACTGCACAGTCTTGCAAACACCTCAAAATAGATTAGTTGTTTGGGATTTAAGGCTTAATATACCTTAGTTATGAAACCGATTTTGCGCTTTTGTATATATTTCTTACATATTTTTTTTTTTTACTTTACAATACTTTTATAATACAGTGATGTACTGATGATGTGTGTAATTACATTTCTATGTTACATATATTTATAACACATTTAAGTTTCAAATGAATTTTAAGATATTTTTATACATTGTTATTAGGTTTATCGACAAACCTTAGAAAATGACATTAGAAAATCATAAACAACAGAGTAGAACCAAATTGAATTACTTTGGTCTCACTAGCAAAGCAAAAATGGAGCAAATTTGCACCCAATCAAAACCATGTTGGACTGCAGGTGGGAAAATGTAAAAGGTATGGACAGAGTTGGAAGAGGGCATGCCTTAGCTCAACTCTAAATTGCAGTGTAAATATAAGGCTGCCCAGTATTTCTGTGCTACATGCAAAAACAGGCCAGTATTTCCCCTGCATGCAAAAAATACATGCATTTGCACCCCTTGTATTGCAATTTGGTTTGTCCAGATGCAACTCTGCCCCTTTTTTGATTTGCTCTTAACTCTTAATGAGGCCCATTATGTCCAAAGAACATTTGGGTAATTGGTCCAAAAACGTCCCAAAAAAATCAATATTACAGTTCCTGTTGATAGACCCGCTACCTATATTTATTAATAACTTCAGATGCACCTTTATATGTGAATCCCTAAATTTCTCAACTGAGCTTTAGAGAATTAGGGGAGACAGCCATATTATGCACAGGCCATATATATACTCATAAGGAGAAGGGTTAAATGGTGAAGGGACAGCACTTCTGTATAAACCAGACCTTTCCACATGCACTAAATTACAGACCACACAAAACGTCCTAATAGAAGCCAGCTGGTATCAGCTCTCTGTCACCAATAGCATCTAGGGTCTGAGTTCTGTCTATTTCTATTTCAAGTCCTACATCCCAAAAACCACAGCCACAAATTGCTCACTGCTAGTGACAGTCTTTCCTTTTAAACTGTAATATGCAAGGATATACAAATCTGTATTATTTAAACACTCTTGCTATTTCATATTGAGTTTTAATTGAACTAGATTATTGCTAGTGCCAGCATTTAGTAACTCACTTAAGAAGGAAACTCACCAACAAAATAAAATCAGCACAGTGAAATGTATAAAGCGCTAAAATATGCTGTTTGTAGTCAGCTAATGTTTTGGGAATAATTTGCACTTTCTCCTTTTTGCTCACTACGCAGCCCTTCAATTATCGTAATTTTCCAAACATTTTTGCAGCAATTTACAGACAACCAAAATTTATTACTGGCGCATTATTACATTACCCAATAGCATACTTTTTCCTTGAGGTGTATCTGTCATGAATTATTTAAAAATTTTACGTTAAGGGGTAGAGTCCATTAAGAGCAAAGTCCTTTAGGGACCTAATGCGAGATTCCTTCAGCGGGATGTTCCTGGTTAAAATCTTCATTCACAGGCGTGCGAGCAAAAATAACTGAAGATTTCTGTACCAAAAATGGTAGTACAGCACATAAAATTCCTCGTTCTTAATGTAATCTGCCCCTAATAGTACAGCCCGAGTGAAGCCCTAATTCAATGCACAGTATAAAATTGTGCTCTACCCTCTCTGTGTCAAAAATAGGTCTCCAATACATTTGAATGAAAAACTGGGACACTCATTTTTATTTTTAGGCTCAAAATAAGAAACCAGTTCCCATCAGTTCTGTTAATATTGCGTCATCAGAAGTTTAAATAACGAAAATAGGTATTGTGACTTAAATATTTTGGGTCCAAAAAAGGGACTGTCCTTATAAACCTGGAGCAGTCATAATAAATTACTTAGGCATTATTTAAATTAGCTATTGGTGTGGCAAAATTTCTTGTGCCACTGATCTTATGTGACCATTTCGAGCCTGTACTGGAAGAAGGCAGCTTGATGATGCCACATGATGTTTCTCAGTAGTGCATTGAGCATGTACCTGCAATACACAGGCTGATCAAGATCTTAGTAATATTCATGAAGAGTCATAGATGAGCAAAAGATGGCTGAATAATGTTAACATGCAAAAGGTGAATATTTATATATAGAATAATCTATACAGCTGTAAAACGCAGTAAATGTAAACATCTGTTAAGGCAAGAGCGTTAGTTCAGACATATATCTAATGTGCAGTTTTTCTATTTAATGTCATCATCATTTTGAGACATGAGGGGTCAATACACTATGTACTGCTGACATACAGGGGTTGGTACTGTGCATAGTAACAGCAGGCTTCTTCTTTGCAAGCCAGCCATCGCTGAGGAAACGTTCCAGCAAGCTGAGGAGAAAAAAAAATCTGCATAAGTCCACCCAATGGGAAAAAGTTCTGCACCTCCACAAGCATAAAACTTTCTTCCAGAGACAGGAAGACACCAATAATGATGACTTTAGCTGCTTCTTCCCCAGCCTCCACTCCATTCTCGGCTCCCAGGTAAAAGGAAAGGAAGAAGACAAGAAAGCCATGGGCTCAGACCAAAAGGATCCTTACACAGCCACCTCATCAAACTGTCACACACACTAAAGCAAATTGGATGCAGCCTACTTGCTGAAGTTGGCAATCATCATCATCATCACCATTTATTTATATAGCGCCACTGATTCCGCAGCGCTGTACAGAGAACTCATTCACATCAGTCCCTGCCCCATTGGAGCTTACAGTCTAAATTCCCTAACACATGCACACACAGACCGAGAGAGAGACTAGGATCAATATTGATAGCAGCCAAATAACTTACTAGTATGTTTTTGGAGTGTGGGAGGAAACCGGAGCACCCGGTGGAAACCCACGCAAACACAGGGAGAACATACAAACTCCACACAGATAAGGCCATGGTTGGGAATTGAACTCATGACCCTAGCGCTGTGAGACAGAAGTGCTAACCACTTAGCCACCGTGCTGCCCACGGTCCTTGCAGATGTACCGAGTGTTTTTAAATATAGCCCATTCCCATTCACCCACACATGCTATGAGTAAAGTTTAATGTTTAGCAGCAGTAGCTATTTTTAAAACATATCTGAAAAGTGGAAAATATATTAAAACACTCACCTTGGTGGTCCAGTGGGCATACAGTGACCAAGTGCTTTGGTGCTGGAGGGTCATCCCTGGTGGATCAGTGTGAATCTGAATGGTCTCCAAATTAATTGGGCTGCCATTCCTACTCAAAAGTGCTAGGAGCAGCGTAGGTAGTAATGGGAGCCTCACAGTAGCTCTATGCATGATTCATTTAAACCTTCTGCACGGGGGAGTGTGAGGAGACTAGTTGTATTTTGAATCCAGCAGAGAGCAGCAGCACTGGACACCTTTTCTGTAGGAGTGGTAGGATTTTAATTAGACCTTTTACGTTCGATGCTCCAGAGAGCAAAGCAGCATAGCCAGGCTCTAAAAACTCTGGCCTCAACAGCAGTAAGACCTCTACTTCAAGGTCTTTGTCCCATGTTATTGTAGCATATTTGATTTGGGGGGCAGCATACTTTGGGGATCTAAGTCCTGGAAGTAGTTTTAAATATTAAATCTCACAGCCCATATTTAGTTGTACTAGGATGGAGAGGGGCTGAGCATCCTGACAGTGCATGGACTGGGGGGGAAAGACATACTCGTGCCATTGAGTGTAATGTTAAATGTGTAAGTCAGTACCATTCTGATTCATGTGTAAGAAAATTATTAAACTGTATAAAAAGGGCAGCAAAGCCACATGTAGAAGTGTGTCTGTGTCAGGAATCCGCTAGGATGAGTGGGATCCTGTTGGTTTTGACTGGGATTGACAGCACTCCTCCCAGAGTTGCGGAGGGAATCCCGCAAGGGAATTTGGGTTTTGCAGCTTCCACCCTGCAGGTCGCGGCCCTCCAGGGAAGTTCCCAGTGTGAAGTGATAGAGAACCGACACAAGAGATGAGGGTAGCCCCAGGTAACCACTAAGGAGTGAATGATGATAAATGTAGAGGCAGTACACAAGGATAGATAAAACGTGGAGGACTACATCAGTTAGCATCAACCGATGGAGTAGGTAAAGGTGATCTACGACCACACACTTGGAGACATGGAGAACAATGGACTTAGGCAGTTACCGCTACTTAGTGGAGCAGGTAAGAGATGACCTGCGGCAGCACACTTGGTGATAAGAAGAGCGATGGTCTGCGGCAGTTACCACTACTAAGCGGATCAGCTAAGCGATAATCTGCGGTGATACACAGAGAGGTAGAGAGCGATGATCCACGGCAGTTACTACTAGTGAGTGGAGCAAGTAAGCGGAGATCAGCGGCTGTACACAGTGAGGTAGAGAGCGAACACATCGAGGAGAAGGGAGCTGCTTCTAGAGAGCGATGATCCACGGCAGTTACTACTAGTGAGTGGAGCAAGTAAGCGGAGATCAGCGGCTGTACACAGTGAGGTAGAGAGTGAACACATCGAGGAGAAGGGAGCTGCTTCCAGAGAGCGATGATCCACGGCAGTTACTACTAGTGAGTGGAGCAAGTAAGCGGAGATCAGCGGCTGTACACAGTGAGGTAGAGAGCGAACACATCGAGGAGAAGGGAGCTGCTTCTAGAGAGCGATGATCCACGGCAGTTACTACTAGTGAGTGGAGCAAGTAAGCGGAGATCAGCGGCTGTACACAGTGAGGTAGAGAGTGAACACATCGAGGAGAAGGGAGCTGCTTCCAGAGAGCGATGATCCACGGCAGTTACTACTAGTGAGTGGAGCAAGTAAGCGGAGATCAGCGGCTGTACACAATGAGGTAGAGAGCGAACACATCGAGGAGAAGGGAGCTGCTTCCAGGCCAGGAGACTGATGCGAAGAACCAGCAATGAGAAATGAGGGGAGGAGCCTTATAAAGGAGCGCCAGAGGAGGGCAGCCAATGGAAGCACCGGACAGGTAGAAAAGGTGAAACGGTCTGCGCAGGCGCAGGACTGTCACCAGCGTGAGAGAGTGGGGAACGGGGGATCAGGAGGCAGGTAGGCGCTAGTCCCTGAGTGGTGGCCGCGGGAGACTGGCTTGTGACAGTCTGTCTATCATCATTACCTTTCAGTTGTGCATAACAGCTTTTACCATTGAACATTAAACACAACTATTTGTAAACATCCTGCTCTATTCCTACAAGATGCTTTTAATTTTAAAGTGTTTTTCCACCTTATATATATTTTTTTAATCCCATATTTTGCCCATTATTTTGGTGAGGTCCATCCCATGGGGCCCCCAATGTTTCTTTTGACAACCAGTATTTTGGTACTACATATAGCCAGGTCCTTTGCCAAACATTAATGATCACGCCTCTCAAGAGCAGAAGAGATCTGACAAAAAGGGTGTTAGCAAAAACTAGCAGCTGTTTCGATAAGCGTTTGCAACTAATGTATGTCTTTATTTTTCATATTTCATTTCATCTTTGTCTATAAATGTATGTAAGTTTGTCAGAAAACAAACCACACCTACTTTTCACATCACTAATCAGGTCACTTGTTAAAAGTCAGAATTGTTAGAAAAAGGTTACATAAATTTTCATAAATCAGGCGCAATGTCTTTATACCACACATTAATATGAAAGGCATTTACTCCACTATAGCAAATATATAAATATCTCCCAATATTGATTTTAATTCCAACATACTGATAAATGTAGTAACTTAAATTTCCCAAAATATTTTACACATCTCTACTAATATTTTAGAGATATACTTTCTACACTTTAATGACATTTTTGGGAATTGTACAATAATGTCATTGAGACTGTTTAGTGATGCCTCTGAAATTAGCTATGACAATAATGAAATCATTGTGGGTTAACGGAGCTAGTGGACCATATCTGACTTCTTGAAGTGGAAAATAATAAGGCATATACTGTATCTCGTGCGACATAGTAGAATGACAGGTCTGCAATTCCTAATGTAATCCCATTAAGTCTCAGAATTGGCTCTAGGGTGAACTAAATGTTAAAAATAAAAGAAAGAAACATGCTAATATCATGAATAATTAAGCATCACAACAGCCGCTACAACAAAACAGCATTAACAAAAACGAGTTTTCTTGCTTATGAAGTGCAGCAGGTCATTTCTAATTAAGTGCCCCATGCGTCCATAAAAACAATTACATTTTTAACACAGTTTTATTAGCTTTTTTCTGGAGTAAAATCTTGAGTACCAAACAAGAACATTTCTGCCGGTGAATGAACAGAGTAAATGGATTTGTTTAAATACCACGGGGTCTTAATTATATGAGTAAACAATGAGATATATGCATAATACCTCTATGCTTTCAGTGAGGGAATGTTATAAGATGAATTAAGTTTATTCAGGCAAAATAAGTAGTTTCTAAAGCAGCACATATTAACCCCATCTGGATTTAAAACAATTTGTGCTTAACGGTCATAAGAAAATGATGTCAGATATCTAAAAATTGGTGTTTTACATCCAGGGGCTGGCTGGCAGACTTTAGCCCGGGGTGCAAATACTTAGCACTGGCCCATAAGTAGCGGCCAGGGTGGTTTTCGGTACAATATATATTCATCAATATAAAAAGAGACTATTTTAGTGTTTGGAGGCTGATTATAATGGAATTGATCAAAATGCAAAAAGCCTGTTTGCTTTAAAAATGTGATGTTTTTGCCAGCAAAAGGGCTTGTTTTTGCTATATACATAATAGGGTTATTATTTGTTTTAGGGTTAGCCTAAAACAAATCTGAGAGCTGGATTAAGGCTTTGGGGGTCCGTGGGACTTAAGACAGGGGTTAGGAACTGCAGATAACTAATGTTTTCTTTTCGGTTGCTGCAGTGTTGTTCTCAGCTTGGGTGTGATCACCTGAACTCCTCTATCCTGCAGCTCAATCTGACATCTGCCCTGATTGGCTACTACTTGGTTTAAATACCTGTCAGCTTCACTCTGCCTTTGCTGGTTATAGCTTTCACACACTTGCTTCTCTGTGCTCCTGTGTCTGTGAATAGTCTGCCTGATTTCTTGATTGTAACTCGTTGTGACCTCTGCCTGGATGCCTGCCTTGCTTGTTTACTCGTGACCCTGACTTCTGCCTGAATTCTGACTTTGCTTGTTTGCTCATGGCCCTGACCTCTGCCTGGATTCAGATTCTGCCTTTTCTTCTGGGCAGCACAGTGGCCTAGTGGTTAGCACTTCTGCCTCACAGCACTAGGCTCATGAGCTCGATTCCCGACCACGCCCTTATCTGTGTGGAGTTTGTATGTTCTCCCTGTGTTTGCGTGGGTTTCCTCCGGGTGCTCCGGTTTCCTCCCACACTCCAAAAAACATACTGGTAGGTTAATTGGCTGCTATCAAAATTGACCCTAGTCTCTCCCTCTCTGTCTGTCTCCCTCTCTGTCTGTCTGTGTTTGTGTGTCTATGTGTGAGTGTGTGTCTATATTAGAGAATTTAGACTGTAAGCTTCAATGGGGCAGGGACTGATGTGAATGAGTTCTCTGTACAGCGCTGCAGAATTAGTGGCGCTATATAAATAAATGATGATGATGATGATGAGAGATCACCTCCCAACCACAGGATTGTGGTGCCAGCTATTTGCTCCATCAGACTCACCTGTGTCAGCAGTGTTTCACAGTACAGATTTACTGCTCTATCTTGCTCCGGCATTTTCCCTGAAACTGTGCTGCTCTCTAGCTCCATCTCACACAGGCCACAGCTGGTACAACACCATCCTCTACTCCACACTGCCAATCTTTTGTACTGGTGGAGGCTGGTATTGCATCCTGTTGTTACTCTGTGTTCCTGCCTAATCTGGTCCAGCGGTATCCTGCATCCTAGTTACCATAGGTACCAGATCTCTGCTCAGCATTCCACTGTCAAGTCCTCTGTGGTGCCAACCTACCTGAGCTGAGTTATCATCGTTTGAGAATAAGTCCTGTGAACAACCGAGTACCGGTGAACATATCTGGTTCTATGGGAAAAGGGGTTCCTATAGGTGAAGGTCTCATCAACAACAGGTTCTGATAACTCAACTTGTAGGGTATTTGTGACATTTCCAATGTAAAGGACAGTGTCCACTTAGCAACCCTAATGGACTAAGCAACTCTCTCCCAGCAACTGTAGGGTTAAACAATTTGCAATTCTCTCATCAGCATCCATTTTAAACAGTTTAAGTCAGCTTGCAGATAACATTAAATACAGCAGATTTGGCTGCAACAAACTCTTCCTTTAGCAAGTGCTATAACACCTCTCAATAGCAATATTACAGTCCCGGTCAGAGGTTTTAGTAACACAGTTTGATGTCTCATTTAAATAACTTGAACATAGAAAAAGCAAAAGAAACTTATCTGTCTTTATGTGAGTCCTACTGACATCTCATGGGTAGTGGTAAGTTAGGTCTTTTCCTTTACTGCAAAGGTGCTTCTTTCTGGGCTGGCTGCAAACATCCCTCAGGACAACAATTCAGCCATAACATTCAGTGGCACTTTGTAGGAAAATCCTACATTAGCTCAGCCAGCAGTCACACACATTACTTCTCACTAACCATTTTTGGCTCATCCCCTATTCCCCCAAGATTCTCCTGAAGCCTTCTAGTACATTTTGGGCTCTAGAAAGCAGCCTGGGCCGTAGTTGGCAGTCTGTCCATCCAAAAATGGCTGACACAATTTGCATTTAACTTCCCAGAAGAACTCTAAGGAACTATAGTTTTCTAAATGAGTGCATAGAGTAATATACTTGTTATTTGCAGGGTATTACAAATAAAAGTTTTTTTCAAATAAAGCAGGTTTGGGGTACAGAAAAATAAAATAGAGAGGGAAGTGATCGGGTACATTGAGATTGAGAATCAAAACATTACTAGAACAATTCAATCATTATTTATTAACTAAGTTAATGAGTATCATAATAAACCAAACAAGGAATGCTGGATAGCCAGAGTTTCAGATGTTAGGCAGCTTATGGTTTTGAGAAATTGGAGGCAGAATGTATGGGGGGAAAAAACTATATTACAGGAAGAAAGGATGATAGGGGATAGAATATAGTTGTTAGCAAATGAATGTGGCAGAGGGAGGGGGAAAAAAGAACATAGAGCAAGGGGTGTTTGTCATAGACTCAATTACTATCAAATGTAATGTAATTCTGTCAGAGGGGCTCATAATATTCAGTCCAAGGCGAACAGATGTTACAGAACTTATTGGGACACTGATGAAGTATGTTCCTTATTTATTTACTATCTGTTATTTATTTATTTATTTATTTATTTGTTTATTTATTATTATGCCCAAAACATGGGGAGACAATACAATCAGCTGCATTCAACATATGATAAACCAAACTTTATATATGTTTGGGCAAACAGGGAGGGCATTTTGATGGCGAGTATTAGACAAGCAAGAAAGGTAGCAGTGGACCATTACAGAGTAGATTAAGTTGCATACTTCATTCTAGTAACCATTCATTTTTTGAGCAAGACCACCATATATGGAAATATGCAGTTCCCCCAGGAGAGGTCTAATGATGTTGTAAAAATACCACACAGATGAGAAGGTAGCATGTACCATCTAAAAAACTATTTGTATGTGTTCTCCTTAAAATTGACAATAATAACTGCATTCTTTCTGATCAAAGCCATTCCTCAAGTTCAAGATCTTCCCAATGTCCTCCTCCCACTTGAGTTAATTTGGGTCCTTCAAAGGTTGATTATGTTACAATAATAAGCTATGAAAAGTCAATATAAGGCTTTTTGAATCGAACCTATTAAGGCAAAAGGTTTCCATCCAAAATATAAGAGTAGGCATGTCTCGAAGAATAAAGAACTCTCTAGGAGTTATATTAATTATATAATTTAAGAGGTTTACCAACTTACCTGATTCCCTGCAGTCAAACCAAGGGTTTGGAGGGTACTGAACTGTCTACATTGGGTTCCAAAAATGGTAGCAAAGTCACCACCACTAATAATGTGTCCTTTTGCAATTTAATTATTATTATTACCACTTCTTTCTATAGCGCCAGCATATTCCATAGTGCTTTACAATTGGCAACAACACAGTAATGAAACTAGACTGGGTGTTACAGACAGAGAGGCAAGAGGGTCCTGCTTGTGAGCTTACAATCTATAGGACGATAGGGGATTGATACATGAGGTTAAGTGCTACATGCTGCATATTGGTCAGCTACATTGCAAAGGTAGAAAATGCTTAGTGGGCTATTTGATTTAGTAACAGAGAAATGTGTCAGTTGGTCACTGAGGATAGAAAGGACACATGCAAGTTTTATGTTAACTGTGTAGAGGGTGGTAATAGGGTTTTCAGAGAACGCTTGAAGGTTTCAAGAAAGTCTTGCTGTGTGAGGGAGGGAATTCCACAACTTGGGTGCAGCCCAAAAAATCCTGTACCCGGGAATGGGAGCAGTTAATAAGTGTGGATGAGAGATTCAGATCTTTTGAAGAATGGAGGTGTCTATTTTGAGACAAGTGAAGAGATTAAAGTTGGTGCAGTTTTGTTGATGGCCTTGTATGTTAGTAGAAGTATTTTATATTGGATTTAAAAAACAAACAAACAGGTAACCAATGTAGCAACTGATAGAGTGGATCAGCACTGGTCAAGTAGCTGCATGCAATATAGATTGTAGGGGTGTTAGTCTAATTCAGGGAAGACAAGTAAGTATGGTATTGCAATTGTCAATGATAAGAGCATGGATGAAATTTTTCTTGAGGGAGACATGTGCATGCTCTGGAAATGTTTTTTAGATGTATGTAACAGGATTTAGATATAGATTCCATGTGTGAAACAAAGGATAGTTTTGAGTCAAACATCACACCTCAAGCTTGAGGGTAGGTTTTATTATCATGTTATCAACAGAAACAGAAATGTTAGGTAGGTGTTAGGCTGCCGGTCTGATAATAAACTTACAGAACTAATGGAAGAGGTCTTCGCCTATAGCAGCCGCCTATCCCGTAGAGCTTTATGTGCTCACAGGTACTTGGATGCCCCCAGGACTTTACTCTTAATGTAATGTAAGTTTATTAACAACACCGCAGCGGCGGGGCCGGAGGAGTCTGTATAGATGGTAACGGATGGTCAGACATAAGGCGAGGTCAGGGGTCAGAAGCAAGCAGAGTAGTCAAATAACACGCCAAAGGGTCAGGGTCACCAGCACGAGAGCAGAATCCAGAAACAGAGCAATAGGGTCACAACAGGAGGTCCAATAGTAAACGGGCAGAGTGTCCACAGGAACACTGGGGCAAGACAGGAACAGGACAGGAGCAGGTCAGCAACAGACAGAATCCACGATATAACCGGCAGGGAGACTAAGCCCTCCCTGCCTTAAATAGTCAAGACAGCCAATAAGGGACAGGCAAGGAAATGGTATAATGAGCCCCCCAGGTGTGGCCTAATAAATGTAATTAACGTTATCAGCACGCTGGCTTAGTGGCGCACATGTCCGGCTGCCCTGTGTTCACCGGGGCGCGAAGAACTGACAGCTCAGTGTACCTCCGTTGTCCTAGCAATGGTCGGGCCGTGCAGCGGAAGTGATCTTCCAGTTGCCATAGGGATGGCCAGGACACCAGGAACAGAAGGGAGTGAGTCATGGCGGTGCCCGCGGCCGCCGCGGCTCGTAACAGTAGGTAACTTCGGTTGGCTCTTGGGAATAATATAAGCTCTGCTTTTGAAAGATTACGTTTGAATTTGCGAGAGGACATCCAAGATGAAATGGCAGCAAGACAGTAACGCAGGCCTACATAGATGGTGAGAGATCCAGAGAGGATAGATACATTTGGGTATCATCCACTTAGAGATGATACTGAAATCCAAAAGAGCTTATTTATTTTCCAAGAGAAGTGAAATAGATAGAGAACAGCAGAGGGCCTAGGGCTGAGTCTAGTGCTACTCCAAATGATAAAGAAAGCAGTGAGGAGTTGAATACAGAGAAACAAACATTGAAAGAGCAATTAGATAGGCATGATGAGAACCAGAGGCCTGATTCATTAAGGATATTAAATGAAGAGGTATCTTATTTAAGTCTCCTGGACAAAACCATGTTACAATGCAAGGGGTGCAAACTAGTTTTCTGTTTTGCACATACCGTATTTGCCGGAGTATAAGACGACTGGGCGTATAAGACGACCCCCAACAATTCCACTCAAAATATAGAGTTTGTTATATACTCGCCATATAAGACTACCCCACCAAATAAAATGTAAAAGAACATCAGATTTGATTTCAACATGTTAATTTATATTCGAATGCCTATGACATGCAGGTAAACTGTCACAAGGCTGTATGTTATCAAACATGTACAGTAAACATAAAACAGTGCAAGTTTATTAAACGTAATTCACTAGTCAATGATAGAAGGAAGATAACAAATAGAGGGAGAGAGCAAGTGCACACTTACCCCTTGGCATAATCTTTAATGCTTTTTCATTTGATTTCCAGTCCCGAACCATCTTTTCTGTTACTCCATATTGTCTTGCAGCAGCACAATTATTATGTTCCATGGCAAAGTTTACAACTTTAAGTTTAAAACTTGCATTATATTTCTTTCTTTTTGCTGGTGCCATGATAGGGTTGATAGGGGTTTGACTGCTGGACATTTTCTATGCTGTATTGTACTGTACAATGGTGCAGTACTGTGGTTGGCTGTTGGCTGTATACAAAGCCTGATTGGATTGGTCCCTGCTCCCTGTCTGCCCTCCCTGTCAGCAGAACGGGCCGGTCACGCCGAAAAGGCTGGCACCCCTGTATCGCTGCTGATGCTCGCCGCAGCCACGCTGATGACCCGCCGCGGCCGCACTGGATACCGCGCGATACTGGACCCGGTGTATAAGACGACCCCCCCACTTGGAGGCATGTTTTTCAGGGCAAAAAAGTAGTCTTATACGCCAGCAAATAGGGTAAGTTAAATACTGACAGTTTTTTCATGTAGCACACAAATACTTGATAGCTTATTTGTACACTGAAATTTAAAGTTGATATTTGTGTGCTACATGAAAAAACAGGCAGTATTTAACTTATAGAGTGGTCAACAGTGTTGAATGCAGCAGAGAGATCCAGGAGAATTAGAATCAAGTAATGGCCTTTAGATTTAGCAGTGATCAAATCATTGTTTAGTCAGCACAGTCTCTGTGGGGTGTTGGGAACAAAAGTCTGACTGAAGAGGGTCCATTAGGTGTGTGAGGAAAGAAAGCATGTGAGGCAAGTGTAGACATTGAAGCTTGGTGGGGCATGGGAACTGAGAGATAGCACGGTAATTTATGAGAGAGTTTGAGTCCACATTTTTTTTTTTTTCTTAATAGGAGAGTTCACTGCATTCTTGAATAATGATGTAAAGATACAAGTAGAGAGAGAGAGATAACATATTTTAGTTAAGGTTGGCATGAGCACAGAATACATGGATTGACTGACTTGTGAGGGTATAGGATCAAGATGACAGGTAGTGGAGTAGGAAGATAAGAAGCGAGCAGATAGTTTGGGCCTGATTCATTAAGGCACGCAAAACTTAATTGCGTGTTTTTTTATAAAATGCACATAAATCTGCATACATACATCCATATTCAACTGCAAGTCTAAAGAAATGTGTGATATTGAATACGGGTCTAATACATATGTGGAACATAAAGTCCTAGCAGAACTCACAGAAAAACAATAAAATGTCACCTGTTAATAATATAGTCATTAATGAAAAAAACTTAAAGAAAAGTCTTTTTTTATTCCACCCCTCTCCCCCGCCCATGAAATACATGTATCATGATGTTATTAATGTCTACGGTACTTAAAATGCATTTTTACAGTTGCTCCTAATTGGAAACACATGTTCTAGCATGCATACGCCTCCGTCATCACTATCAATCGCCACTTACACCTGCCTTGTAGCCGGTGCAAGTAATTCAACAGAAAAACATGTACCTTTGAGATGCTCAAAGCTTCGGGCGCTGCGGCCTGCACTGAAGACTGGCACGACCTTACTGTACATTGACCATGTGCATAAGCTCATTTCCCTCCCTGTTCCACCCATGAAGTGGCAAGCTGTGGTAAGTGTCCATTGTGGGATCAAATAAAGAGAATGTGCCAGAGGGTACAGAGAAGTAATCATCAGAGGGAGAAAAAAACACTATTGGTCTAATTCAGGCTACTTGAGTTCCAAGCTCTAGTATAGCAATAGATAACTAATTCCATACTTTTTAAAAACACAGTTGCACAAATGAGAAGTATAAAGTAATGATATGAGGTTCAGATAAGGTGAGGATGAGAGTTGCAGCAGTTGATGTACATACTATTTAAAAAAACACAGCTGCACAGAAGTACAAGTTACAATGAGTTCAGATTAGGAGAGGATGAGAGATGCAGCAGTACATACATGGAGAAGAAATAGAAGAAAGATGGTTAGCAGCTGTGTTGTTTTGTTACGAGCCGCGGCGGTACCCAGCCGCCGCGACTCTCCTACCTCCGTCCCGGACGTCGCTATGGTGACCGGGACGTCACTTCCGGGGGCTTGCCTGCCGTTGCCATGGCAACGGATGGACGCTCCTCTCTTCAGCGCCGCGTCTCGGCATTGCAGGGCAGCCGGGCGCGTGCGCAACAGCGGGGCAAGCCTGCAGGCTAATTTGAACAGCTGGATGTATTAGAGAGCTGGGCTCTCATTGGTCTGCTTCAGTATTTAGGGCAATGAGGTCTGCTGCCTCATTGCCGGTTATAGCTTCTGCACTCCAGTCTGCTGACCTGCTTGTTCCTGTTCCTGTCTTCTGAACCTCTACTGATTTCCCGTGTATGACCCTTGGCTTTGAATTGGACTTCGCCTGTGTTTCCTGTGACCCTGATCCCTGGCCTGTTTACAGTTTCTGCTATCCGCCTGTGACCCCTGACCTCGGCTTGTTTACTGGTACTGTTGCCTGCTGCCGGCCCTTGACCTCTGCATAGACCTCACTTCGCTTGCCTGGGTTCTCCCCAGCCGGTACACACTTCACGACCCTCTGTCAGTCTGCGGCCCAGTCTGTCCCCACCATCAGGGGCTCCAGTGAACACCTGATTGGCAGAGTAGATTCCGGGTTATGTTGTGCCGGCTGGAGGGGTTCCTAAAAGTTTAACTGTGCATTTCCTAACACTTTGTGAGAAAATCCACTTAGTGTAGGAAAAACACATCAGACTCCATACACGTTTCCACCTTTGCAATTTAGTTTAGAATTGAGAAATGTTCCAACTAATTCATGCTCTCCCAGCAGGCAGATATCTGATCATTCGTGAGTGTATCGTTTTTCTGTTGTTTACTCCTGAATTATATTCAGAGATAAGACACTCACACTAAAAAAATAACTAGTCATTATGTCAAGTCTCGTACAGAGTATTTAAGAAAAAAAAAAAAAAGTAAAACCTCATCTCTGTTAGACATTCATATTTAAACTTATAGGAAAATGGGGGGTTAAAGGGGAACTGGTGAAGTTAGTTTGACCAGCCTTGGTATCCAGAAAGTCTCTCATGAGGCAAACAGGTCTTAATCATTGTAAAATGGATGAAACTATAACAGTTTGATCAGAACTGGACAAGGAGAAAGAGAAGGTCCACAAAAAGGGTAGTGCGGAAAGTGTTGTAATCCAGGGAATAATGCAGAGGAGATGGCGCAACAGCCTCCCCTTTATATGCTCAGGGGGGCTGGAGAGAACAGGGGTGGAGAGAGAGAGCTTGAGAGAACAGAGGAGAAAAGTGGTTGAAGAGAAGATGGGTGGAGAGGGAGCTGGAGAGAACAGAGGGAAGAAGTGGCTGGAGAGAACAGGGGTTGAGAGGGAGCTGGAGAGAACAGGGGTGGAGAGGGAGTTGGAGAGAACATAGGGGAGAAGTGACTGGAGAGAACAGGGGTGGAGAGGGAGCAGGAGAGAACAGGTGTAGAGAGGGAGCAGGAGAGAAAAGGGGTGGAGAGGAGGTTGGAGATAACAGAGGGTTGAGGTAGCTGGAGAGAACAGGTGGGAGAAGTCTGGAGAGAGCTGGGGGACGAGGTCTGGAGGGAAAAGGGAGAATAAGGGGAAGGGGATAATAAATCAGTAATATATTCAAAAGACGGTGTTATATTTATTAGTGGAAGGAAGCCTCTTTATTAAACAAGAATAGCGTTAAGCACCGTCCCTCCGTATCTGCTCTGGGACGCCCGCCTGCCGCTGCTCTTCCTGAGTCTGGTTGCTATGCAACCAAAAACCATGCTTCCGGCCACCTGGCCGGCAAAACAGCGAATGCGCGCCCCATTGTTAGGCAACGGGACACGACCTCAGATCCAGCGTCGACTGGTGACATCACCTCTGCCGATAATTAGGGCCAGGACAAACTCTATTTAAGCAAGCCTCAGACACCCTTGGGGTGCGAGAGTATCAGGTCCCACCTCTACTTCAGCGTTCCCTGTGTATCTCATTGACTCCTGGTAAAGGCAAACGTGCCTTTACAAATCATCGCTGCTTTAAATTTTCACTGCAAAGTCGCCAATTTCCGGGAATTTGCAGAAATCGGAGAATGATACATTTACTCCTTGGTATTTAACTTCGGCTCGATTCCTCTTTGATTGATCCCTGCCTGCCCTTTCTTTCTGGATTCTGACTTTGGCTTGTTTCCTGACTCTCCTTTGGATCACATATTGGTGCCGTTTCTGTCTGCCTGGTATTGACCCGGATTGCCTGACCATTCTGCTTCTGCCTCGCTGGCAGCTGTACTGGAGAACCGCAACCTGCACATCCCGCTGCAACCAACCACATCCAAACCTCCTTGCAGGGGTCCCTGGTGAAGACCACGGGCGCGTTAGACTCCCGCCTCCAGTTTCAGCAGTGCAAATACCAGCAGGTATTATCATACCCTAATGTTACATTATACTCTGGCCACGTGCCAGAAGGTACAGGCAAACCCTCACTTGGGATATGCTCCTCAATTTGGCCTGTCGAGTTGAGCAGTATGATACAGACCAAGCCCAACTATTACAGTAGTCTCCTACTTGGACACGCTACAGAACTCTTTGGCTACTACCACACAGCCTTCTGCACCACCATCCGCTGCGACTGCTCCATCCGCAGCACCAACCACTGGTGCCTCAAAGACTATTCGGATACCTCCTCCTGAGAAATATGACGGATCCTAAGAAATGTAGAGATTTCCTCAATCAGTGTGCTATTCAGTTTGAATTGAACTCAGAAAGCTTTTCCTCTGAAAGGGCCAAAGTAGTCTTTATTATTTCTCTACTGTCCAGTCAGGCATTGGCCTGGGCCTCACCCCTTTGTGAGCACGATGATCCAATTCTACAAAGTTCCACCAGGTTCATCGCAACCTTCTGTAAAGTCTTTGACGAGCCTGGACGCTTCTCCTCCGCTGCTACTAGTCTGCTGAACCTTCGCCAGGGCTCTCTTCCTGTGGGGCAATATGCAGTCCAGTTTCACACCCAGTCATCTGAGTTGAAATAGAACAATGAAGCCCTGGTCGCTACTATTTGGCAAGGTCTCACTGATCAAAATAAGGATGAGCTGGCTTCTACGGAGCTCCCATCGTATCTGGAATTTCTTATCTCCCTGTATATACAGGTGGATCATCGCTTTAGGGATCGAACCCAGGAAATGGAACGTTCTCGATGCCCTCCTTCGCATCTGGCACCCCAGTTTCAGAACCCGTTTCTCCTTCCGGAAGAGCCAATGCAGATTGGTCGCTCCCACCTCAAGCCTGAGGAAAGAGAGAGGCGATTTAAGAACAAACTCTGCATTTACTCCAGGGATCCAGGACACCTTCTTTCTGCCTGCCTGAAGAGGCCTGGAAATGCTTCCTCCTAGCCGGTAAAAGGGAGGCTGTACTAGAAGTGTGGAGCCCTTCTCCCTATACCTCTACCAGACCAGACTTTGTTTTGTCTGTCTTCTTGGCCACTCCTAGTGGGTCCATATCCATACCAGCATTTATGGACTCCAGCTCAGCCGGGAACTTTATCTGTTCTGCTCTGGTTTCTAAGCTCCAACTGTCATGTCAGCCTTTACAGAAGCCGTTATCCTTCACCGCAGTGGATCGGAACCGAGTCTCTAATGGCTCCATTACCAGCGTTGCCCTGCCTATTCGGCTGCCGGTAGGAGTCTTTCATTCTGATTTCATTAGTTTCCAGGTGTTACCACAGTCCATAAACCCTGTTATTCTGGGTTTGCCTTGGCTTCGGACCCACTCTCCTCAATTTGATTGGACGCATGCTCAAGTGACTTCCTGGGGACCCTCGTGTCACTCTCAATGTTTAGCCTCTGTCGAACCCAATCTAGTGTCCACTGCCTGCCATGTACTATCTCCTGAGTCTCCCCTTCCCATTATGTATGATTCTTTCCGTGATGTATTTAGTAAAGCTGCCGCTGACAGATTACTCCCTCACCAACCATGGGACTGCCCTATCGATTTGATACCAGGGAAACCAATTACCAAGTGTAGCATCTATCCTGTTTCTCTGTCTGAGTCCCAGGCAATGTCCCATTAAATCTCCGAAAACTTGGAGCGTGGCTTCATTATCAGATTCTCCTCTCTTGCAGGGGCAGGTTACTTTTATGTAAAGAAAATAGACAAGTCACTACGCCCTTGTATTGACTATCATCACCTCAACGCTATCACCGTTAAAAAAACGTTACCCATTGCCCCTTATTACCAAATTATTTGATTGCATTAGTGGCACCAAAATATTCACCAAGCTGGATCTCCGAGGAGCGTATAATCTGATTTGCATACGCAAAGGGGATGAATGGAAGACTGCCTTCAACATCAGCACTATGAATACTTGGAAATGCCCTTCGGGATATGCAATGCCTTGGCAGTGTTTCAGGTGTTTGTGAATGAGATTACTAATTGTCTCATTACTCCCATGTTAAAGAGGTCCTTTCTCGCCTACAACAAAATCATTTGTATTGCAAGCTGAAGAAATGTGTATTCCATGTCTCTAAAGAATCCTTTTTGGGTTTCTTAGTCTCCAGATTGGGCCATGGCGATGGACCCCAATACCGTCTTAGCTATCTTAAATTGGCCTCTTCTGCTAGGCATTAATGCAGTGCAGCGATTCATCGGATTCGCAAATTATTATCAACGATTTTTCCAGTCTCATTGCACCCATTACCGATTCCAAGAATTCTTGGGCCATTGCTCAGTCTCGCTCCTTTGATAAGACTAATCTCCCTGCCGATATAGAGTTCTGTCCTATTATCAACCCCACTTACATTGTGGCTCTTACCCGTACTAAGATTTCTCCCTTTTGCTGTTCCTTCTTGGAGCCGCACCTTTGTGTCAAAGCCCTAAGACGGGCACACAATGCCAATTTCTCCCGGGGTTAATAAAACCTTAGCCCTTCTGGGTCGACACTACTGGTGGCCTACTCTCCGGCAGAATATCCATGACTTTGTTGACACCTTTGCCAAGCTCAAGACTCCACGACATCCACCTTTGGGACTTCTCCATCCTCTACCTCTAAAATCCTTGGACTAGCATATCTATGACTTTCATTACCGATCTTCCTATGAGCCAGGGCTTTAACACTATCTGGGTAGGGGTGGATCGGTTCTCCAAGATGTCACACTTCATTCCACTTAAAGGTCTTCCTGCTGCCTCCGAGCTAGCCACTATTATTAAAGAGATCTTCTGCCTTCATGGTTGTCCGCAAGAGATGATCTCAGACCGATGGGTTCAGTTTGTATCAGCCTTCTGAAGATCTTTTTGCAAACGCTTGGGAATCAGGTTAAAATTTTCTTCTGGGTACAACCCACAGATAAATGGACAGACTGAACAATATTTGGAGCTGTTTCTGCGTTGTTTCTCCTCGAATGACCAATCAAATTGGAGTGTTCTGTTGCCGTGGGCTGATTTCTCCCACAATAACCATATTCATGAGTCCTCCGAGTCCTCTCCGTTTTTTATTGTTTTTGGACAAAATTCGTTACTGTCTATGTTTATTCCTAAAACCATCTCTACGGCTCCTGCTGCAGATACCTTTGTGCAAGATTTTGTCTACATCTAGGTGGCAGCCAATCATCGTCAAAAGATGTTCCCTGCTCTCCATGTGGGAGATAAAGTTTAGCTTTCCACACGCAATTTGAGACTTAAGGTCCACCACAAAAAATGTGTACCTAGTTTTATCGGACCATTCTCCGTTTTACAAGTCATCAATCTAGTTACTTACAAGCTGCGTCTTCCTCCCTCCCTAAAGGTCCATAACTCTTTTCACATTTCACTCTTGAAGTCTCTGGTACTCAATAAATACTTTAAAGAGCCCTCCCTACCTTCCCCCATTCCAATTACTACGGGCGAAGGTCAGCCGTATTTTGGACTGTCGTCTGTCCCATGGTCAACCTCAGTTTCTGGTCTACTGGATGGGTTTTGGCCCTGAAGAGAGGTCATGGGTAAAACAAAGAGGCCTTCATGCTCCTTGTTTATTACAAGATTTCCTTAGATGCCATCTGAATGCTCATTGTGCCGGGAGTAAGAGGGCGGGGTACTGTCAGGTGCAGTCCCGTGTCTGCTCCGGGACGCTTGCCTGCTGCTGCTCTTCCTTCCTTGTGCTTATAAAGGGCTAGGTAAAAGAAAAGGTAATTCTAGCTCATTACTTGGTGATGATAAGACAATTCAAAAAGAGAAACACAAGGAGGTGGTGTCACGAGCCGCTGCTCCACTGCCGACCGCCGTGGCTCGCTTCCTGGTGCCTCTGGCGTCCCGGCTGTCACCATGATGACCGGGACATCACTTCATCCCTCCTCGTCCCGGTCGCCTAGGCAACATCTGGGACGCTTAGTTCCCCCTGTCGCAGCGCCCAGCCAGCTGTGTAACAGCCGGGCGAGTGCGCACAGGGGTGTATGAGTGCAGCCTCTTTGGCTGATAGGAGTATGAGCTCAGCTGGGCACTCTGCTGTGATTGGTCCTCATCTCCATTTAAGGTAGTGAGGACTGAGCCTCACTGCCGGTTATAGCTCCAGTTCCTGTTGCTGACCTGCTCCTTCCTCCTGCTTTGTTGTTTGATTGATTCCCTGTGTATGACCCTTTGCTTGCTTACTGAACTTCGTTGGATTGTCTGTGACCCTGACCTCTGCCACTTTCCTGGATTCATTGCTTTCTGCCGGCCCTGATCCTTGCCTGGACTTCACTGTGCTGCCTGCTATAGCCCCTCTGACCTCTGCCTGTTTCTGGACTCCATTACCTGCTACCATCAGGCCCTCGCTTGCGCTGCGGTAATACTATAAACTTGTACTTCTCTGAGTTTAAGATGTGGGGGCATCTGAGTACCTGTGAGCGCATTCAGCTCTACGGGAAAGGCGGCTGCTATAGGCGAAGACCTCTCCTGCCTGTTCTACAAGTTTATGGTAATTTCTGCCAGCCACAACAGGTGGGGGAAGAAATAGCTGAGACCAATGGCAGCCCCCCCCTTGGCCACAGGGCTACTCTGGAAGAATTAGATTGGTTCAATGTAACAATCAAACCAAATGAATGGATAAGATGTCTTGAGAAAGATCACTGAGGATAGAGGAGCAATTATAGAAAAACCAGTCACAACAAATTTGGGACTTGATGCAGAATTCTTTCCATGAACGTCAAATACCATACTTTATTGAAAAGTTGTTGCCTGGAGGGTGGATCTGGACATTTCCATTGTTGATCAACCACGCATCTGGCTGCATTGAGAATTTGCACTGAGAGTTTGCCAGAATATTTGTCTAGCCAATCCAGCGGGGATCCAAGGTGGAAACACCATGGACACTTAGAGATCGGAAGCTTGGTAATGAGGGGTGTGATGGGGAGGGGAATGAAGTTGTATATAGATTAAACTTACAATGGTGCTAGATTTGACAGATAAAAGTGGTGACTGAATGTGACTTCACCAGAGAAGGCCTACCAACAGCTGGAGTACCTAATGCTGGTGCCAAAGAGTGCAATTTACAGTAGGAGGATACCAGGGGGTAAATGTATCAAGCTGCGAGTTTGCAACTCCAGCGATTTTCTCAGGAGAGTTGAAACTAGCCGATGTATGAAGCTGAGATTTCATGCAAAATCGCCCGAGTTGTGCTTCTGTCAAAATCGCTGTTTGCAAAATCGCCAGTGATCAAACTCCTGAATGTTTGCCACTGCAGCTATACAGCTCTCAAATGTATGAAGCTGCGAGTTAGCAAACTCAGGAGAGTTTGCTTCAAAACACGCCAGATACAACACGCTGCTTGATAGCAGCGTGTTGTACAAACACATCACTGTTACACTGCCCTGGCAGTGTTAAAATGTTGAAGAACAGATAAAAGTTGAAAAAAAAAAAAGCGTGAGGTCCCCCCACTATTAATGCTTAACCCTAGTGCTGCCTGACTAGTGCTGGTCCCGTGAAAATCGGGGAAAAATTTTGCGTGGGGTTCCCCCGATTAACACTTTACCAACACTAGGCAAACCAGCCAGGGTTGGCGGCACTATAGCAGGGAGACGCGCGGCAGGGGTCCCCCTGCCATAATGACTAACCAACCCTAGGCTGTTCAGCGCTGGGCTGGATTCCCTAGGGAGTGGGGTCCGCTGAAAAAAAACAGCGGGCCCCCCCCCTAGAAAGAACCAGCCCAGTGCTGATAGCACTAGGGCTCTTCCTACCACCCCTGGGCTGTGGGTAGTAGGGTAATACGGCGTAAAGTAGTTAAAAAAACAAACTGATACCAATTTTGTTTGTGGAACTACAAGTCCCAGCCAGCCAGGTTGCCAAAAACAGTGTGGCCATGCTGGTGCTTGTATAACTACAAGCACCAGCATACCCACGGCAGCCAGGGCATGTTGGCACTTGGAGAACCACAAGTGCCAACATGCCCTGACATCCCTGGCTTGCTGGGCCCTGTAGTTCCACAAAGAAAAAAGTTTACAAAGCCACAACACCCTCTTATAAACCACATACATTTATTAAAAATAATAAAACCCACAATAAAGACACTAACCACCCTCTTTTAAACCACAAGTATTTATTAAAATAATAAAACCCAAATACTTACCGATGATGCCTTCTTTCTTGCTCCAATGTCCCTTATTATTTGTAAATCCATCTTGCCGGCTTGCGCCAGTCCCAGCCATTGATACCTCCATAAGGGAATCTTTGCCATCAGGAACTCTTCGCCCAGAAGGGGCACATATTTGTACATCCCGACTCTTTAGTGTTGCTTAAAGATAAAAAATAAAAAAAAACAGGAGCCGCCGCAAACACCTCCTACCTAGTAGGAGGTCCGTTTCGCAATGCTCTTACGCTGTTTGCGTAAGAGCTAACTACTGTATTATGGTATTTTCCCACGCTAGTGGGGAAATCACATAATACTGTATCTAGCGCTTACGCAATTAACGTAGCGCATTGCGCATGCGCTACGCTACTTGCGTAAGCTGTAATACAGTAAATACAGCTCTGGCAGCTGTATGACAGGTTAGTGTAACAGTGATGTGTTTACATCTCACTGTTACAACACAGGAGAGTTTGCCAAACACAGGAGAGTTAGCTTAACTCGGGAGTGTTTACATCGCTCAAAATCGCCAGAGATGACCAGCGATTTTGAACATGAGTGTCAAAATCGCAGCTTGATACATTTCCATTTTTTTAAAAAAAAATCGCGGGTAAACACCCGCGATTTGCTGCGATTTAAACACGCTGGCAAACTCGCACTTTGATACATTTACCCCCAGGTCTACCCATATCGGACCATTTCTGCCTGCAAACCAAGCTACTGCTTGGCTCAGGTGAGTTGCTAGACAGTAGAGACGGATATCCAAAATGCCCATACCCCCATTAGAGGTGGTCCTTTGCAAGGTAGAAAAACCGGTGCGTGGAGGCTTATTTTTCAGTACAAATTTGGAAAACCAGTATTGAAGTTATGTTAGTGTAGACCTAAGTACCATAACTAGGAGGGTCTGGAAGAGGTAGAGCAGATGAGGTAGGACATTCATCTTGAGTGCGACAATCCTACTCAACCAAGAGATAATTAAAGTTAGCAGATCCAACTTGATTATTTTGATAACATAGGTAAAGTTTCCTGCGTAGAGAGATTCATATTTCGAGGTGAAATGAATCCCCAGATATTTGATTTTGGGAATGCTGCGGGGAGAAATTAAAATTACAGTTGAGGGGTTCCAGGGCATGAGAAGGTAAATGAAGAGCAAGGGATTCTGTCTTAGAGATGTTGACTTTATAGCCCAAGCAAGTTCCATAAATGGAGAGGATACAAAACAGGTTTGGGAGGGAAGTATGGGAAGTCAATGCGAAGAATATACCGATCACAAATAAACTCAACTTATATTCTTCAGTCCCAAGCATAACACCTTTGATGTTCTAAGGAATGGCAAATTCTCACCACCAAGGGCTCAAACACTACAGCAAATATTAGGAGTGACAAGGGACACGTATGGCTTGTACAGTTAGTATTTGGGAGAGGGGTAGAAAGTACAACATTTACAGAGACACTGGCCAACGGACATGAATATAAGGCCTGAATCCCCTGAAGAAAGTTTCCACAAGAGCCACATTTCTTGAGGGTTTCTAGCATGAACGGCCAGCTAATTCGATCAAATGCTTTCTCTGCAACCAGAGAAAGCACCAGGTCTGTGGTGCTTCTAGAGTCAATACAATGAATAAGGATAATAACTTGCCTGGTGTTATCATGAGCCTGTCTAACCAATATAATGCCTACCTGGTTGTTGTGAATCAACCGGGGCAATACAGGATTAAGACATTCGGGACGGACGTTCACATAGATCTAAATTTTTGAGTTCAAGAGAGAGAAAGGTCTGTGGGTGCAGTCGGAGAGGTCTTTTCCCCTTTTCGGGATAACAATAGTTCGAGCTTGAGAAGTATCCACCTATCCTCACACTGTTGAACATGTCAGCAAGATAACATTTTATAGAATGTAGCCATGAAGCCATCAGGATGTGATACTTTATTAAATTTTATAATGGCATCTGAGATTTCTTGGGTGGTGAAGTCCGCACCAAGCACCTCGAGTGCACCAGAGGAGAGAGAGTCTACTGTAAACTCATGTGAAATGCTCTGTAATCTGATTAGCATCATGTATAAATTTATTTCAAGGTGATTTAATCCAAAGGACATTGATTAGGGATAGTTTTGACCTCAGCCTGGAAGCTAGCATCCTGTCCGCCTTTTCTCCCTTTTCATAGAAAGTTTAGTTTAACCGTTTAAGGGAGTTCCCTGCTTTAGTGGAAAGCAGGAGTTTTGTTCCCCTTTTGCTGCCAAAAGTTTATTATAGTCCTCTGGTGACCCGTAGATTTCTGGATCTCATCTAGCCTGGCGACCAGATTAGAGGCATCAAATAATTTCTGAGTCCTCATTCTTTTACTGTACGTAGCCAAATACCTGGAATCCCACATAGTCTTATGGGCATCCCAGAGGAGCATAGGTGAAATTGATGGGTCAGCATGTGTTGCAAAATGATAATAGAGTTCAGTATCAATTTGTAATTTCAAGGGGGGATTAAGTAGAGTTCTCACATTTAGGCGCAAAGTAAAGATCTGCAGTACAGTCTGGAGGCCCACAATATCCACCATTGCCAGGACACGGTCTAACCATTTGTTGGGGAAAACATTAGCACTAAGGATATGTTGTGTCACATCAACACTTAGGAAGACCATGTCAAAATGTGTGTGTACAACATGGACAGGAGTGTAAAAGGTATAGGGGTATATTTACTAAACTGTGGGTTTGAAAAAAAGATGTTGCCTACAGCAACCAATCAGATTCTAGCTGTCATTTTGCACAATACACTAAATAAATGAAAGCTATAATCTGATTGGTTGCTATTGGCAACATCTCCACTATTTCAAGCCCCGTAGTTTAGTAAATATTCCCCATAGTTACTAACAGTGGTTGCAATTTCCAGAGATCTCAAGGCCTTAGAGTTGTTAGTGATGATCTGAAAGGTGGATTTAGGGGGGAATTTGGATCTGTCCAGGTGGTTATCAAAAGTGGTATTAAAATCTCCTGACAAGATCACGCTACCCCTTTCAATGTTGCTGTCACAAACAAGCTCCCAGCTCCCCTGACTTTGGGGTGTTTGCTGTATGAGATCACACACGATTCCAGCCCGCAGTCTCTCTCTACCTATAACACAGGTTATACACCTATTGAATCGCCCCAAACAGCGCTCACACCTCACACACTTTAGGTTTGCCACAACCTATTGAATATGGGCAATAGGACCCCAAGTTACTGTCCCACACTGGCACCCAAGGCTTTTAGCTGCTCACAGACTAGCAAAAGGGTTTGCTCAACCTAATTACCTCCTACTGGGCTAATTGTTTCCTTTTTAAAAACATTTGGTCAAACATTTATCTGAGTTGAAAATCAGGTTCAATTACGTATCAATGCAATGTTTTATTTGGACCCTGACATTCAATATTCTATTTTATCATATCAGATTTATGCTCTCATCCTGACACCTCCCCCCAATTATGAGATGGCATGGGATTGACTGACAGGTCAGTGCCCACCTGGGGAAAAACTTGGTTACTTTCAGTCGATTCTAACACAGTGACCGGTGTGGCATTAGCATCATTACACACATCAGATACAATACGACATTCCCTTTTCCTGCCACATTCTGGTACATGGGAAAAAAAGCAGTTACTCTCGTCCGATTCTGACACAGTAACACGCATTAACATCTTCATTAGAGACATACTGAGACAGCTTCCTTCCTAAATCTGTTCTCCGTAACACATTTGCAGGCATATTATCTGATACCCCTACATCTCTTAGACCTCTTCCAGCACTCCAATCAAGGTAAACCTCGGCCACAGGCACAGTAAGGTGAATTCCACCCACCCCTGGCACCGAAATACACTTTCCTGGAAGTCCTCTAACCCTACCAGTTCTGAACGCACTAGCGTAACATCCACACCAGTGTCTTTTAACCCCACAGTGACTGTTTGCTGGTTGTCCTTCTGGCCCCCTTGTGGACCAGCAACACACAGGACAGCTGGAGCAGGGAATATTCCCCCCAGAGGAGGGTGAAGTGTTCTTCTTTTCTGGACAGGCGGTATTGATTTGCCCCACCTGGTTGCACACAAACCATCGCTGGGTGTCTCCCAAAACAAGCTTTGCCCCAACCCTCCCAAAAGATGAAGAAACAGTGAGTGATGGTGTTGAGGAGGGTGGTGTTGATCCTCCTAGCCGTCCCCCTTTCCAGGCAGACTGCTCTGGCACAAAAGTCCCTCTTTTAGCTGCAGGTGTCCGGGTGACTGTATACTTGTCAGCCAGTCTATCTGCTTCCGCAGATGATTAAGGGTCCCGATTCACTAGCCATTCCTTCACATCAGCTGGGCACAGAGTGAAAAACTGCTCCTGGATCATTAAATCTTTCAGAGCATGGAAGGTGGTGATCTTTAACCCATAAATCCACTGTTTGAAAGAAGCAGACAGTTGGGCCACAAATCCTGATTAAGTGTCAGAAGCACTGCATTTTAAATCTCAGAATTTCTGTCTGTGCGCCTCCGGCGTGATATTAAAATGCTGCAACAGGGCACTTTTGATTGCCTCATAATCTCCGTCGATCTCAGGTGGAAGATCTGCAAAAGCCTTTAATGCTTTCTCTGGCAAACCAGAGGGTACATACTGCACCCACTGATCTTTGTGCAGTCCATACTGTCGGCATGTCTTTTCAAATCCTCGCAAAAAAGCATACAAATCCCCATCTTTTTCCAATACAGGGAAATTCTCTGGATGGGGTCTGCTATTACAGCCTCTCTGGCGCCTGGCTGGCGTTGGAGCTTGGCAAACTCCAGCTGGTATCTCCTCTCTGCCTCTCGCTCGGCAGCTTCTCTTTCTGCCTGGTGCTCCGCTGCCTCCAGAGCAGCACGCCTCTCTGCTGCCTCCATAGCAGCGAGCCTCTCTGCTGCCTCCATAGCAGAAAGCCTCTCTGCAGACTGGCGCTGGTGTTCTGTAGCTTCCTTCTCCTGGAACTGCTGTATAAGTTGCATTTTGGTTCTAATATCCGCTGGGCCCAAATGTTTTAGGGCAGTTTGCAAATAAACGTCCACAGCAGTGTCCACACATGAACTATTAGAATCATCCAAAATTAAAAGTCCACTGTTTTGAGCAATATCCACAGTCAGATTCGCTAATAAATCCTGGCTGTGCCCTTCCTGGGACATTTGGTGCTGATCTCTCTGCACGAGAGCTTCAATCAATTGCTTTTTGCCTTTGCCACTAGAGGGAATTCCTCCATCCTCACATTGTGAAATCAGACCCACCCCAGTCTCGCCCCGCAAAACACATAACCCCCGTCCCCGTGCCCCACCCGCTACCCAAGTGTACATCAAAACTAAAAATAAAGAGCAACACATTAGTATATACCATTAAAATAAACACCTCCATAAACATATTATACAAAATACACAACAACTGAGAATTCATTATCCAACTCCACAATCCCTCCCCCCGACTCCCATCACAAATCCCATTGGCTGAAACACTGAAGGACACATATAAGAAGACCCACTGACAAAGACAAGGCATATCCCTGACGAAGTCCGCCCGGACGAAACGCGTAGGACTCAACTACCCTGAAAACACTCACCCACACAGAAGTACCTGCCTCACGTCGAAGATCCTCCAAGCATCAAGACCCCAGGAGAAAGTAACTCCATACCGCAAGAAGGAGAGTCACGAGCGGAGAACTGATCCCTGCAGTGGAACACACAGGCGCCTGTGCGTTCCAGAAGAAAACAGGAAGTGAGGCGTCTGGAGCGCTCCTGCGTTCCAAGAGCACGGGGAGAAAGCCGCTGGGCCGCAGCCACCACGAGCGCTAAGATCCTGATTCTGGAGCAGGAGTCAACCCGCCCACCCCAGGTACCCTGTACACATAACTGCTCTTTTTAGAGCATTTCAGCAAAAACGCTAACTGTCACATATACACATTCTAGCAACCACCACATAACTCTGTATTGTTAGCTTTAACTCCCCACATATCCTCCCCTCATCCACCTCCATATTTATACATAGAACACAAAAACCTATCTCCCTTTTAAAAAAGGGAATACATCCAAATTTCTGTAAAATAAAGCTTGCACTACCCCCTCACCCTCCAGTAACACAATATACTATTCCAGAAAAGCAAGCTAATAATTAGCAGATTAACTGCAAAGCTCTCACCCTAGAGGCTTAAACCGGGCACCGTAATCCCACTGCCCGGCCGACCCCCCCAAGAGTCTACTACTCTGCATACCCATATAGTCGCCCCAGTATACACGACAAAAGAGCTATAAACAAAACTGCAAAAGGAGCTATAAACATCTCCCACTCTAAAAGAGCCACCAAACGGCCGATATCGTGTATACTGTCTCGCCTCTCCCTTTCCCCCCCCCCTCTCTCCCTCCCTATCCCCATCTTATCTCCCCACAGGTCGCGCCACGGAAAAAACAGAGAAGCAACCAACAAAAACCGGAACTGGAACATCCGGAACATCCGTCAAGGCAGCACCAACCCTCACAAAAACTAAACAAAGCGCAGACGTCCCAGGTAAGCCCTCCCAAAAGGGTCCCTACCACCCACTCCAATGTATCAATGCAATGTTTTATTTGGGCCCTGACATGCAATATTCTATTTTATCATATCAGATTTATGCTCTAATCCTGACACTTGCCAAAAGAGATTTCTCAGAACATGGAAGAACTGAGCTTGGTTCGAGTTGGGAGCATAAACATTAATAAAATTGAATGGGATATTATTAAGGTCACCAGACAAAATTATATAACGTCCCTCTGGATTCCTGACGATCTCGGAGACTGTAAATGTGTGGTGTTAAGCAACTAAATGGCAACTCCTTTTATTTTGCGTATGGAATCGCAAGCATGGGAAGAACATGTAAAATGTTTGAATTTGAGTTCTGGTTGTCAGGAACAGGAGAAGTGAAACAAATTGGATCGCTTTTTGGGACAATTCAGACCTTTCACATTGAGAGTTATGAATTTAATAGCTGTTGAAGTGAGTTTAAATAACTTTGAAAAAATGGTATAGACAGAAGGAGTCCACACCGCTGGGGGCCCAGAGAGCCTCAGTGATATGGAGGAGGCTATGGATGGAATGGGAAGACAAGGGCTAGGTTTAACAGCATGAATAGCCCCAGGAGTCAAACCCAGGTGGGGAGACCACTAAAACACCCATGGTGTCTGAGGTTGGTCTTAATGACCTGAGGAAAGTATAGTGGTGCTGGCATTTGGGAGGTAGGTGTGAAATTTATGGATCCAGCGTGCCTGGTAGGACCATCACTATGTATAGACATATATGTGTGAAATAGAACATTTCAAGTAGAAATAACAACATAAAGAACAATACCAATTTGTGTAACGAACAAGAATAACATGACTTATCCACAGTCGATAACAGTCGATCAGCAGGAGAAATAAGCCTCGAGAAGCAAGTTACATGAACAGAGGCACATGTCACACGCCTTGTACAGAATCAGGAGGCAGTAGTTTGTGAGATCTGAGAAACCTGCAGGGAAACAAAAAGAACATACACAAAACAGAAACATTGCTGACTAGAAATCAGCCATGCATTATTAGAAACTAATAGCATCTAACAGCAAACAATGTAGTTCTCTGAAAAGGAAACACCAAAATGTTCTAGGGAATCCGAATGAAAGATGAAACATGTACAGTCTAGAAATTCGCCTTTAGAACGGGAAAAAAAATAACTGAAATCGGTGAATATTCAAGGATCAATCAACAAGAGTCTACTAGGGGAACAAATAGGTCAAAAGGAACATAGGTCAACCAGGGACATCTCATGTGATCGGAGCAGGTTTTGACTTGGAAGCGGCTGGAAGCCACATCTTCTTTGGAGCACTCGGAGGCGATGGGGTGACACTACATTCAGGTGAATGATCACAAGATAATGATTCAGTGGTCTTGAGATTTAGTCTCCAGAGCATTAGTCGAGCCTCATCGAGGGTTCTAGCTGTTAACACTCTACCATGCATTTGAACTTGGAAGGAGAAAAGAGAGCCCCACCAGTATTTTATTTTATCTCGCAAGGCTTGTGTCACATCTTTCATCTCTCTCCGAGTAAAGTCAATGGGACAAGGTCTTGAAAGATAAGCACTTTAGTCACCTCCATTGAAGCCAGGCTAATAGAGGTCTTCACCTATAGCAGCCGCCTTTCCCGTAGAACTGAACTTGTTCGGAGGGGCTTGGATGCCACCAGGACTTAACTCTAGGGTAGTAAAAGCTTATCAGAATAACCATAGAACAGGATAGAGGATAATTGAAATACAGAAGTCAGGTACCAGAGACAGTTTTGTGGTCGTGGCTCAGTAGCGAGTAGGATAACCAGGAAACAGAGCAGAGGTCAGCGCAGGTAGCAAACAGGGGTAATCCAGTAAACAGGCAGAGGTCAGGGGCAATCAGCATTCAAGCAGGGTTAAAGTCAAAGTCAAAGGTCACAACAGGAATCAGGTCAAATGCAGAGTATCCACAGGAGTGAATAGGACAGAGCTGGTCAGCAATTGTGATGGACACAGATGCTATTACCGTCAGGGAGGCTAAGCCCTCTCTGCCTTAAATAGTAATACTGACCAATCAGAAACCATTGCTCCAGTGAATAGTAATTAGCCCCAGGAGGTGATTAATTAATTTACAACTAATGCGCACACGCCCAGCTGCCACATATGCCGGAACACAGTGCTGATTAGGAAAGTGGCCTAGCCGTTGCCATGGTGACAGCTGAGATTGGAGCAGGAGGAACTGACATCCAGGCTGTTGTCATGACAGCCGGAACGCAGACCGAGGAAGCAAGCCACTGATCGCTCGTAACAGCTTGTTAGCCAGTGTCAGAAGGCTTTTCCGCATGTGAACAATCTCCTGTTCTGAAGATTGTTGGAACTGGGTGATCTCCTCATGCTTTCGTTTCAAGTGCATCCACGCAGTTTTTTATATCAGTAACTTCTAAATTGAGATTGTACATTGCTTTGGTAACAACATCCTTGATTATTTATTTAACTTTCATTTCAGAGAGGAGGATAGCAATATCTGCTTTGGTAGAAGGGGCAGAAAGGTCGTCCGTCTAGGATTCCATCTCAGAATCGCTCCCTGGTGGAGAAGATGAAGGTGCCCATTTAAACAAGTTGACTGACCTGAGGTAAGATATTTGACAAGTGCCTGTGAGCTAGATTTCTTATTTTTAGGCATTATTGCAAGATGTTAGCAGGGCAAAGTAATAGGTTCAGCTGTGTTCACACACTGAAGTGAAGCATGCTGTCCCCCTGCAAGTATGGCTGCTGCACTTCACCTGCAGCAAGCCAGAATGGAGTGTCGGCCCAAGCAGCAGGAAGAAACAGGAGCCGGCTTATCAGATGCAGAGCTCAGGGGAGGCTCAGGTAAGACTCTCACCCACAGGAGACGTGTCTGCAGGTCCCCAAATGACCCAATAACTGTCCGGCAGCCCTTGGAGCAGGGAATACGGGTTCCCATTCACCGGAACAGCTTCATCTGTAAATTTGCAGAGGGATATAGGTGTGTTGGTGGTCACACAGCCCAGATTGTATAGGTTTCTTAAGACAGTGGTAAAGGTGTGCGAGTCTGCATCCGTCTGCAGTACGTAGAGAGGAAGCAATGTGCCACAAGGTCTCGGAAGGCCCTTGTCTACTAGGTTGCTGACTAGCACAGAGGCCACGATTCGATTAGCTGTAGACCATCCACAGGATACTCAATGGAAGTGGGTGCCGTGGTCAGTGAGTAGATTGACCCTGATAGATAGGGAAAAAAGAACACAATTTTATCAGAGTGGTAAAATTCAGTGTCCTACCACAATGGCTGCCAAGCCACACACCCCAAGTCACATCTCTTTTTAATGTTGTCAGGGCCAAATCTTGAATTATTTGCGGGGCAGGCTGTTACCACTGTGGAGCTGGAAACTATGATGAGATAGTCTGTGGGCAGATATATTCCCACTGCGGACAGTGCAGCAGGATACAGAGCTGAGATAATCTGTGGATAGGTTGTTACCACTGTGGACAGTGGAGCAGGATACAGAGCTCAGATGATCTGCGGACAGGTTGTTACCACTGTTGTCGAAGTCGTATAATTGGATGAACGAAAGTATATTGGTTAATATTGTTTTATTGGTCGATTGCACTCACGTGGCATACGGCGATCGCAAGGTAAAATACGCACGTACACACTCGCATTACATCATTTAGTTATTTATATAATTCATATTCATATTGGTTCCGTTACAATGTAATTTATGAGCAGATAGTATTTAGTTTATTATTAGTTTATATAATATGATTAAATGTACACTTCAGTGTTATTTAAGGTTCAGGTTAAAGGAAATGTGTCATGTCTGATATCATATTAATCCCCTTTACATCAGCAGCTGTCCGATGCATTCGGCGAAGAGATCGCACATTGCATACTCTAGTTATTGATGTTAGGGAATAAACCTTTAATATGATACTGACCATAAAATGCTAATAGACTAATTGTAACTGGAGATTCAGGCGTGAAGAACAGAGCTCATCCCCTGGAGAGATGACCTCCACCTTTGGATTCCTTAGATTGAACCAGCCTATGACCTGTTTACCCTGTACCCATCTGAAGTCTGGACCTATAGAAGCAAGCCACGTCATCTCTATTGTTCACTCTGTAACACTGACTGTATATATAATCATAGCTGCACCCCCACTAGTCTCAGTCTACTCTGACCACAGTATTCTAAACAGATATACTGTTCACTGGGGCCCGTGGTAGCGCAGCGATAGCAGCGGTATGTATTTATCTTTTGGTATTGGCTGAACTGTACTGTATTATATTACAATCATGTATTGAACTGTTAAACTTTACATCTGCTAAAATAAATCACTTTGCGTGTTAGAAACACAATAGAAGCTGAGACAAAGAACCCAGGTGCCTTAAATATCCTCCAGATAATGAGAGGGTAGCCAATGAATTGGGAAAGGAGGAGATATAAGGATCAGGTCTGCACATGCCCTGGATAGACAAGTATGTCTCTGTTCTGAGAGAAGTCAATCAGAGAGAGAGGACGGAGATGCCATGGAAAGGCAGTAATGTTGAGATCAACACCAGAGTCAGGACATGGTGCTGTTAACTTGCCCTGCATGAGCATTGAGGATTGTGAGCTATGAGAGGCCGTTGGAAGGTTTGAAACTACACACGTTAAAGCCCTATGTTTAGCTCAAGAACAGAGTGAGATAAATTTGGTAACCAGAGGTGTGTCAGTACACTGGTGTAAGACAATGAGGTGAAGGAGGTAACAGTGAAAATCCCACAATACAAGAGTGTCAGCCCTTATGCCAAGTGACAGTACTGGTGATGTAACTAAGTTAATTATGCTGGAGAGTAAAGTTGGAACATGTAAATAAAGAGCTACCTAATTTATTTTCATCAAAAGAGATGGCCTGGAGCCCATTCATGTCAACACTGGTAACTGTATACTGCTACACCTGTTCACCTGATTTATCTATACTTTACAAACATTGCTGCTGTTAAACCTGCATCTGCAGGGACACCTACTTGCTGCTCACCCACACAAGCCTGAGGTGAGCGAGACTAAGCTTGAATCAGGGGGTCCACACAAGGGCGCTGCAGAAGTAGTTTAGTGGATATCACACCACCACACAATCAGAGGGTCATAAATGATATCATGTTTGCTTGGGTCTTTAACTAGGATTTATTTGTGGATATGTGTGTTTGTTGAATGAAATCTTTAATGTGAAATCTAAATTATATGTAAAAAAAAATAATCAGCAATAAAAAAAATAAGCTGTGGATACGCTCCTAGTGTATAAAGATCATTTAGATTATTTCTTCATGTCTCCTACATTGTTCAGATCTTCTTTACTTAAGATATGGGATTCATTACCATGTCTAACAAAGTGAGCTGTCCAATTTCTTTCTGGTTTAGTAGCATGTGGTTATAGAGAGCTGTAGACTATTGTTTGTACTCTGATGTGTTCAAGATGGAAGCACTTACAGAAGCCTGGCTATAACTTAATGCATACCCTTGGGGCATTATTCATAAGATAATGGGGGTGTTTCAGCCAGTGGTTTTGCAACTAATACTGAAAGCATTACCACAACATTATTAGCACACACATAGCACAGAATAATGTATCATTATGTGTTATCTCTCTTGTCAATATCAATATAAATAGTTATATAAATAATATACCGGCAGTGCCTGGTATGCCTTAGCCAGTTTTACAAGATCTGTATGCAGAGGAAAGGTATGTAAATTGTAGCACTCGCACAGTTAGAACATGATGCTACAGTGGAAACTTGCCACAGCGTTCCCTCCTTATAACACCACAGTCACTTAAATACATACTTAGGCAATGTGCTTTAAGAGCAGCATAATTCCATGGCATCCTCTTTCTAACGCCCCTTTTTTAATAATGTCAGTTTTGTACCATATTCCATGCTGACAGTATTAAAAAGGGAACTCTGTATTTCATTAATAATATGGCATGCAATCTGCTACAGGAAGCAATCTTTGTGCTATTATATTTTACGGTGCTGCTAGTGTTATTTTATGTTTAAAAACTAATAACTTGTAATTGGAAGTGAACTGTCTCTCCAATAAATGGATAAAAAGTTAAGTCATCCTGTGTTACTTCTGTCTATGTTGACGTATACGAGTTGGAGCAGTCCAGACAAATTTGGGCAGATTGGGTTGTCCTGAATTAGCGCTCCAGTGCCAGATGCATAAATCAGATAAGAAATGTATTACCAGTATGGTAGTGAAACTTGTAATACATCATTTTGATCTGCTGTGTGTGTGTGTGTGTGTGTGTGTGTGTGTGTGTGTGTGTGTGTGTGTGTGTGTGTGTGTGTGTGTCAAGTTGGTTCAGCATTTTTTTTTAATATTGTATATATGCAAAAAATAGAAAACAAACGTTCCTTTAAAACCAAATGCTGCACTTTCTGTTGTGGATTCCAGCCAATCAGCAACAGCAATACCATGGATCAGTCTGGGTGGTATTTATTGTCTTGGCATGATGGTGTTATATATCATTGGCATGGGGCTGTTATGCTAGTCATGTGTCTGTATAAACAGGTCATAGAAAGGTCATCCTCTCCACGGCGCTACGGACCTCATGTGGCACTCTATAAAGATATTCAAACTGTTTGCGGTGGGTATTGGGCTTTGGAGCTGATGTTCACAGTATTTCCTGGCCTCCCATACTGCACATGCTGTTGCATACACTAAGAGCATTAAGGAGAGTGTGGAGATGTCCCCGGGAGCCCTGGAGCCGGTGCCCGTGAAGAGGGGGAAGATCCCCGTAATGGCTGTGCCCCTAGAGGGGCTGAAGAGTCTCCTGACGGCGGTGCCCAGCAAGAGGGTGAAGAAAGAAGAGGAAGGTTACTTACCAGTCCGACGATCCAGCGCTGGTGAGTATAGCTTCTTTCCTGCAGGTTTGGGCAGCAGAGGAAGGATGAGCCAATTGCCTTTCTACGCTGGCCAATCAGAAGCCGGATACGCGAGCCAATCGCGGCTCGCGCCCGGCCGTTTGAAAGATTGGCGCAGCGGCGAGCCAATCGGTGCTCGCGGTGGCGCCTAGTGATGACGCTGCGCCGGCGAGTATATAAGCCGCCGGCCGGTGCCATCTTGCTCAGTAGTTAGTCGGCGGAAAAGAGAGAGGACGTCGTGGGACGTCCGGAGCGGCGGATCAAGACCAGAAGACGCCGGGAGTGGCAGGGTGCCCTTGTCAGGGCAAAGAGCGACCCTGCCACTTATAATCACCACCACAGACGTCGGCGGGGAGCCCTTGTTAGGGCTAAGAGCGCCCCCGCCCTTGGAGCAGCAGCAGAGTCCGCGCAGAACAGGAGAAAAGGCGCCGCCGGCTGTCCGGTCTGGAAGACCCGGAAAAGAAGGCAGAAGATGGCGTGGCAAGTTGAGTATCCTGCGCAGAGCAGAGCAGGTAAGTACCCTCAATGTTAGGTCGGGCACTAGGCCCGTGGCCATGGTCGGGCACAAGGCCCGTGGGCAATAAGTTAGGGGCGCAAGGTCCAGGGAACAGGGCAATAGGCCCTAAATGACAGGTAGTGGGCCACTAGGCCACAAGGTGTTTATAGGGCACAAGGCCCTTAGTTAGCTAGTTAGGGGCTATGAGCCCAAGGTGTATAAGGGCACAAGGCCCTTAGTTAGTTAGTGGCCTAGAGGCCATAGGAGAGGCCGTAGGGCCTAGTCAGGGGGCTATAAGCCCATAGTCTGTGTAGGGCACAAGGCCCTAGTAGCTAGGCAATGGGTGAGTGCCCAGAGGTAGGAAGGCCACAAGGCCTACTTAGGCAGGGGCTAGTGCCCCTAGGTAGCAGGGCACAAGGCCCTAGGTAGTGGGCTCACAGCCCTGAGTTAGAGAGGGGACTAAGGCCCAAAGCCAGAGCGCAAGGCTCTGTAGGCAGCTGGGCAGAGAGGCCCATGGTGTGTAGGGCAGAAGGCCCTGGTGTGTCACAGGTGTGAGAGCCTTGTGAGTGTAGGCGCTGTCCTGTGTGAGGTGAGCACACTAAAGTTAGGTACAGTAGAGCAGAGGCTCCTGTTGGTGCTGTAGCAACCGGCTGGTTGGCTAGCAGCTGTATGCTTTGGTGAGTAGCGTGTAAAGTACTGTATTACTGTATTTATTCTGTCTGTGCGGCGAGTATTGCTTTAGTATTGTATTTTTGGTGTGCTATCCTTTTGTTCCAGGTGCAAGACGTCAGGCCCCCATTAAAGATAGGCTCTTGTTTCCTGTGTTGTCCTGTACTAACCTGCACTGTGGGGATAAGTGTAGTTACTAGCTTGTACACATAGCTAGGGGAGAGCACACATAGTCTTCCCGTCCCTTAGGTCCCTGGGGTCACACTGGTTTCCAGAGGGGGTAACTGAGTGAGTCAGTGGCAGTGCAGCACAGCTTGATTCAGTTAAAGGGACGGCCCGTGGTTCTGGTTGAGGGTCCCCGAGCCCGAGTTCCATGAGGGTTCTCTGGCGGTTCCGGGTGCAAGGACACGTGTTCGATATCCGGGTGAAGGCAGTCGGGCGGTTCAGTTTCGATCGGCTGTTCCGTGCGGCAGTCGGCTCCCTGGTTAGTGTGCTGTTCCAATGAGCCTCAGCCGGGCCTTGTGCAGCCGGTCCTTAGCGTCCGTGGGTGACCCCATAGTAAGGAGACAGTCTCCTTGGTACGGCCTGGGTGAGGGGGTTAGGAACCGCCCTCCGGAGTAGTCCGTGAACACCGGCTGGTGTTCCCCGTAGTGGTTAGTGAGTAGTTCCCGTTAGTGCACCACACCGAGTTAGTGTTTAGTTGTTTAACCCAGTTGCGTTAGGGTCGGGTCGCTGTTGTAGTAAGTTTAGTTTGGTGGGTGCACACCATAGTCTCACCGATAGCACATAGGGAGCCTGTGTGTTCCTTGTCATCCATATATATATAAATAGTGTGTGTGTATGTAAAAAAAAACGTGATTATATATATAATCACTTTTTTTTACATATATATATATATATATATATATATATATATATATATATAGGGGCCCCCTTAACTTACCTTAAGTCCGATCCTCTTCTTTTTTCCGCACCGCTGAGTCTCTTCTGCCGTCTTCCGTGCTGTGGTTGCAGTAAATGCTGGGCGTGACATCATGCCCAGCATTCACTGCGAGCACAGCACGGAAGAGGGGACCATGGATTCGGACGGGCCCCCCTTGCCTACAGGGCCCCCGGGCACCTGCCCATCGTGCCCAATGGAAGAGACGGCCCTGTCCGCAGGTGTCGGAGAGGTGCAGGAGAGCAGGACCAGAAGCGAGAGTGTCCCGGTGAGTATCACGCTCAATTCCCCCTTCCGGTTAGGCCTTCACCGTGAGGTGTGCGAGGTACTTGAGGCGGGACTGTTCCTGGTTTCAAGTGCCTGTAGTCCGCGCTTTGGCAAGAGCAACGCGAGAAGGTGGCAAGTGAGCTTGACGAAGAGTGTCTGTGCTCATTGCCGTGATCTCGGACAGCCCTTTCCTGGTAGGCACTCCCGTAATCTCTGTCTCTTTCTTAGAGGGACGTGGTTGGAGGTGACAAGGGTTGCGGTTGCTGGTCTGCCTGGGATCGGACAGCGGCTGGGGCATCGGAAGCGGACAGGAGGTGACCATCGTTTACAAAGTAAGTTCTTCTGTGTGCGTCTGTCCTGTTCCCTGCAGGCGTTACAAGAGAAAAGCATAAAAATGGAGTAACTTTGCACCTGGGCAAAACCATGTTCCATTGGAGGGAGAGGTAAATGTAAAATGTGGGGACAGATTTATAGTTGGGGCAGGGCATGTCCTAGATCAACTTTAAATTTCAATGTAAAAATAAAGCTATGAAGTATTTGTGTGCTACATGAAAAAGCAGCCAGTATTTAATTTATGTGCAAATTAATTAACTAATTTGCATCTCTTGCATTGTAACATGGTTTGTCCCGGAGAACATTTACTCCTTTTTCCTCTTACTTTCCCTAATGACTCAGGCCCTAAATATATAAATAACTCTTTCTTGCAGCAGTGAGCTTTGTGCTAATTTGATCACAGGATCAAACAGAGGATATAACATTTGTAATTGGCAGGTTTGGTACCTGATTGGAAAAGGTCATAAAGTCTCATATAACACATGCTTAAAGAAGACCTGTCAGCTCTATTTTGTAATGCCTCATACTTATAAGTGCAATCAAAGTATTTGAAAAAACGGTGGATGGTTCGGAGTGCGCTACCATCTTGATGATGCAAGCACCAGGTACATGAGGGGTTTTAAAGAAATATTGTGAAGTGACTTGTTTACTAAAGACTTTCTTGTATTAAAGGAGGCAAATGTTTTCTATTTCATTTAGTGCAGTTGTGTAACTGTCATAAAGAGTTGCCACTTTTGTGGTTCCAATAGCTCCCATAGCCACCATCTCTACCAGGATGACTAGGAAGAGCCCCTGTGACTACCCTGTTTTTATTGTTTACTGTTTTTATTGTTTACTTTTGGCCCACTTCACTGAAAGCAACCAGCTCTAAGCTGCCAAGACCATAGAAACAAGAATCTGATGTCAGAAAAGTACCGATAAGTCCCTCTAGTCTGCCCTTACGTGTGTGCTTTTTCTTAATATATTTGTCCAGGTCTATATATCTGTTCCATGCATTCTTGAATCCTTCTACTGTTTTTTTACCCAACAATTGCAGGGAAACTATTACATAGATCTATCACTTTCTTCAAAAAAAAATCATTATGTCCCCTATCAGTCTTCCTCCATTCAATTCCAAAGTATGTCACCATTTCCATATAAAACCACCTTATTTAAGAATACTGGCTTCCTGAATACTATTAATAATTGAATGTGTTTATGATATCACATATGTCACTTCTCTCTTCTCAGCTGTATATGTTCAGATCTTGAAGTCTCTCTAACTTTTGTTATGCAGGACATGCACCATTAGCATTAGCCCTTCCTTGAATTTTGTGGTGGCTCCAGAACTGCAAACAGTACTAGAGGTAAGGCATTACCAGTAACCTATACAGTGGTAAAAGAGCCTTTCTTTTCTTGCTACGACTACATCTTCCTATACAAACAAATATTCTACTTGCTTAGCCTCACATTATCTAAAACTATTACTACAAGGTGCCTTTCATTCATTCTATATTTTCCTTGGATTTATGCGTCTGACATACATTATATTGAACTTTTAATTTTGCAATTTGATCTTTGAGTCCAATCCAAGGACTTTCAGTTTCTAAATCAATTTATGCCTTGCTAAAATAAAAATAATCTATTACCACTGATATACCCTGATCTATCATTCTAGTTACAGAGTTAAAAAATCTACTAGATCTGTTTGACATTATCTCCCAGGATCTTGTAAGTTCTTTGTCTTCATAGTCAATTCTTTTTATACAAGTGATTCCATTAATTTTCCTACTATTGATGTGAGTGGTCTACAGTTAGTATATTCTTCCCTACTGCCTTTTTGTGTACTGGAACTACATCTGCCATTCTCCAATCACCTGGAATTATACCTGTCATCATTGATTGGTTAAAGAGTTTGGTTAATGTTGCTTCAAGCACTATTCTTAGGTATGTTAATAAATTTTGTCTAAAATACCGTAGGATATAATTTCCCCTCGAATGGAGTAGGTTTTTAGATTTTTTTAACAGTAAATACAGAAAAAAATAGTTATTTAGGCAATGGGCAATGTTTCTGTCTTCATCACCATATCCTCCCCCTTCAGTTTCTAGCCTCACTATTTCTCCCTGTTTTTTCCCATTTATTAAGATTTCCAAAAAAAACCATTTAGTAACCAATTATTCTGGCTGTGCAACCTTTTGTACTGTTCATGTTTTAGCACATTTTATGGTGTATTTTGTCTTTTTTAGCTTTAAATGCTTTCTCCACGCTTAAATAAAGTGCTACTTACGTGGAGAACTAAATCGGCTTAGAGCAATCTTGTTATTCAGGCCAGCTGCACTAATAGTAACATGTTGTTTATTTTTACTTTATTATTCATTTTATTTATTGTTTGCCAGGAAGAAACAAATTGACACTTCCTTCACCTTTTCAAGCATGTACTGGGTACATCATGTACATTTTTCTGGTTACAAATATATTTTTCTGGTTATAAATATTAATGCCACATGTTCATTTGTACTACCTACTAAATAAGGCACTGATATGTGTAATCAATAACTAAATTAAACAAACTTCATCAACTTCTTGTTACATTACTGTTTCTTCAAAATAAAAAGTTTTTTCCCATTTCTATTTTACGTATTAAACATGTATTTTTATGGTGTAGTGCAGAGGAAGACAACGGGCCTGAGTCATTAAGGAGAGCAAGGCAAAAAAAAGGAGTAAATTTGCTCATGGACAAACCATGTTACAATGTAATGGGTGCAAATTATTTTAATGTTTTGCACATACGTTAAATACTGGCTGCTTTTTCATGTAGCACCCAAATACTTGATAGCTTTATTTTTAGACTGAAATTTAAAGTTGATCTAGGAAACGCCCTATTCCAACTATAAAGCTGTCCTCACATTTTATATTTACCTCCCCCTCCACTGCAAAATGTTTTTGCCCAGGTGCAAAGTTACTCCTTTTTTTTTGCTTTGCTCTCCTTAATGACACGGACCCAATATGTGTTTCTTTAGATGTGGAGGATCTGTCAGTTGTTGTAGAACTACATTTCCCAGCATGCCCTGTCAGCTTTGCTACCGTATTTAGTTCCACAAAAGCTGGAATACCAGAGACAAAACTACCATTACTTATATTACTCTATCATTTACTCAATATCAGCTTCTATTTTGGTGATACACATTTTAACACAGTAAAGTATAACAATATAATAACTTATGTTTAGCCAGTGCTACATGACACACAGATCTACTGTAGGTTTATTCTCTCGACAAAGACTTGACTCTTCACTTACATGTCCAACTTCAAACTCGATGGAATTTAAAAATGCATAAACAATGATAGCAAAATAGACAATGAGCTACAAAGCTAATGAAAAATATGCTTGAAACATCTGCCTTTTTAATATGGCAGTGGGGACAAAATTCCTGTGCTGAGTTCAACACGTTTATTTTACTTTTAGAAGCTGCGAGAACGTCTGATCTAGAAATAATGCAATTACACACATGACTGCCGAGCCTCAGGCAACAATGATATATATTCTTGCATGTACTCACACACCACACCAATGGTAAAATAGGCAATGGTTTTTATATGATAACATTAAATGCCCCACTGAAAATCTGTGAGGCCTGAATAGTTGATAAATTGGTGTCAAAGACGGCTGAGAATTCAATGTAAAGATAAACAGAAAGAAAGACATGCCAGAGGTAGTGACCTAAATTATTACAATAAAAACAGTGTGGCTGAGTTACATTATTCCACATTGGCTGCTATCACTACGGACAGTGTGTGATGTGGTGAGGAGACATGCCAAAACAGGCCATTGTACATAAGCAAGTTACTTACTGACATGGAAACCGCGTGTTCCTACATTTGATGCAAGTGTCATTCCTTTTGTCCGTCTGTCAGTAAAGCAATGCTTTAAAGGCTTGACTGGCTTGAAGGGTTCCTGGCAGTGGATATGAAGTATCAATGAATGTTTATTATACTGGTCAAAGTGGGAGAGGAGAATTTAAGGCTTTGCAGCCAACGAGAACTTAGGCTTTGACTGTCCAAGTGTTGGCCAACATTGAAGAACCTTGCTGGTTCATGTAGCAAGACTTAAGTGACAGGACATGTTGGAAGATCCAGTGTCAAAGACATGTTTCTATGAAACAGGTATGTATGAAGAGGATTTTAGAAGAAGTCAGTTTAAAAAGTTAGTTTATTAAAAAAAAGTACCTATTATTTGGCAATCATCCACCCATGACAAAACCTATTTTTCAATAGAACAGAGTTATACAGTAAAAATACATTAAGGAGGTTCATTTAATAAAATGCAATAAACAGTACACATTTGCTGTATATCCAATAGTATATGCATACATATTTTAATGTTGCTGTTCTGCGTACCTATTGATTATATAAAAACGTTCAGCAGATTTCTGCTGAGAAAAGACAGTTTGAAGCTGCAAATTTATGCAATATATTTTTTAAATCCTATTTATTGTCTGCACATAAAAATCTCTCTTCTACATTTCCAGAATTTGCCTATTTCATGTGATATTGCATACTCTGCTGTGGCTTTGCACTCTTGTGGAGTAAATCCAACGAGGGCAGTCCCTGTTGTTTTAATGCCTTGATGTACTGCAAACTCTTGAATTTGAGCTTCTATATGCAGAGGGGGTGTGTAAAAAAACTTCTCTCCTCCAATATGATATGACACATATTTATTTGCTTTGGATATGGAGATGGCCTTTTGAATGTCTCTGAAACAATGTTACAAGCTATTTCTACATGGCCATTGTTTGGGAAAACCATTGCTTGCACTCCTTTTAGCCCTCCTGTTAGATCACAGATGGCAGTTGCTCTTGCTTTTCCTGAGACCGTGTCCTGTGTGTCAAGAGTGATGTTGCAGTTCAACACATAACGGCTGGCGCCACCACCTACAACAATAAGGATATGTCTTAGAAAACATTTGCTTTTCAGAGACACAACTGTAGTTGTTGGTAAGCATGCAGGATAAATTCTCTAATATCATGTAAAGCACCACTAAACCCCAAAATTAACAATTCAGATAACATCCAATAATACAAAATACTTTGCTCTGTGTAAACCTGACATGCCCCTTCAGCTGCAATCATTTAAACTATTGTGATATCACTAGTCCTGCCCCTGTATATGAATCAAATAATCTACAAAGTTTCTTTTTGCAGAACAAGTTTACAAAGATGCCAGTCTCTCTTTGTCTGTCATGTTAGAGAAACATCTCCCCTCTAATATGGCTACCCTGTTGAAGATATGTGAAACAGCATGCAGGAGATATTTAAAATAGATTAGATTAAGTATAAACCCTTCAATAATGTCATGTATATACACAACTTCATATATACTAATGTCAAATAATAATACTTTAAGACAGTAATCAATCATAAAAGACAATGGGTTAATGAATAGACCATGTTCAGGATGTCAAACTTAAGGATTAATCTAAGGAATTCTTGGAAAGACCTTTTTCATGAGCCATATTATTTAAAATTCAAGATTCCACCCAAATCACAAAAAAAGCTGTCGTTTTTTCTTGTGTTTTTTTTTCAGTAAAGGCTGTAAAGATGTTTTGCCATGGGCAGTAGTACCGCCTGAAATACTGGATAGTTGTGGAATTAATCTTTAGAAGAGGAGAGATTACAACGTTATGGCTTTGTTTTTTTTGTGCACTATTTTAGACTGGAATGTTGATCTGTTTTGCAGAGGCTGTGGGGGAAATTTTGTTTTTACACATAAGCACACCATTGGCTGAACATGAAGCAATCAACTCATTACTACACGACCCAGATAGGTAAAGTATCACTGTTTGTAGTCAAATCTGAAGACACTGAAAAGCTACTCAAGCCATTTGCATGGGTGGAGGAGCGATCATTCTCAGTAATAGAAAGCGCTGAATAGTGGAGAGTTTGGTTTACTTGTCACCTTCTCTATAACAAGTACAGACCTGCTCATCACAAAGAAGTGAGGAGTGCCCAATTGTAAAAGGAGAGAAAAAGGGGAATTGTATGAGGGCTCAAATTTTACACAGTAATAGATAATTGTGACAATTGTGTGGTGTATTTCCAATGAGGGGTAGAGGGGAATGCTGGACCACTTTTGTGATACTTCACCATTCCTAATGAAAAGGGCACAATGATACCACCACATTGCTAATCTGTAGTGGTTGTTGTTTACCACCAAGACCTGGGAGCCGTTGTAGCAGTCACTACTAGCAGTACATAACTAGACATTTTATTGCCCTGGGTGATTCTTTCAATGAGCTCTGATGATTAGTCAATACAGTGCTGGAAGTGGGGGTGTATACAGTGGCATTCCATACCGCCACTTCTCCTCATGTTATTTTATTTAAGCTTGCAACCTAATACAAACAAACTAAACAAAGTGTAGCACCCAAACATAGAAGAACTTCAAAAAACATATATACCAGGGGTAAATGCCCCCTAAAAGACCAGCATAAATCCTTAATAAATGTGATAAAAGCATAACATAAAATCAAATAAGGGTGCCTACACCAAATAAACAAATTACAAAACATATCAAACCATATCACAACCCAAACAAAATGAGTATCAAAAAAAATTTTTTTGATTGCAATACCGTGTCAGCCAGAAAAATCTATGTGATGTTTAATACTTTCGTGTCAACAAAAAGTATTATAGCAGTGATACCTTTATTGGCTACAAATGTAAACTTGCCTGATGAAGGGGCCTCTGTGCTCTGAAAGCTAGCAAATATAAAAATTTAGTTTGGTTAGCCAATAAAGGTATCACTCCTATAATACTTTTGTCTTTTTTGACACAAAAGTATTCAACATCACAACCCAAACAAAGAAAAAGTAATCAAAGCTTGCAGACCTATGCAAAACCATATTTGAAAAAATATTAAAATGACTAATATCATAGAAAATCTATTGGGAGTGAAGAAAAGCCTAAGATAGAGAAGTATACCGGACTTTGGCCCTCTTACGGAGGCCTCAGAGCCCTCCAGAGCCTGACCCAGCTCGCATTGACCATCCGGCGCCTTTCTATATCCCTAATGTTCCATACCTCGTGCAGAATATCACCCACCACTATTTCACAAGGGAGGACCTTTTGTCTGATAATAACCTGACACCTCGCGTTTCAAGTGAAATATCTAGTTACTACACTAAGAAAAGAGTGCTTAACTCAAAGTCCCGAAACCTACCCTTGAATGCTCCATAAACCCATTCAGGGTAACTAAGCTCCGAACGGCACAGAATACCCAAGGCACCAGAAACCCTCTTGTAAACCTCCACTTTGAATGGGCACTTAAGCAAAAAATGGTTCATGGTCTCCTCCTCCCCAGATACTCCTCCAGTGGATAGCTACGATCATCGGCATTTCTATACTTAAAGTCTCCCATGAAACGAGAGCCAGGCAATGTCCCAAAACTTCTGAGGAACACTGCCTGAATTAACTATGGCCAGGCCTGCTGAACAAACATTGCCAGGGGCAGTCTCTTAGCGACAACTGAACCCAGAAGTGAGAGTGCAGGATTCTTCTCTCCAACTCCCTTCTAGAAGAGATGCTGACTCCACCTCCATGCCCCAATGCTTTGTCACCTTCAATCCCAGAGAGACATAGGCCAGGAGATACCCACCTGAAAGCTCTTTACCCTGCCTCCTTCTATCCAGTCATTAAGGAAGGGATCCACCTATGTCCTGAAGCCACCTACCGAACAAGGAGCGATCTTAAGGAGTAGACTACTGCCAGGCTGAATAAAGATATGACTTTATCTCACTGAAAAGACATTTCCTTTCCCATTTTGATTGTGGACTGTAGATATTAATTAGTCTCAGGTCATGTCCTCTCAGATTGATATCCAAAATCATACATCTATCTACTTGTAACTCTGTAACTCGCTGGACAATTATGCCAGTAAAAAGGACTGCCAGCCAAATGTACAGCTCAGCCACATGAGACCAGAAGGAGGGGCCCCATCTCCACTCCCTCTTTGCCTTGTGAAGGTCAGCCAGCCTCCTCAATCTGGTCTCCTGCAAAAATAAAAATTCAGCCTCAACAATGCCGAAAAACTTAAAGGCCATGTAACGAGCTTGTTCAAACTGAATGTAAACAAACCTTATAGGTTGAAAAGCCATCCTTCAGAGTTATAAAAGTAGGACCCAAACTATTTCTTCTTTACTTGTTTGGAGGAGTCTTGGTCCGAAGACCCTTACCTTTTTACACTAACCTCTTTATCATCATAATTAACCTCCACCGACACAGCATGTTCAGCAGAGGGTAGGTTAACCTTAGTACCTGAGGGGCAACTGTTTCAACAACCAAAGGAATGTGGTGGGATGGAGAGTCAGAAGGGAGGAACAAGGGATCTGGAGCGGGCGGGATCAAGGGAGTAGGAACAGGGACAACCAGGTGGTTTGCATGGGCAGCAGGGGGTGGGGGAGAGGAGAGAAGAGAAAGGGATGAGGAGGGTGAAGGATTATTAACCTGAAAATCTGAGGACAACTCCCTATTTTTCTCTTTATCCTTGGGTTTTTTATAAACTATTTTTGGTTCATAAAGGACAGGAACCATCGATTTTTTTTTCTGTTTAGCCACTTTAGGTCGGATGACCAAGCTGCCATCATCGGTTTTAACTATGTCATCCTCTACTTCTTTATCACTGGAAAAGCAAGAAAATTATTAACTAACCAAAAGCAGCTCTTGCTCTTCCTCAACAGATTTTGAAGGATCTACTTCCACCACCACTGGGCCAGACTGAACCACTAGAGAGACAGGATTTGTGAGATGGGCTAAAGGTTGGGGGGTACTATCCACCATCTCCATCTGCTCAGCCATCTGAGCCAACTCATTATCCGGAAAATCATGGCTATTATGATCGGCTCTAGGACAGCAACTGAACGGATGGCCCAGTGTGCCACAGAAATTACACCTTATTATCGAACATGATTTGGCCTTGTTAATTCGGCGTTAAACTTGTATCTCGCAATATAAGTTTAAATGTAATGGATTGGCTGGTAGTGTAAACAAAATAAAATTTGTCCTTAACCATAATTACTTTTGGTTTGATGGGCAATACTACCAACAAATGAGGGGCACTGCAATTGGCTGTAAATTTGCACCAAGTTAGGCGAATCTCTTTATGGCCCATTGGGAGGATAACCTCAATTTGGAACAACACCCCTTACTCTGAAGACATGTGTCTTTGGCGTAGATACATAGATGACATTCTATGTATCTGGAAGGGGTCTGATGAACATCTAGAAGCCTTCATTACATATCTCAACCAAAATGACCTTCACCCACATTTTACGGCCAATAAAAGCAAATCTAGGGTGGAATTCTTAGATTTAGAAATATATGCAGAAAGAGGTTATTTGAAAACTAAGACCTTCATCAAGCAAGTAGACTGAAATACGTTTATTCCTGCATCCATTGGACACCACCAAACCTGGCTTAAGAACATTCCCAAAGCCCAATTCATACGCCTAAGAAGGAACTGCTTAGACCTTAATGTATTCAAAGAACAAGCCATAGAACTTAAATATAGGCTATATGATCCCAACACTGTTAACACAGCCTTCCTTGACACTACAGACATGGACAGGGACTCTCTAATCCAACCTAGAGTAAGGTCAAAAGAACACAACATGATCTCCACTTATTACCCAATAGACCAGCAATCATAAACAGCTTGAAATCATCATCCAAAAATACAGGCCTATCCTGTTAAAAGGTGAGAAACTTTCAAAAATACTACCCGAAAAACCATTTTTCATATACAAAAAAGCACCCAATCTGAAAAACTATTAGTATCAAGCTACATTTCACAAGAAAGGAACCCACCTACAGAGACATGGCTTAAGGAAAAATCAAGGGGATTTTTTTACTGCAATCACTGCTTGGCCTGCAGAACCACAAACTGCGAATCAACTAAGCCAGCCAAAACCTTTCAATCCTCCATCACTAAAAATAAGTTGTCACTCACCGGACCGTGAGTGCCTCTTCCCGGACATTTAGGAGCCGTGGCCGTCCACCATCCTGAGGGTCTGCGCATGCGCAGCCCTTTTCTATACTTCAGTGTATACCCCTTTAACTCAATTGGCAGATCAGGCAACACTCCCTATATTAAGCACCTGTGGTCAACACCACGTTGCCTGATCTTGGAGTCTCATTCCTCATGAGTCTCTGAAGGTGTTCCTGTATTACTCGTGTATTCAGCGCTGCTGATTCCTGTGGTTTCCAAACCACTTCTACTACTGTGGTTCCATACCACTTCTACCATCAACTGTATCATCATGACTGTTTGCTGATTCCTATCCGCTGCCTCCGTGCACTACAGTCTTCTAAACCACTTCTACGTTATTTTACATCAATGTGACTGTTTGCTCATTGCTATCCGCTGCCTCCGTGCACTCCAGCTTTTACTTCACTCACCTGCTTCTCATCAAGTCTGTTTGCTGATTCCTATCCGCTGCCTCCGTGCACTACAGTCTCCTGCTGGCAACTCGCCTGTGTTCAACATCGTGACTGCCAGCTGATTACTATCCGCTGCCTCCGTGCACTACAGTCTCCTGCTTGCAACTCGCCTGTGTTCATCATCGTGACTGCCAGCTGATTACTATCCGCTGCCTCCGTGCACTACAGTCTCCTGCTTGCAACTCGCCTGTGTTCAACATCGTGACTGCCAGCTGATTACTATCCGCTGCCTCCGTGCACTACAGTCTCATCTCATCTTTGCTGTGACTTCCTCGAGCCTGCCGCTTTCATTACCATCTGCTACACTTCGTGATCAACAGCTCCTGCCCTGCGCTGCACTCCTGTTTCCCATCGCTGTTGGTTCCTGTGGTTGCTACTGGTTACCTCCGTGTGCCGCTGAGTCCTGCTGCTGTGGTCAGCGCTATCGTCCATCTCCTGCTGATCCACTCTCCACGCCTTCACGTGTTCCACTGGTCTCTACCCTCCTGTCAGCATTGGATTTGTATCTCATCTACTACCCTCTGCTGGATCATCTCCATTCTCCTGGGTCTCCTATGAGTCCAGTTCCACGTGTTGCTGACTCCTGTGAATTCGTGTCCCTGTTGGTCTACTCACCTGTGCGCTGCACCTGCTAGACCGCTGCCTCACCTATCCAGGGACTTCCTATCCAGGCGGCCTCCCGCCGCTCAGGTACCGCTGCAATCCCATCTGACTGCTACTGCTGAACCACGGTATGCATACTTCTCATTGACTGTGCTGTGTATTGCATATCTTGCTGGACTGTGTTTGGTTCTCTCTGGAGTCTGCTATCCGCTGAGTCTATTGCCATCATTGACTGTGTTATAATTGTGCTGGACTACTTCAAGAGACTTTCTAGATTGCAGACCTGCTCAGTCATTTATATCCATATATATATCTATATTGTGCATATTACTGTGGATCGTGTATAAGGTGCCTGTGTATATCCTGTGTTGCAGTCTTCCCCTGTGCACCTCCTCACATATATATTCAGTGGTACAACTTGCTGATGTCAGACCACTGATCCCTGTTTCCGGTATCACCTGTTCCATCATCCTCTCACATAGCAGTGGTACAACTTGCTGCCGCAGACCACTGACTACCCGGATACCTCCACTTGGATTCCATTCCTTCACTCAGACAGCGGTACAACTTGCTACCCGCAGACCGCTGACTCTCATCACCTCCTTGTTTCTGTTGGACATTCCTCCTCTCTATAGCAGTGGTACAACTTGCTATCGCAGACCACCGACTATCTTCACGTGTCCTGGTCCATACAGTTCCTTGTGTATTATTACCTCATTATTACCAGTGTTGCTAGTCATAGACTTTCCTGAGCATCTCATCGGCCATCATTTCATGTTCCGTGATCACCTAGCTACCAGAGTACTCGATTACCATCTACATTGCTCTGGTAAGCCTACCATCTGGTGATCCCTGGGTAAAGACTCCTAGTGCCCTTGACAGTAAGATCAGGCCATGACAGACCCAGATGTGGAACCTACCGCCAAAGAGATGCTGCAACATCTGGTTAGCCGTGTGGAGCAACAGGATGCCCGCCAACAGCTGTTACTTCAGTGTTATCAGTCATTAACCTTCCAAGGAACATCTGGACAGACTGTGACAGCTACTACTGAAGCTCCTGTGCTTTCCTCCGTTTCCCCATTGCCATCCCAGGTGTCTACAGCTTCCACGCTTCACCTGCCTACTCCGTCAAAGTACGATGGAGACCCCAAAACTTGTAGGGGTTTCCTTAACCAATGTTCAGTCCATTTTGAGCTCCAACCTCAAAATTTTTCTACCCATCGTTCCAGAGTGGCCTATCTTATCTCTTTGTTTTCAGGACAAGCCCTGGCTTGGGCCTCCCCTCTGTGGGAGAGGAACGATCCAATATTACAAGATAGTGCCAAATTCATTTCTACATTCCGAAGTGTGTTCGATGAACCAGGTCGTGTGACCTCCGCTGCTTCCAGCATCCTCCGTCTGCGACAAGGATCTCATACTGTAGGCCAGTACGTCATTCAATTTAGGATCTTAGCCTCTGAACTTCAGTGGAACACTGAAGCCCTAGTTGCCGCCTTCTGGCAGGGGCTTTCCGATAAAATTAAAGATGCACTGACTACCCAAGAGCTTCCTTCGTCACTTGAAGATTTGATCTCTCTATGCCATCGTGTTGATATGAGATTTCGTGAAAGAGAGGCTGAGAAAACGACTTCTGCTAAAGCACCTCTTCGCTCTAACCCTCAATTTCGTCCAGTGTCACCCGCTGTGATTCCCATGGAGATAGGACGTTCCAAGTTATCTTCTGAGGAGAGGAAACGAAGAGTCAAGAATAGACTCTGTATCTATTGTGCTGATTCCACTCATGTCCTCAGCTCCTGCCCTAAGAGATCGGGAAATGCCAGGCCCTAACTAGTTCTGGAGAGGTGAAGTTAGGGTCCCTGGAGTCCTCTCCATCGTCTATGAAATCTAAAGTCTGCGCTTTTGATGTGACTATTTCCTTTACTACCAAAACCTTTGAGTCACAGGCATTGATTGATTCCGGAGCAGCAGGAAATTTTATTTCCAAATCGTTAGTAAATCAATGGTCTCTACCAGTGATTACCTTAAAAACTCCCATTACTGTGACGGCTATCGATGGATCACGTCTCATCAACGGTCTCATCACCCAGAGTACGTCTCCAGTAACCCTTCAGATTGGTGCTCTGCATCATGAAGAGATATCGTTTTTAATTCTTCCTGTTACGACAAGTCCGATTGTCCTAGGCCTTCCATGGCTTCAGTGTCACTCTCCCCAGATTGACTGGCGCACCCCTCAAGTCACGTCTTGGGGGTCTGAATGTCACCATCATTGCCTTTCCCAAGTCATTCCTCTCAAGGTACAGCAAGCTTCCATCTCAGCTATTTCACCGGGACTCCCTCCCCAATATGCTTCATTTACCGATGTTTTTGATAAAGCTCAGTCTGAACGTCTTCCTCCTCATCGTTCTTGGGATTGTCCGATTGACCTTCTTCCTGGCAAGACTCCTCCCAGGGGCCGGGTCTATCCACTCTCGTTACCTGAAACTCAAGCTACATCTGAATATATACGGGAGAACCTCCAGCGTGGGTTCATTCGACCTTCCACCTCGCCCGCTGGAGCTGGGTTCTTCTTTGTCAAAAAGAAGGATGGATCATTACGCCCTTGTATAGATTTTCGTGGACTCAATGCCATTACTATCAAGAATCGGTATCCCATTCCGTTGATCACTGAGCTATTTGACCGCATCAAGGGAGCCCGTATTTTTACTAAGTTGGATCTTCGTGGTGCCTACAATTTAATCAGAATTCATTCCGGTGACGAATGGAAGACAGCGTTTAACACCAGAGACGGGCATTACGAATATCTGGTAATGCCTTTCGGGCTATGTAATGCCCCCGCTGTTTTTCAGGGCTTCATCAATGAGATTTTTCGGGACTTATTATATGTATGTGTCGTCGTCTACCTGGACGACATATTGATTTTTTCACAGGACCTGCCCTCTCACCACCAACATGTGGCAGAAGTTCTCTCCAGGCTACGGAAAAATTCATTGTTCTGTAAATTAGAAAAATGTTCATTCGAATTACCCCAGATTCCATTCTTGGGGTATATAGTTTCCGGAGTTGGCCTGAAGATGGATCCTGACAAAGTAAATGCTGTACTACATTGGCCCCAGCCAACTACTCTTCGTGCGATCCAGCGTTTTTTAGGTTTTGCCAATTACTATAGACGCTTCATTCAAGACTTTTCTTCCATTGCATCTCCTATTGTGGCCCTGACTCGAAAAGGGGCTAATCCTAAGCAATGGTCAACTGAGGCTATTCAAGCCTTTCAAACATTAAAAGAGTCCTTCTCTTCGGCTCCAATCCTTCGACAGCCTGATGTGACACTCCCCTTCTTCCTAGAAGTAGATGCCTCTAATGTGGGCTTAGGAGCTATTCTCTCCCAACGCTCGGAACAGCAAAAATTCCACCCTTGTGCCTTCTATTCTCGGGGTCTCCTACCCGCAGAGAAGAATTATACCATCGGGGACAAGGAATTACTGGCTATCAAAGCCGCACTAGAGGAATGGAGATACTTGTTGGAGGGAGCTCGCCATCCGGTGACGATCTTCACGGATCATAAGAACTTGTCATATCTCCAGTCTGCCCAATGCTTGAACCCTCGTCAAGCAAGATGGTCTCTTTTCTTTTCCCGTTTTGAATTAATAATTACCTTCAAACCAGCTGCCAAGAACAAAAAAGCTGATGCCTTATCTAGAGCCTTTGTTACGTCCTCTGATATAGAAGAGGTTTCCAACCATACCATTCTAGACCCCAAATGTATCTCATTGGCTGCTTCATCCACCAGAACGCTACCATTTGGGAAGACCCTTGTGCCTCCTATACTAAGGAGGAAAATCCTTTCGTGGTTCCATGCCTCTCGTTTTTCTGGACACGCCGGTGAACACAAGACTTTTGAGATCCTCTCTCGAAGTTACTGGTGGCCTTCAATGAGGAGAGACGTCAAAGAGTTCATTGCTTCCTGTGAATTATGTTCGCAATTCAAATCCTCTCGCAGAACCCCAGCAGGGTTGCTGCGACCACTACCCATTCCGTCCAAACCATGGACCCATATTAGTATGGATTTCGTTACTGACTTACCACCTAGTAAGAACCATAACACTATTTGGGTGGTAGTGGACAGATTTTCGAAGATGGCTCATTTCATCCCTCTGTCTGGTTTGCCTTCCTCGTCTATCCTGGCTGAACATTTCATTAAAGAGATCTTCCGTATCCATGGATGTCCATCTGAGATTGTGTCTGATAGAGGAGTACAATTCGTGTCCAGATTCTGGCGAGCCCTTTGTAAAACCTTGGGCATACGATTAGCACTCTCATCTTCTTACCATCCGCAATCCAATGGACAAACCGAACGTGTCAATCAAGATCTTGAGACTTTTATAAGGATATTTTCATCAGCCAATCAAGACAACTGGGTAGAGTTACTCCCTTGGGCTGAGTTCGCCCATAACAACATGTACCATGAGTCATCATCCAAAACTCCATTTTTTGTGGTCTACGGTCACCATCCGTCTTTTCCGGAATTTCCTGCCCTCCCGCCCACCCAAGTTCCTGCGGTGGAAACTGTTTGTCAGACCTTTAAAAATATCTGGTCTCAGGTCAGAACCTGTTTAAAGAAGACATCTGTCAAATATAAATCTTTCGCTGATAAGAAGAGGCGGGCTATTCCACCACTAAAAATTGGAGATCGTGTCTGGTTATCCACAAAAAATATTCGTTTGAAGGTTCCATCCATGAAATTCGCCCCTCGTTTTATTGGTCCATATAGGATCATTCAAGTTATCAATCCAGTATGTGTGAAACTCCTTCTTCCTAAGAGTCTTCGGATTTCTAATGCCTTCCATGTATCCTTGCTCAAACCTCTTATTATCAACCGTTTCTCAACTCCTCCCTCAGCTCCGCAGCCAGTTCAAGTTCATCAGGAGGAGGATTTTGAGATTACCGAGGTACTAGATGCAAAAATTTCGCGAGGAGTCCTCCACTTCCTCGTTCATTGGAAGGGCTTTGGTCCTGAGGAGCGCTCTTGGATCAAAGCTGAAGATCTTAATGCTCCTGCCCTTTTGAAGAAGTTTTACTCCAAAAATCCGGACAAGCCCGGTTCCAGGCGTTCTGTGCCCACCTTTAAAAGGGGGGGTACTGTCACTCACCGGACCGTGAGTGCCTCTTCCCGGACATTTAGGAGCCGTGGCCGTCCACCATCCTGAGGGTCTGCGCATGCACAGCCCTTTTCTATACTTCAGTGTATACCCCTTTAACTCAATTGGCAGATCAGGCAACACTCCCTATATTAAGCACCTGTGGTCAACACCACGTTGCCTGATCTTGGAGTCTCATTCCTCATGAGTCTCTGAAGGTGTTCCTGTATTACTCGTGTATTCAGCGCTGCTGATTCCTGTGGTTTCCAAACCACTTCTACTACTGTGGTTCCATACCACTTCTACCATCAACTGTATCATCATGACTGTTTGCTGATTCCTATCCGCTGCCTCCGTGCACTACAGTCTTCTAAACCACTTCTACGTTATTTTACATCAATGTGACTGTTTGCTCATTGCTATCCGCTGCCTCCGTGCACTCCAGCTTTTACTTCACTCACCTGCTTCTCATCAAGTCTGTTTGCTGATTCCTATCCGCTGCCTCCGTGCACTACAGTCTCCTGCTGGCAACTCGCCTGTGTTCAACATCGTGACTGCCAGCTGATTACTATCCGCTGCCTCCGTGCACTACAGTCTCCTGCTTGCAACTCGCCTGTGTTCATCATCGTGACTGCCAGCTGATTACTATCCGCTGCCTCCGTGCACTACAGTCTCCTGCTTGCAACTCGCCTGTGTTCAACATCGTGACTGCCAGCTGATTACTATCCGCTGCCTCCGTGCACTACAGTCTCATCTCATCTTTGCTGTGACTTCCTCGAGCCTGCCGCTTTCATTACCATCTGCTACACTTCGTGATCAACAGCTCCTGCCCTGCGCTGCACTCCTGTTTCCCATCGCTGTTGGTTCCTGTGGTTGCTACTGGTTACCTCCGTGTGCCGCTGAGTCCTGCTGCTGTGGTCAGCGCTATCGTCCATCTCCTGCTGATCCACTCTCCACGCCTTCACGTGTTCCACTGGTCTCTACCCTCCTGTCAGCATTGGATTTGTATCTCATCTACTACCCTCTGCTGGATCATCTCCATTCTCCTGGGTCTCCTATGAGTCCAGTTCCACGTGTTGCTGACTCCTGTGAATTCGTGTCCCTGTTGGTCTACTCACCTGTGCGCTGCACCTGCTAGACCGCTGCCTCACCTATCCAGGGACTTCCTATCCAGGCGGCCTCCCGCCGCTCAGGTACCGCTGCAATCCCATCTGACTGCTACTGCTGAACCACGGTATGCATACTTCTCATTGACTGTGCTGTGTATTGCATATCTTGCTGGACTGTGTTTGGTTCTCTCTGGAGTCTGCTATCCGCTGAGTCTATTGCCATCATTGACTGTGTTATAATTGTGCTGGACTACTTCAAGAGACTTTCTAGATTGCAGACCTGCTCAGTCATTTATATCCATATATATATCTATATTGTGCATATTACTGTGGATCGTGTATAAGGTGCCTGTGTATATCCTGTGTTGCAGTCTTCCCCTGTGCACCTCCTCACATATATATTCAGTGGTACAACTTGCTGATGTCAGACCACTGATCCCTGTTTCCGGTATCACCTGTTCCATCATCCTCTCACATAGCAGTGGTACAACTTGCTGCCGCAGACCACTGACTACCCGGATACCTCCACTTGGATTCCATTCCTTCACTCAGACAGCGGTACAACTTGCTACCCGCAGACCGCTGACTCTCATCACCTCCTTGTTTCTGTTGGACATTCCTCCTCTCTATAGCAGTGGTACAACTTGCTATCGCAGACCACCGACTATCTTCACGTGTCCTGGTCCATACAGTTCCTTGTGTATTATTACCTCATTATTACCAGTGTTGCTAGTCATAGACTTTCCTGAGCATCTCATCGGCCATCATTTCATGTTCCGTGATCACCTAGCTACCAGAGTACTCGATTACCATCTACATTGCTCTGGTAAGCCTACCATCTGGTGATCCCTGGGTAAAGACTCCTAGTGCCCTTGACATAAGTATACCATCAAAGACAAAATAACATGCAACACAGTAGGAGTTATTTATTTGCTGGAGTGCCCTTGTGGACTCCAATATGTGGGCAGAACCATATGAAGCCTAAAAACTAGGGTTTCATAGCACATTAGAAACATCAAAAAGCAACTGGAAACACACAGTGTTTCGGAACATTACTCCATCCATCACAACCATGATCCCACAACCCGTAAGTTTATGAGAATTAAAAAGGTTCCAAAAAACTGGAGGGGTGGAGACTTTATCAAAACCATATCTAGGGAAGAGGCAAGTTGAATTCATGATCTCCACGCTCTCCATCCTAAAGGCCTCAACCTAGATTTTTATCTAGGGACTTTCCTTGAAAATGAGTAACCAATTTTCTGTCTCACCATCTGTTCAATTTGCCACCTACAGTTATTTGTAAGGGACTCACACAACCCGCTATGACATTAGGGGAAAAAACTTTCCTTCACACCACTAATTGTGTATAATCCTTAGTATCCATGTCTCCCCCTATTGCAAGCTTGATCTGCATTAATAGGGATGAAGTTATACCCCTAAACACAGTCTCAGTATTAACACAAGCTCTACCACAAGTTTTACTATGTGCATCAATCTCATTATATAGGATTGCAGTGATATTGCAAACATCCTTACATTTGTACCAGCACAACTGTTTAAATATCCTCTATGTGGATATTATTTTCATTAATAGCATTGTCTTTATGAACGGCACTTACCATGTCTATACACCTGACTGTTTTGCCTAACCACACCTCTCTCTATGATTGGCCACATTCTAAACCTCCCATCTGGAGAAAGCTTAAAGAGAAGGAACATCTGTTCCATTCATCTCTCATCCCTGATGAAGCCCGCTTGGTATGGGGGAAATGCGTTGGAAAACTACTCTTATATCACACTGATTTTACTTCTACCAAATACCAGTGCAATGGAGGGCTTTGGCTGAGCGAAAAGAAGATTTCACATGGCTATCCCACACTCACCAGACTTAAAACCTGCTAAGTCAGCATAAACAGCTGTGACTACAAAGTTCACCTTATGCGCATGCGGCACTACTGGATACACTGCGTCCACATCCTCCAAAGCTCAGAAGAAACACTGCCACCCGTGAACCAGGGGAGGTAAAGATGTTAAAGACATTCAAGCTTCCAAAGTCTGGGTATTGAACAAGTAAGTCCATCTCTTTCTCTAATGGACATTTACATCACATATTTGGTTTTAAACTGACATTATGAATAATCAAGTAGAAACCTTGTCCATTTCTTTACTAGTTTGACTTTCTACAATTTCTGTACTAGTGAGCGTGGTTTAGAGCTCCTAAGTTATAACAGATCCGGGGCACAGGATTTAGTGTGCCCTATTGACTCTTTCTTATTGGACCTTTCATTTACTGAGGATCCATGTGTTTCGTTTGCCAATCTAGGCTGTTTGTTGCAATTGAATTTGTTTATGTGGTATTATTCTGGCCAGAACAGTTGTCACTCTGTCTGTATCCACTAATAAAGCAATTTTTGTTTACACTACCAGCCAATTAATTACATTTACACTTATATTATTAGATACAAGTTTAGCGCAGAGTTACCAAGTTTCTTTTGTCCGTATTTGTATAGGAATAGGGTCAACCTCTCTGGCAGCTTTTTCATCACAGGGAGCGCAGTTAACCAATCCACCTGTTTGTTATGATTTTGCCTTGTGTCCCAGACCCCCACAATGCCTGCACTTGGTAGTCAGGCACCTCATGCTTAGGTGGCGGGAGTCACCGCAGTGATGGCACATCCTCGGCTGGCCAGGTTAAAAGCACTGTATACGGTTTCTGCCTATGAAAGCCGCCGATGGGATGTGCCCTACTCCAGCCTCCATGCATCGCAGTTTGACCACGACTGACCAATTGCCACTCCAGACATGTTTGCTGGAGACTAGGACTTTCTCCAGAGGTATTGTTATACATAGCGTCCTACCCAGTAGTCCAGATCTGCTACTGATTCATTACAAACCAATACAGCTCTATAATTTATCCAAGGGGCTGTGTCCTTAAGTTTAGCCCAACTCAACCAAAAACTCTGCAAGCCTTGATATAACATAAAGCTAGTATCAAATTCTGGGGAATTTACTGGATGTATACAAGCGTAAAGATCAGTTGCTCTAAAACCAAACTGAGAGAAAATCAAATCCACAAATTCTGACCTATTTAGGGGGGTTCTGTCCCAATACACTTTAATTGAACAACATTTATACATTTGGCTGGTTGTCCAGCAGACAAAAACTGAAATTTAGGAACATTAGCTCTACTCCTAGAATTTCCAAGTACAGCACTGGCATGGGACATACTGTTTTGTACTGGAACCACATTTACTGTATTACCCTCTGTCATTGAGGATGCTGCTAGGACTACATTCGCATTTAAAGGTACTGATTTCCCTTTACACTGAACATCACCTAGCATGATACCTGAGCTACCAGCATTGCTAGGCAACGCAAACATATTAGGCATTTTTACCACTGCAAATTCTATAGCACACAATGCAGCCCTTGTTCTTTCAGCCACTTACAACGGATCAAAAACTAGAATCAATAATCGTAGTCTGTAATGGAGGCAGAATACTTTTATCTAAACCAGAGTCATTGCCTCAAACAGTTTTTACACATGCCGTGGGATCAGGAACTTGTATGGCACACATCAAAGATGGGGTAGCTTTAACAGCTATCAAGTCTGAAGTCCTGCTTACTGCGGGATCACCTGATTCACTGACAACACTGGAGTGTGTGTCTGCTCCACGTCACCGCTCACAACATCTGACTGTGCCGGAATCACTACTTCCGCTACCGCCTTCACAACCGCCATCTGGCCATTACTACCAAACTGAGCAGCAGATGGAGCTGGGAAAGAGTACACCGATCCAGCCGCACATAGTGCCGCCAAACCCATGACTCCCCGCCCCTCTATCGGCCGCTGGTGATCCCATCATCAGCGATTCTCCTTCCATACCCCTTTTTGTACCATACAGCGGGTTGGACACCATTTCAATGGCAGTAGGAACAGGCATATTCACAGGCAGCAGCATGGACATTTTGGGGTTAATGTCCGATGGAATTTCCTGAGCCTGCAGACTTTCCTCTAGGGAGTCCATCTGACGGATTTTCTCTGCTAGCGCTGATTCCAATGTCGCAATTTCTTTATTAAATATCACCCGATCCACACTGTAGGCACACATTTGCTTTTTCTTTTTTAGGCCTATCTGATGGCGCAGCATAAACATTTCAGCTTCCAACCGACGGATTTGGTCTCTGCCGCACTTCTCACTGGGTCAGATGGTTTTACTTCTTCCACAACCGACTCCTGGTAAGTGGCTGCAGCATCTGATTTTGTTGTATCCTCAGCCATTACCTTCGGGGCTACCACGGATATCTTTGTTTCTTCATATCCAGGCGCTGAAATCTCAGGAGTCTTTATTTGTATATTGACTGAAGGTTGATCAGCCAGCTTGGTGATAGTCAGACTAGTGCCTGATAAATCAACACTCCTTACAGGTAAAACACCACTGCTTTCTTGCTTATTCATATCCACAATCTCCTCTTGTTCTTGCTTCTCAGAAATTGGGCCTGGATCCGGCCCTAAAACTTGGGGAGTTTTATCTGTAAGAAATGTCCAGTTTTAAATAGGGATGAGCGCGCTCGGATTTCTGAAATCCGAGCCCACCCGAACGTTGCGGATCCGAGTCGGATCCGAGACAGATCCGGGTATTGGCGCCAAATTCAAAAGTGAAACTGAGGCTCTGACTCATAATCCCGTTGTCGGATCTCGCGATACTCGGATCCTATAAATTCCCCGCTAGTCGCCGCCATCTTCACTCGGGCATTGATCAGGGTAGAGGGAGGGTGTGTTAGGTGGTCCTCTGTGCTGTTTAGTTCTGTGCTGTTTAGTTCTGTGCTGTTTAGTGCTGTGCTGTGCTGTGCTGTGCTGTGCTGTGCTGTGTTCTGCAGTATCAGTCCAGTGGTGCTGTGTGCTGTGCTCTGTCCTTCTGAGGTCAGTGGTGCTGCTGGGTCCTGTGCTGTGTCCTGTTCAGTCCAGTGGTGCTGTGTCCTGTGCTCTGTGCTTCTAAGGGCATAGTTATTTCCCCAATATTCCCCTGTGTTTAAAAAAATAAAAAAATTTTTTTTTTATAAAATACCAAAAACTACTTTAATATTTTTTAATTACCACAAAATTTTCACAACCAATCCTGCAGTATAAGCCCATTGGTACTGCAATATTACCAAGTTCACACATTCAGCAGTAAAAGTCCAGTGGTACTGCAATATTACAAAGTTTACACATTCTGCAGTATCAGTCCAGTGGTGCTGTGTCCTGTGCTCTGTCCTGCTGAGTTCCGTAGTGCTGCTGGGTCCTGTGCCGTGTCCTGTTCAGTCCAGTGGTGCTGTGTCCTGTGCTCTGTGCTTCTAAGGGCATAGTTATTTCCCCATTATTCCCAAGTTTGTAAAAAATAAAAAAAAAGTAAAAAAAAATTAAAAATTAAAAAAAAAAAAAAATATATAATAATTATAACCAAATTTGCAAAACCAATCCAGCATTATAAGTCCATTGGTACTGCAATATTACCAAGTTCACACATTCAGCAGTAAAAGTCCAGTGGTACTGCAATATTACAAAGTTTACACATTCTGCAGTATCAGTCCAGTGGTGCTGTGTCCTGTGCTCTGTCCTGCTGAGTTCCGTAGTGCTGCTGGGTCCTGTGCCGTGTCCTGTTCAGTCCAGTGGTGCTGTGTCCTGTGCTCTGTGCTTCTAAGGGCATAGTTATTTCCCCATTATTCCCAAGTTTGTAAAAAATAAAAAAAAAGTAAAAAAAAATAAAAAATTAAAAAAAAAAAAAATTATAATAATTATAACCAAATTTGCAAAACCAATCCAGCATTATAAGTCCATTGGTACTGCAATATTACCAAGTTCACACATTCAGCAGTAAAAGTCCAGTGGTACTGCAATATTACAAAGTTTACACATTCTGCAGTATCAGTCCAGTGGTGCTGTGTCCTGTGCTCTGTCCTGCTGAGTTCCGTAGTGCTGCTGGGTCCTGTGCCGTGTCCTGTTCAGTCCAGTGGTGCTGTGTCCTGTGCTCTGTGCTTCTAAGGGCATAGTTATTTCCCCATTATTCCCAAGTTTGTAAAAAATAAAAAAAAAGTAAAAAAAAATAAAAAATTAAAAAAAAAAAAAAAATTATAATAATTATAACCAAATTTGCAAAACCAATCCAGCATTATAAGTCCATTGGTACTGCAATATTACCAAGTTCACACATTCAGCAGTAAAAGTCCAGTGGTACTGCAATATTACAAAGTTTACACATTCTGCAGTATCAGTCCAGTGGTGCTGTGTCCTGTGCTCTGTCCTGCTGAGTTCCGTAGTGCTGCTGGGTCCTGTGCCGTGTCCTGTTCAGTCCAGTGGTGCTGTGTCCTGTGCTCTGTGCTTCTAAGGGCATAGTTATTTCCCCATTATTCCCAAGTTTGTAAAAAATAAAAAAAATTGAAAAAAAAATAAAAAATTAAAAAAAAAAAAAAATATATAATAATTATAACCAAATTTGCAAAACCAATCCAGCATTATAAGTCCATTGGTACTGCAATATTACCAAGTTCACACATTCTGCAGTATCTTGTGCTACATATAATGGAGAGCAAAAATTTGGAGGATAAAGTAGGGAAAGATCAAGACCCACTTCCTCCTAATGCTGAAGCTGCTGCCACTAGTCATGACATAGACGATGAAATGCCATCAACGTCGTCTGGCAAGCACGATGCCCAATCTCCTAGTACAGGGCATGTAAAATCCAAAAAGCCCAAGTTCTCAAAAAACAGCAAAAAAAGAAACTTAAAATCATCTGAGGAGAAACGTAAAGTTGGCAATATGCCAATTACGACAAGTAGTGGCAAGGAACGGCTTAGGCCCTGTCCCGTGTTCATGACTAGTGGTCCAACTTCACCCAAGGATCAAAGCCCTCCTCCCCCCCCCTACAAAAAATTTAAGAGAGTTATGCTGTCAGCAACAACAACAAAACAGCAAAGAACTCTGCCTTCTAAACAGATGACATCACAAATCCCCAAGGCGAGTCCAAGGGTGTTGTTGGTTGTGAACCCTGACCTTCCCATCACTGTACGGGAAGAGGTGACTCCATCCAGCATTTGCAGCACGCCCTCTGCATATGCTGGAAGGATCACCCACAGTCCAGTTACAGATTTGGCTAATGAAGGTGTGAATGTTGTGCACTGGGAGGAGGATATTGATGTAGCTGGCGCTGAGGAGGATGTTGATGATTATGATGCAGACAGATACCAAATTGCATTTCTCAATTTCTATTTATATTCTAGATTATATAACGGCTGAAAAGTTTTCTGTTTTACTCCTAGTGGAGAGGGGATCTGATGCAGACAGATACCAAACTGCCTTTGTCCATTTCTTTGTATATTTGAATTGCTAGTTCTACAGTCTATGCAGGCTGCTTTATTTATATTCAACTACAAGTGTAGGGCGGGGGGGGGGGCATAGATAGCCACCAAAGTAACGTGGTCCATTTAATTTCACTTTCTAGCTCCACAGTCTGTGCAGCCTGCTTTTTTTTATCTTCAAAGTATTTATATTTACAAGGCTTGCAATCTAAATTAACTAGAGGTAGTGACGTGGTAGAACTCCAAAAGGCAGTTTGGAAGCCCCTGTACAAACTGGCTCTATTTTTTAACTGAGTTGTCCCCCCTCCAGTGTGTACTCGGAAAGAGTTTTTAGTGCAGCGGGGAACCTGGTCAGTGAGCGGCGAAGGAGGTTGCTTCCTCACAACGTTGAAAAAATGATGTTTATAAAAATGAATAATCAATTCCTCAATGAAGTACAGCACTGCCCTCCAGACAGTACAGAGGGACTGTGGTTGTGGAGTCCAGCGGGGACGAATTGATAATGTGTGAGGAGGAGGAAGTACACACTGTAGGGGGAGAGGAATCAGAGGTTGAGGATAAGGACGACATCTTTCCTCAGTAGAGCCTGTTTAGTTTGTACAGGGAGAGATGAATTGTTTTATTGGTGTGGGGGCCCAAACAAACCAATCATTTCAGCCACAGTTGTTTGGTAGGCCCTGTCGCTGAAATGATTGGTTTGTTAAAGTGTGCATGTCCTATTTCAACAACATAAGGGTGGGTGGGAGGGCCCAAGGACAATTCCATCTTGCACCTTTTTTTTTGGCATTATGTGACCATTCAACAGTCGTTTGCCATGTTCAAAAAGTAAAAGAAAATGCCAACAAATTCAATAAATTAAATCAAAAGTTAAATGCCCTGTCATTATTTAAAACAAGAGGTTTTGACGTGCTAGAATTAGTGTAGTGTTAAGATGTTATAAACACTACACTTGGAAATTGGAGGAGGTAATGTGGCCCCGGTATCAAATTGGGTACCGGGGCCACCCCACTATGCAGTCCAGATACTTGTTTGGTGGAATTCCGACACGTGGAGGGTTTTTAAATTATATTGTGGCCTCGGTACCAAATTGTGTACCGGGGCCACCACACTACGCAGTCAAGATACTTGTTTGGTGGAATTCAGACCAGTTGAGGGTTTTATTATTATATTGTGTGGACCACTCTATCTATACCACACTACAACTCTATACCACTCTATTTCCTACTTTAATTCTATTTAATTCTATTTCCTACTTTAATTCTATTACTAATTAATTACCATAAAGAGGAACAAAAAAAACCAATTTTACCAAAAGTATAATATGACTTAGACTTACAAACACTACACTTGAAAGATCGTGCCTTTAAATGAAAAAGTCAGTCTTCATTGCACGACTATGTGCAAGTGCAACAGGGACATTTTTTTGGGTTTACAAAGTCAAACAATAACACTACGACCCTGTCTGTCTGGGGTCTGTCAATGACGAATTGTCTGGAGCATGTTTTGAGGAGGTATTGTGGCCCCGGTATCAAATTGGGTACCGGGGCCACCCCACTATGCAGTCCAGATACTTGTTTGGTGGAATTCCGACACGTGGAGGGTTTTTAAATTATATTGTGGCCTCGGTACCAAATTGTGTACCGGGGCCACCACACTACGCAGTCAAGATACTTGTTTGGTGGAATTCAGACCAGTTGAGGGTTTTATTATTATATTGTGTGGACCACTCTATCTATACCACACTACAACTCTATACCACTCTATTTCCTACTTTAATTCTATTTAATTCTATTTCCTACTTTAATTCTATTACTAATTAATTAACATAAAGAGGAACAAAAAAAACCAATTTTACCAAAAGTATAATATGACTTAGACTTACAAACACTACACTTGAAAGATCGTGCCTTTAAATGAAAAAGTAAGTCTTCATTGCACGACTATGTGCAACAGGGACAGTTTTTTTCTTTACAAAGTCAACTAATAACACTTGGACCCTGTCTGTCTTTAACATACTTAATGGGATCTCAATGACGAATTGTCTGTAGCATGTTTGGAGGAGGTATTGTGGCCCCGGTATCAAGTTGGGTACCGGGGCCACCCCACTACGCAGTCCAGATACTTGTTTGGTGGAATTCTGACACGTGGAGGGTGTATTTATTTTATTGTGGCCCCGGTATCAAGTTGGGTACCGGGGCCACCCCACTACGCAGTCCAGATACTTGTTTGGTGGAATTCTGACACGTGGAGGGTGTATTTATTTTATTGTGGCCCCGGTATCAAGTTGGGTACCGGGGCCACCCCACTACGCAGTCCAGATACTTGTTTGGTGGAATTCTGACACGTGGAGGGTGTATTTATTTTATTGTGGCCCCGGTATCAAGTTGGGTACCGGGGCCACCCCACTACGCAGTCCAGATACTTGTTTGGTGGAATTCTGACACGTGGAGGGTGTATTTATTTTATTGTGGCCCCGGTATCAAGTTGGGTACCGGGGCCACCCCACTACGCAGTCCAGATACTTGTTTGGTGGAATTCTGACACGTGGAGGGTGTATTTATTTTATTGTGGCCCCGGTACCAAATTGTGTACCGGGGCCACCACACTACGCAGTCAAGATAGATAGATGCGTATCATAGATAAAGTACATTCAGTGGTGTGGGGCAAATTGAAAAATATTCAAAATGCACTGACATTATCAAAAACAAGAGGTTGTCACACGCTAAAACTCCAACATGTATATGATGGAGAGGATGGAGGAGCAGCCGTATGTGTAGTGTAATGCAGACCTGTTGAAGGTTTTTTATATATTTTATTGTGGTGCCCAGTGCCCACTCCTCTACGCAGTCCAGGTACATTTATTGGTGCGATTCATAAAAGTTCAGGGTTTTTAATATATTGTGGTGACCCACTCCTCTACGCAGTCCAGGTACATTTATTGGTGCGAATCAAACAAGTTGATGGTTTTCTTATTATATATATTGTGGTGACCCACTCCTCTACGCAGTCCAGGTACATTTATTGGTGCGATTCATAAAAGTTCAGGGTTTTTAAGATATTGTGGTGACCCACTCCTCTACGCAGTCCAGGTACATTTATTGGTGCGATTCATAAAAGTTCAGGGTTTTTAATATATTGTGGTGACCCACTCCTCTACGCAGTCCAGGTACATTTATTGGTGCGATTCATAAAAGTTCAGGGTTTTTAAGATATTGTGGTGACCCACTCCTCTACGCAGTCCAGGTACATTTATTGGTGCGATTCATAAAAGTTCAGGGTTTTTAATATATTGTGGTGACCCACTCCTCTACGCAGTCCAGGTACATTTATTGGTGCGATTCATAAAAGTTCAGGGTTTTTAAGATATTGTGGTGACCCACTCCTCTACGCAGTCCAGGTACATTTATTGGTGCGATTCATAAAAGTTCAGGGTTTTTAATATATTGTGGTGACCCACTCCTCTACGCAGTCCAGGTACAATTATTGGTGCGAATCATAAAAGTTCAGGGTTTTTAATATATATTGTGGTGACCCACTCCTCTACGCAGTCCAGAAAGATACCTTGTTGCAACGTTTTGGACTAATAACTATATTGTGAGGTGTTCAGAATACACTGTAAATTAGTGGAAATGCTTGTTATTGAATGTTATTGAGGTTAATAATAGCCTAGGAGTGAAAATAAGCCCAAAAACTTGATTTTTAAACTTTTTATGTTTTTTTCAAAAAAAATCCGAATCCAATACCTTAAATCCGAACCGAGACCTTTCGTCAAGTGTTTTGCGAGACAAATCCGAACCTCAAAAATAACGAAAATCCGGATCCAAAACACAAAACACGAGACCTCAAAAGTCGCCGGTGCACATCCCTAGTTTTAAACTTATGCAACTTCTTGCAGGATATATTTTCTTTCACTGCAGACTGGATTTCTCTGCTATCTTGCTACTTCTTAGTTAAAATCGCTGCATGATCTTCCTTTGCAGGATTCAGAACAGGGCCAGAGCTAGGCACTGGAGCCTGGGGACTCTCCTCCAACTCTTCCACCAGGATTTCTTCACTGGATTTTAGGCCTTAGCTAGGCCTAGGAGCCTGAGGCATCTCATCCACCTCCTCCCCAGGATCCGGCATTGTTCCCTGGGAACTATCCCAGAGATCACTTGGTTCAGAAGCTAACACACTATGTGTCTGCACACCGTACCACCACTTCTCCTACTACCTTTATTGTAAAACTATCAAATTCTACTCACTTACACATTCCATTGTATTGTTCATACCACAACTTCTAAATTTCTACTTTTACCACTAGTCTAATAACATGCACTTCCATAAGGAGAAAGTTATTGGGGCCGTTCTTTGTTTTGTGTGGATCAATTTTAAACTAAAAAAAAATAGTTTAAGCAAGCATTCAGCATTTTATGGAGGAGTACACAGCCTCCCCACATAAGAACTTAAATTCTTCTGCTGAACAGTAACCCAACCTCATCCTACACTTTTAATAAGAGAAGTATTTTGCACCTTCCAGTTGCACTTTTGTGGGAAAGACCATTTCTGGCCGTACTTGACCAATGAAATAAACATTCAAACACCTATAATAAAGAGCTTCAAAGTCCCTTCGCTCAATTCCTTGAAGACATAAATGAGGCTAAATTAGTTAATATTTTATTAGAAAAAAAGGGGAGGACGGGGGAGTTCTCAAATGGAAGTAGGTTGGACTTTGTTCCACCATAAGCATTTTCTGGAGTATCCGCAAACCCACATATGTAGGAGATCTTTTAAATACTGGCGTGCAATGCTTCCTCTTCTTCGTTTTTTTCCACCTATGTGTCTGCCTAGGGAATGTCAAGATGCACACCTACTTCCTGCTCTGTTAATGACCCTCAGCATGATCCATCCACACTACAGAAAATCATTGCAGTATCACTGTAGAAAATATATTACACTTATTTCTGACTATTAAACTTATTTCTGATTTTCGTTCTAACAAAGTCTAAAAAGTTTCCAGAACAGTTTAGTGCTTATTGTGATGAGGGATATGGAAGTGTCCACCTGGCATGGTAGGGGTTAAGCACTTAGACAAATAATGATTAGCTCTGAATGTTTTAAGTATTTTTGTTTATACCAAAACAAGCCCAGTATGGTTCGTTATGCTATTAGCGTCTATGTTGAGGATGTTTGAGGTACAGATTATTATTGGAGTCATATACACAGAATCAGAGGAAGACAAAACAAAAATGAAGAACACAACCAGAAACAGAAGGAAGGGAGGGGGCCTGGAGACATACAAATAAGCTGTTTTTATTGTCCCTTCATAACATAATCTCCCACTATCAAAATCAATTGTACATCAGGGGTAAATAATTAAAAGAATAAGCAACTTTTTATTCATGAAAGATGATGAAATTAGCTCCACATGTATGTTCATTTTCTGTACCACCACACAGGAAGGATATGAGTTTATTTACAGTTGGGAGGGGGGTGAGTTATTTTTGACTAGGAATGATGATTAAGACACATGAAGAACCATTCGTATTAAAGGGTTATTGGCTTAGGTAGGTTCCAAGCTGACTATTGCTCTTCATCAGTATTAATATATACACATATATATCTATCTAAACACATATATATCTATATACATATAGAAATATATATATATATATATATATATATATATATATATATATATATATATATACACATATACACACACACAGTTTAAATTTGTGAAGAACTGTTCATCATATGTATATAAATGACAAATATATTGTACTTACTAGTGATTCTCAAAGAAACTCTGTGGGGATCCCGAAGGAATAAGATGATAAAAATGCCTTTAAGCAGAACCATATTGGAACAATGCTAGGAACTTTCCTGAGGACTTAAAGCAACAACCATATGCTATAAGAAGAAAGTTTGTATATACCATCATCAACATTTATTTATTTAGCACCAGCAAATTCCGTAGCGCTTTACAACTGGGGACAAACACAGTAATAAACAATACTGGGTAATACAGACAATGAGGTGAGACCATTTCCCTTTTTTCTTCCTGTTGCTATTAATGTTTTATGGTTCTGGACTACCAGTCACATGGCAAATGATGTAGAGAACAGAGAGGCTTCGGAACGCCCCTCTGACTTCTGTCTGAACTGTGACAACCTCCTATTATCCCCTCTGCCATCACATGAGATGTAGAGAGCCTGTGTCTGTGTAGGAGATATAAAGATTTGTAGGAGGATAAAAATGAAAATTCAGATGCTTGCTTAACAGGTACTTAACTTGCTATTTTAAGAAAATAGAAAATATATATTCTATGTGGCATTAAAAGAAAGACTCTAGACATTCATCTTGTTGAAATATTTGAAATACAATGGAAAAATACGTATAAGATATACATTTTTTTAATGAGTCACTTTTGCTGAGATGCACCCACTGCTGGTAAGTACCACCTACCTACGGAAATGTATTTGGTTAATGTACACAATATGGCATTACCTAGATAATATAAATTGCTTACATTTCCTATTTCTGATCTACACATACTGAGTAATACTATATAGTATATGCAAACTGCTGAGAAAAACTGTTTGGATATTTATTCCCAAAATATACCTATTTCTGTGATGTGTCTGAGAGATACAGTGACCCTCTCATTAGGATAGATCTTCTGCAACGGTTTGTCAATTAAGGAAATATATATTTACTGCTGAGATATGGTTATATCTCCCCTTGTGAGATGTGTGACAATATATGCTTAAGGATAAGCCTAACTATTGCTGGGATAAACAGATGTTTGAGCTATGCATGTTACTGAAATATACTGGAGGGGCATGCCATGCCATTGCTGTGGGGCATTTATTGTTTTATTGCTCTGCTTGCAGAAACCTGTTGTGTAAATACCAAGTATAATTGTGTAGCTTTCAATAGGACCAGGGGATACGATTGCTAAAGCTTATATGCACTATAGAGACTAAATTATATGCTGTCTGTTTGGTAATAATCAAATCTCAACCACTCTCTCAGATACTATACCATTTGCTGCTGTGCAATGTGTTGTAGAATATAATGCTATGTGCAAACATACAGGTTTAAAGGTTTAAGGAGATTTTACTGAGTTTATAGCAGAGTTGAGAAAGCTACACCACTGAAACCATGCGACAAAGAATTGGAGTGTCGGCAATACATGGCATCCAACCATGAACTGGTGCTAAGACACTTTCATCCTTGATCACTGTAAACTATAAACATCCTTGACACTGGCAGGAGGCTGGGACATTATTCTCTCTCACAAGAGAGGTGACTGATCATCATCATAACTATTATCATTTATTTATATAGCGCCAGCAAATTCCGTAGGGCTTTACAATTGGGAACAAACACAGTAATAAAACAATACTGGGCAATAAAGACAGACACAGACATTAGAAGGCCCTGCTCGCAAGCTGACAATCTATGGGACAATGGGAATTTAATACATGAGGTTAAATGCATTGCATATTGGTCCAGCCAGATTGCAAAGGGAAGTGGGCTATATGATCCAATAATACATCAATGTTGGTCAAAGGGTGTTGTGTGAACTGGGTAAAGGGTGGTAATAAGGTAACCTAGGAATGTTAAGAGGGTGGGTGAGGAATATTATAAGCTTGTCTGAAGAGGTGGGTTTTCAGAGAACACTTGAAGGGTTGAAGTCTAGAAGAAAGTCTTATGGTACAAGGGTGGGAATTCCACAAAGTGGGTGTAGCCAAAACAATTCTGTAATCGGGAATGGGAGGATGTGATGAATGAGGATGTGCATAACTGAGGTGTTGAATTGGGAGATATTTTGAGATAAGTGAGATGTACATTGGCACAATTTTTATGATGGCCTTGTATTTGGATTCGGTGAAAAGCAGGGAACCAGGGAACCAATGTATAGATTGACAGATTGGCTCAGCAGAGGAAGAACAATTTGGAAGGAAAATCAATCTAGCTGCTGCATGCAACATAGATTGTAGGGGTGAGAGCCTGATTCAGGGAAGACCGGATGGTATTGTATTAGTCAAAGCAGGCGTTGATGAATACATGAATTAAAGTTTTTGCAGTGCCTTAAATGAGATGTGTGTGTGTTCTGGAAATGGTTTTTAGATGTATGTAACATAATTTAGATATAGATTGCATGTGTGAATAAAAGGATAGTTTGACAGCGAGCTTGAGGGGTAGAATTGATTATTATTTTGTTAACAGAAATAGAAATGTCAGATAGGAATCTTCTATTGGCTGGTGGGAATATTATTAGCTTTATTTTTTAAATATTGAGTTTGAGTTTTCTAGAAAATATCAAAGATGAAATAACAGAAAGACAGACAGTAACGCGGGCTAACACAGATGGTGAGAGATCAGGAGAGGACAGATACATTTGGGTATCATCCACATAGAGATTATAGTGAAATCCAAAGAAGCTTATTTGTTGTCTAACAGAAGTGATATAAATAGAGAAGAGCTCAGGACCTAGTATTGAGCCTTGTGGTACTCCAAATGATAAAGGAAGCAGAAAGGAGGTGAATCCAGAGAAACAAACACTGAAAGAGCAATTAGATAGGAAGGATGAGAACAAAGAAAGGACAGTGTCTGGAAGATCAAGTGATTAGAGCATTTGTATGAGAAATGAGTGGTCAACAGTGTCAAATTCAGCAGAGAGATCCAGGAGAAAAGTGAGTAATACATTTTAGATTTAGCATTGCTCAAATCATTGACAACCTTAGTCAACACTTCTGTCGAGTCTTGAGAATTAAAGCCTGATTGAAGAGGATTCAAAAGGTTGTGTTAGGAAAGCATTGAAGTTGGCAATAGTCCTAGTAATCCACCACACCTTAAAAGACATGACCAAGACATTCACTATCATTCAATAGCACTCCTCTCCTCACAGCACATTGGGTTGGCAAAGACTATTTAGAACTCTGGCATACTCAAATGCCTTATTTTAACAGGTGCCTCTGCTTTCCAATAATATGTTGCACATCAAGGGCAACACTGCAGCATACATCAGTGTATGCACCGAACTCAAACTATTTATATCTTACTCAAACTGGGCCACCTGAGAAGCGATACACACACTCGCAGAAGCTGTAATCTGACATATGCCAGTGGCTAAGGAACATACTCAAAGGGAATCCCTTCATATAACATACTGTCCCTTTTTCAACAGCAAGTGCTGAGTATGGGTGCTGTCGGATTTCATTCAAATTGGGACATTTATGTTGGGCATATTCTATCTTCAATACTTATTGATTCCAGATGATATATGTTTTTCATTGACATTTATTGATTGAATTGTGGATATATTTGAGAAATGAATCTGTACTCGGAATTTTAGAGCATTTTCGACTTCTATGTATGCTATATGTATTCATGCACATTTGAGGTACTTGGTGATATCAGCTAGGAGATAGGCTTGGGCCTGATTCATTAAGCATCTTAACTTAAGAAACTTCTTATTTACATCTCTTGGACAAAACCATGTTACAATGCAAGGGATACAAATTAGTATTCTGTTTTGCACATTAGTTATATACTGACTGTTTTTTCATGTAGCACACAAATACTTGATAGCTTATTTGTACACTGAAATTTAAAGTTGATATTTGTATGCTACATGAAAAAACAGTCAGTATTTAACTTATATGCAAAACAGAATAATAATTTACACCCCTTGCATTGTAACATAGTTTTGTCCAGGAGACTTAAATACGTTTCTTAAGTTAAGATCCTTAATGAATCAGGCCCCTTATCCTTATGTGGCAAAAGATTTGTTGTATTGTGTCTTTTGGTATGTTTTAGACAAATACTGATATAAAATATTCATGAACTCACACCCTTTTCATACACAGGCAATTTTGCTACCAGCGCTGTTCTCTAGTGTTCTATCAGCCAGAGTGAGGAGACTTGTGGAGGCCCTCAATATTGCTGGTTTCCCTCCTGACAGAAGCATGGCCTACTGTACTTAAACTTACAACCTCTGGTCTGATGCTCATGGACAGTGTTACACAAATAAATGATGATAGAAGATCTATGTTATGAGATCTAGCAGAAAAAAAATATTATATGAATTTGCTGCATCATTATCCATCCAGGTATTCTAAACACTGAGATAGGTCATATAACTCTCCTATAACTTGAAATAACACCTGCTGCAGTATATATAAATAATGACAGACTTTTCCAACATAGGCTCAGACACAGTACAGGTTATGAAGCAGATTTCTAATATTATAATATGCATTAATATAAGCAGTACCATATATTTTTAGCATTAGTACTTCCCGAAAAGTCCCACATTTTTCGCTAAGCTTTTTCCCCACAAGATAACAATCAATAACAAAAATGATGGTATTATAAAGAGAAACTGCTATAAAATACTATTAGTGTGAATTGTCTTTGATAATTACAACACTTGTAGAATATACACATCACCATGTTTATTTGCTTTTGGATAGCTAAAAATAAACATATTTTTACCTTGAGTTTCAATAGGGGAATACCAGAAATTATCTACCCAGTCTGTTTTTTTCATAGACCAGATCCTTTAAAATTGCTGTTTAAACTGGTTAGGTTTTTCATAGTTGATCATGTGTATAGCTTACTCCAACCTTGGTAAATGAACATCTTTACTTGCAAAAGCACCCACTGCGGAAGCCACAAACGAGTGGCAAAAACGTGTTTGGTACAATCTACACACCTAATGGACTACTCTTGACTCATTGTGACTTCTTATTTATATTATTGATATAAATAATTAATTGATCTTATATATATCATGACCATTTATTTTCCAAATGTTATAATCATTTATTTTATTTTTCTTTAATATTTTTTCTGTTTTTTAATGCTTTGCTATTTTTATCTTTATTTTTTATTTTGTTTTATACTTTATTTTGCATTGTTTATTTTTTATCTTGTATATATTATTTTTACTTTGAATTTACCATTATGCCTCTATTTATTTAGCTCTACATTTCTTACACAATTATGCATTTCATATTAATTTGTGTCTACCTTATTTCTGTCATATTATACGAGAGAGGGAAAGAGAGGGAGAGATCTCAAATACTCCAATGACGGAAATGGTGTCATGTTTGCAGTGCTTCAAAAAGTATTCCACATCCATATAGCATAGAATGGCACTCATCATGGCTTCCAAAAATAGTGTCACAAAGGCAGCATGTTTATTAACAAACTCAACGTTTCTGTAATTTGCTAACTTAACATTTATTTTAGGATCTAAACTGGAAGGAAGATACACACTTTGTTAGTGGCTATAATTTACTCCTCACATAAAGAAAAAAGGGAATATATCATGCCAATGTTACTATGGTATAAGTAGTTCTAAAAGCTACACTTAGGGGCATTTTCAATTCTCGGCGGAAACGCAGAGAATCTCGCGGTCCGCGCACGATTACTGTTATTACGGTAATCGTGTGTGGAAAAAACGGTAATACGGTAATTTTCCCGCTGGATTTCAGCTTACAGCTCCCTGAGCCGCGAGCTGAAATCCAGCTAACTATTACTGTATTAACGGTAATAGTTTTTCCGCAAGGCGGAAAACAAACATTTGAATATGCCCCAAAAAGTTGATTAGAATAACGTAAAGGTTTACTCCACTTACACATAGTGTTGCCACAACCTCATCAACATATATTTCTAATAGAACCACCCACCTAACTCTTTTACTTTTCAAGTTATAGACTAATAACTCATTTCAATTTTCTAGCTGGTTGTCAGTTATAGAAAAAAATAAAAAATAATAATGTTTGTGAACAGTGATGTAGTATTGCTAATAGAAAAACCATAGAAACAATGTATATCGTCCTTATGTAAATATTTTAGGGCGACAGCGACACCCTTTAAAGGCATCCCCACAGGCCAATCCAGCCCTTTGTGTCAAGTGCTTATACATAGGCCAAACTGTTCAAAACCTACCATTCCGCACTTGGGCCAACTAAACAGGATGATGATCCCACACACTGGCCAATAGCAGTCATGCTCAATAATGAGCAGTTTTGCTTTGAAAGGATTATTATTCGGCGCTAATTTCATTTTGGGTCCTCACACAAGCAAGTTACTTGATAGTGGAGCTCATACTGCAGTCTGTGGTCAGCTTTACTATACAGGATGCTTTTTTTACAACATACCACATAATTTATTCTGCCCATATAGGGCATATTCTTTACATGTTTTCTCAATTAAAGGAGGGATTTAAACTACACATAAAACGGGGTGAGGGGAGAATTCCTCCTTCGGATCAGAAGTTCCCTGACACATCTGTTTAAACGTCTATCTAGATATATCACTTATCCAGGTTTGATTGAGCCTCAATAAAATACACTGCATGCTAACCTGTTATTCAACATCTTCTAGATGGTTTTGTTCTAATATCAGTGTAAAGCAAGGGGCATGGTGTATGGTGTTACAACCCCTTAATCTAATCCATACCTGAACTGCACTTTTTAGCCATGTTGTTATCAGGAAGTATCGGTGACGTAACTATAACATCTCCTTGGAAAGGTGATGCTCTGCCAGAGATGCGCTCTGGAACATATCTCACTGGATTTATTTGAACTGATTTCCTCATTTGTTGGACCTGCTATCCTTACGGGGCCGTGCCGTATTTAATCCTGTTCTGCAGAAACAGTGACTCTTCTTATACGGAATTTAGCAGTTTATTGCAAAGAAACTGTAATTGGTGGCTAGAAGGGAAGAAAGAAACTGTAATTGGTGGCTAGAAGGGAAGCAAGGCACAACCGTATCATTAAAAACATCTTTATATTGGAGCAGCTACTGAATAAAATGGCTCCAGAAATTAGAGAGTGGGTGGTAGACAGAAATCCCACTAACCTAGAGAAATCAGCAGCATTTGCCGATGAATTCCTGGCAAACCGTCCCCAATGGAGGGGACCTAGCGGAGGTGAATGGGTAACTATTCGAAGGACCCCACCTGATCGAGATACACCACCGGCTACATAACGCCCCATGCCACCACGTACCCCAGCTGTGCACTTTAGTGTGCCCAGACATTGTAGTCCAGCAGTATCCGACCCTAGGAGGTGCTACACTTGCCACCAATTGGGACAGATACAAAGAAATTGCCCACGGGGAAGAAGACCGTTCTCTGGATTGAGACCAGCTGTGCCCCGTGTGTCAGTGTGCCAATGAACATCAAATGAGGGTTTGGAGGGGTACTACAATCCTGATGTGCCAGAGGCGGAGGAAGTAGTCTATCAGGTGGAGGTGGTAGCGGCATTCAGGAAGACTACCCCTGCAAATATGAAGGGACACCTGCAGTCTGTAAAAGGGAATGGCCAGGAACTGCAGGGACTCCGGGGCTGCTATTACTCTGATACGGTCCAGTTTAGTCCCACCTGATCAATGGCTAAACCAGAAAATCAAAATTTCAATGGTGGGAGGCCAGATTACAGTTATCGCTATGGCCAGGGTTCATTTGGATTGGGGCCAGGGATTGGGGGAGGTGAATGTGGGACTTTTGGATGGCTTACCTACCCACATTATTCTGGGGAATGATCTGTGTGGTGGATTGGCCAGTTACTTTGTAGGAGGTATCACACGGAGTCCATTACGGGCTTTGGAGACAGCTCTAGAGGACCCACCCATACCACCATCAGAAGTCCCTGCTGGATCAGCTGCCACACCACCTGAACCGCTGTCGGTAACGTTGTACCAGACTTACCGGACATTGACATGAATCTAGGGGTGGTAGATAGGACTGCATTTAGGGAAGCCCAACAGACTGACCCATCCTTAGATGGTCTCCGCAGTGCGGCAGAAATGACAGATTGGGGACCTCAGGAGGATAGGATCATGTGGAAAGAAGGGAAGTTGTACCGGGTGCCCGCCAAGGCTGACCCTCTAAAGCCAGGAGTGGCTAGGAAACATCTGATTGTTCCCCAGCAGTACCATCACCGGTTACCAGCACTAGCCTATGACATCCCTGTAGCTGGCGACGTAGGGGTTTGTAAAACCCATGCCCGGTTGCTACGACATTTCTTCTGGCCTGGAGTTAACCAGGAGGTCAAACACTATAGGTTCTCATGCGATATATGCCAATGCCTCGGGGAACCCCCATGTCGGGTCCCCCTACAGTCCATGCCTGTCATAGGTGAGCCATTTAGGAGGGTATCCATGGACATTGTGGAACCTTTTAAGAATCCTAGCCGAGCAGGGAAGAAGTACATCCTCACTGTAGTAGACTTCATGACAAGATACCCCGTGGCAGTGGCACTAGCATCCATAGATGCTGAACTTATTGCCCAGGCTCTCATAGATATCTTTAGCCATGTAGGATCCCCTTTAAGAAGCAGTCACCGACCAGGGGACGCAATTTCAAGGGGACTTGCTGCCGACAGTATGGGATAAATCCATCCCTTACGCACAACCCCCTACCATCTTTGCGAGAGATTTAATGGGACCCTTAAGCAGTTGCTGTGGGCATATGCTGAGTCGGAGGGGGGAGACTGGGAAAAGTCATTGCAGCAGCTATTATTTGCATACGTCGACGTGCCGCAGGATTCTACCGGGTTCTCTCCTTTTCAGTTATTATATGCTCGAAGGGTACGGGGACCTCTCGACCTAGTCCGGGAAAGCTGGGAAGTCTTCCAGGAACCTGAGGTTCCAGTCTTGCAATATGTGGTACAAATGAGGGATAGAGCTCTATACCGTAGTGGACAGACAGGGTCGGGTAAATTACGCTATTGCACTAGATCAAACCGGGAAGCGGGTGGGTACCTATCACATTAATAGGTTTAAAGAGTACGTCACCAGGGAAATAGGGGCCATGGTAATCTGCTGCCCACCTATGGATGACCCTGAGACTGACCCCATACCCAACATTCTCGCAGCAACCAAAAAGGACCTAAGGGTGGAGGCGGTTAACAGGAGCTCAGACTCAACAGATAAAGGGAGTATTCGAGGTAGAGCGGCCTCAGTTCACCAGCAGGCCTGGGCGCACACATGTAGTGGCCCATCATGCCAACATCGGGGAGGCTCGGCCTATTCGGCAACCCACGTATTGAGTGAGTCCCGAGGTGCTTGACATGATCAAAAAAAAGTTCATTGAAATGCTGGCACAGGGGTTTATTATACCATCCCCACAAATTGACTGGGCCCCTGATTGTGAGCAGGCCTTTTCCCAGCTTAAGGATATCATGTTCCTTGTTTCAGTCCCCAGTATTAGCAGCCCGACATCCGATGGCGGTTCATTGTGCAAACAGATGCCTCGGGCTGTGGAATAGGAGCTGTCAAGAGTCAAGTAGGGGAGGACGGTTGTGAACACCCAGTGGCCTATCTCTCCCGGAAACTTGTTGATCACGAGATGGCATATGCCACTACTCCCGGCCATAGTTTGGGCTCTCAAAAAGTTGCAGCTGTACTTATATGGGCGCAAGTTTTCGGTGGTCACAGATCATAATCCCCTTAGTTGGCTACAATGCACCGCATGGGACAATGGACGGTTGCTGAGATGGAGTTTGGCCTTACAATTGTATAACTTTTCCATCTCTCACAAAAAGGGTAAAGATCACGGAAACGTGGATGGCCTGTCTTGTCAGCAGGAACCAGACTCCAAGCCTCAACACGCCTCTGAAACTGTCCAGCAAGTCTCTCTCACCACGGGATACATGGACTAAAAAGTGGGGGGAGGAATGTAAAGCAACGGGCATGGTGTATGGTGTTACAACCCCTTAATATAATCCATGCCTGAACTGCACTTTTTAGCCATGTTGTTACAGGAAGTATCAGCTATGTAACTATAGCATCTCCTTGGAAAAATACTTCAGGGGTTAAATTCCACCTCCACAGGGACCCCTGAAAAGTGAATTTAGTTATCATTGTTATTTCTGTTTGCTCCCTATTGCCCACTAGTGAGCTCTACAGCCAGCCAGGAGCCTGATCCAGCAGGGGTCACCTGAGGGAAGACACCTGGGGAGATAGGGGAAGGGGCTGGATAGTGTAATCAGCCCACCAATCCAGACCTTTTGCAACTCCCCTGGACAGGCAGATCCCAAGGTGGGATTAGGAGGTGATAAAAGAGGCTACCCTGGGAGCTGGACATGTGTGACTAACTTTTGGCCAAGAGGTGATGCTCTGCCAGAGATGCACTTTGGAACATATCTCACTGTTTTTATTTGAACGGATTTCCTCATTTTTTGGACCTGCTATTGTAACAGCAGTGTATTGTACAGCTGTGCTGTATTTAATCCTGTTCTGCAGAATAAATCATCCTTCTATTTTTTTCCCCTAATACCGTGTCCGGGTGATTTGGGAACCATATATCTTCACAATCAGCTTTTAATGTATCCACACGGATTCCTGAGTTTTTCCTAAACCATCCCAGAGATCTCATTTTGTCAGCCAAACTCTTCCTCTCTGGGTTGTCTGCGTAACCGAAAATAAACACATTGCATCCTGGGACATGTGTGACCAGCTCCTCAGCAATACCCAAAAACAAAGTCGAGACTGTAACAGGCTAGCTAATTCACAATTCATTTTAGTCCACATTAAATTAGTTTATAATATCTATAAGCATATATACACTAATATAAAATAATACTACAGATATTTGGAAATGTGCGGTATCCTATGGGGGGGGGGGGGGCGCACAATGTGCCTTAGCATTCCTGAGATCAATGGTAGAAACACACCATAATTAAACTGTTTGCCCTGGCTAACAATGATTAATAGTACGTGTTTCTTAGAGAAACAGAACACTAAATGATTTGGAACTGTGTTGGCCAATTCAAATATTTGGATGCAACGGCTAGATCACAGTCATGAGGTTTATATTTAAGGACAAGTTATACATACATATATTGTAATATAGTCAGCTGTGAGGACCTCATGTACATTGGCTGTCTGTATATGGCATTTACCAAGCTATATTTTTATCCTTAAATAAAGAGAGAAAGAAAAAGAAATGATCATCTGGGGCACTCACTATGGACATATATATTTATATTATATTTAAATACTGCTTAGAATAACTTTATATATAATAACGTTGTATATTAAACTCAATGATCGGGTGCACCTTCCCTCAGACTGTATGCTTTATGCCATTTGAGCTAAATTAATATATATACTCTGGGGAAGAGTGGTGGACTACCTGGTGCGGTCTTCTTCTTTTCTCTACAAATAATATTTTTATCCTTACCTACCACCCTCAGCATTTTTCTATTAATATTGCCGTTTATTTATAATATCCCAATATAATATTTTCCTAATAACACAACAATGAGTATAGTATATAGATGAGTATAGTATAGTAAAATTGTAATATTTAAGTTTATAATATTTTTCTTACAACTTCAGTAATTAAATTAATGCTGTTTGGGAATACATCACAATTTCTAAAGAAGCCAATGATTGTCTGACCAGCTCTGGCTTTACTCCACAAATTTTAACTAGTCCTTTAGAGCTAGCAGGTACTACTAGAGCTGATTAATATACATAATCTTGTGTTATGTCTGAGATAATTCTCTATGAAATTGCTGCTAGGAAACACTTTCAAGAGCACATGCACGCCAAGCAGCTACTTGCAGAGATACAACAGTGACATCTAGTGGTTTCATGCTGCATAATTATTTACATTGATATTTCACAGAAACAAACATTAAAGTTTTAAACAAATAAATAGCCATATTATAGGTAACTGATGCAATATAATATGATAGTTGATATTGCTTATTGGGTATTTTATTGATCTGTAAAATAAAATAATTTTTAAATTAAGTTTATTGGACCATAATTTTACATTTTATTTATTGCTTATGAGATTTGTATTTTATTTGAGCTTACAAATTATAAAGAGAGCAGTTATGTATGTTGGTGTTTTACAATTATCAAATGTGCTCTAAAATGTTGATTAACACAAGTAATATATGACCCACAGACTTTAGACAGAATAAGGTTATGTACAATTCTCTAGTAGCTTGTGTAAAGTGTGAGAAACCACACAGGAAGCAGGATAACCAAGAACTTTAATAAGGACAGAAAGCTATTATGTATGGATATTTTACTTTATAGTGTAGATTACATCGCATTTGTAATACTGTTCCATAAATCTTTTCACACTAATGATGGAATACTAACAAAAAAATACTGTCAATGTTAATTGTTTGGCATGTATGCACTATTTTTTATAGAGACAACAGTTAAAACCAATACTTGTTAAAACATAGAAAAAGTCTTGTAGGTGCCTAACAGAGCATTAAGAGCGTCTCAAAGCTTTCCAGCAGCATAGTACTTAAGTGACTGTTCACATAGAATTCTATTGTATTTTACTGAGCACTTTCACTTCTGAATGGCACCACTGGAACGGTAACCTGTTTATTTTATCCAATGATTATCAATGAGGGATAATCCCAAAAATGGTAATAAAAGTTTTAGTGCATACAATCTTTAAAAATGGAAGTAACAGACTGCTTTCCCATGTTTCACATAGTTAATGGAAAGTAACTTCAAATTTCCTACTTCAATACAATAAAAGCCACCCAGAAAGAGTAAAGGACTGAATGCAGCCTTAAATCACTATTTACTAACCATAACAATAAATACACATACCAAAATATTGTGTTTACATTGTTAATTATAACATACCTCTGGCAATTTGACCACACTGCTCCAATGTTAAGCTTGATAAGGGATAGATGGGTATGAGGTCGACAGCACCAAGACAGGGGTGTATGCCGTCATTTAGAGATAGGCCAATACCCGCAAAGCCTTCCACACATGCAGACACAACAGACTTATCTACATAATGCCAGTACAACAATTAAAGCCCAAATGACTTTTTTTTACAAGACTCATTTTTTTAACTAATAACAAATATAGAAGTGCCATAAATGTGGCCCATGTTTACCACAGCTGACAATGTGTTTTGGTGAGAATTTACAATTTACAACAATGTCAATATTTACATCATATTCACACCAATTAATTCCTTTTTTTTGTGACCAAATACAGAATTTTTAATATTTTGTGGAATAGTTTTCAGATTTTTGCTTATCTCTACTACACAGCAATATTCTTCCTGTACTGTAAATACTTGTAAAATACCTGTTTTTTTTATTGAAGCTTGAGGGGCAGCTTTTATTGAAGCTTGTGCTTGGGCCTTTCCTAAAAGAAAAGAGCCTATGCCTTCCCATCCTCCAGAGGGAGCCATAAGGCCCTTTAGGGGCACAAGGGTCTTCATACCCACCATTGCCAAAGCTATGGGGGCTCCTTGACATCTCCAACCCTGGAGGCACAATGCCACTAGAGAGCAAAGTTCTTCAGGACCACCTCTGCCACAAAGTTCGGGTGATCCCCTTTCTCCCTGAGGTAGGATCGAAGCTTCCCCCGGGGAGCTGGTTCTTCAGCTCCTCCCAGAAGGAGGGAGCCTCCTATAACTTGGGGAGAGGATTGGCCTTAAAAGTCTCACCCAAAAAACGTGTATAAAGTGCAAATGTTCTAAGTGCTCATGTAAATGAATAAGAAATGTGCATGGCCCAATGACTGTTAGGGTTAAAAACGTTTCTTCAAAAGAGATGCAGGTAGGAATGACTTGCTAGTGCCTTACTCTGTACCAGGTGAGTATACCTGTTCCACCACCCATGCATTTTCATGTCACCCCAGGGGCACAGGCACCTCGTGCTACAAATACCACCAGCCTTCTAGCATTAGACTAAGGCAGCCTGCCCCATCAGAGAGTAGTGTCTCCCTACTACTAGGCAGATATTATGCTTGACCTTAGCCAAAAGACTGAGAAGCAATAAAATACTGTAAAATACCTGTAATTTTATATGCAGAATGTATATAGGACTAACACCTTTTGTACTAGAGAAACCTGAACATGCAACAAATATATACATATGTTGCATTTTGATGAGCCCAGGCAACTGTAAATAAGCATCCTCTGCCTCCCCCTTACCATCAAAATTGGGTGTCAGCTTATACTTCAGTGGGGAGACTTTTGAAGAAACAAGATGCTCTTGCTCACACCCTCCTTCCACCACCATTTTAACATGGCAAACTAAATTTGCCTATTATGTATTACAAAATCAGAGGTGCCCCGGAAAACAGCGGCAGTATGGAGCAACCCCTGGAGCTCCTGCTATGGGAATCAGCAGGTAAGTAAAATCTAGGTGGTGGGTGGTAATGCAGTTTAAGAAAGTGGTCCTAAGGGGATAGTAAGCAGGAATTTGAAGTGTCGTTTTTGAATTTTCCACTACAATCATTTGAATATTGGTCTGCAATCCTGCAAGTGGTCGCACATTAAGCTACATGCGTCAACATAGAAAGATCCACTTGCCTTCATCCAATTTTTTAGATTGAATGTGTTTCCCCAACAGCTGAATATATTTGGAAACTATATTTGCACTACATACTTGCAACTATAAATGGGTATACAGTATTTGCCTACATATTTAAAAAAATGTATATTAAGGCATTTAAGACTGAAAAAAACACTACTGAGTATGTAGTTTTTTTATGAGAAAATAACCCTAGTCCCTGCCAATATAGGGGTTAAATAAAAATGCTAATGTAAATGGAAAAAAAATATGTAAATTAATTTGTCCAAGTAAAGCGTTAAACATTTTATAGGCTTCTCATTTCCCCAGCAAATGAAGTAATTTAATTAACGGCTTTTTTTTAATTCCCTTTGGATGTGTCTTTCGCTTGCTCAGCAAAAATAATGTTCACAAATGATGTTCCAAGATCTTAAAGCAACAGCGAGTGTATTTATTAAATCATGGGATGTCATAAGACACTTTATGGGCTACTCATTATAACCTGTGACTTTATGTTCAGTGTTGCTCAGTTAACTAGGACTCTTATTCTCCAAATATCACTTGCCATTGTGTCATATGTGATACTGCTCATTTTCCTATATAAATATTTGAAGAAATAAATAAGGATTGTCTGAAATAATATAATTTACAGTTTTTGGCTAGCTATTATTTTTCAGTAGGATTTATCTGTGTATACCCTGCTGTGAATTAATTGAAACACAACAGCTCATACAGCTCTTAAATTAAATTATTAATCAATATTAATTAATAGTTTGTGACCAGGATGTGTGAGTTATGCCAGTTATCAGGTTAATCACACTTGAATAGAAACTGTTACATCAGTTCCTCCCCTTGACAGTGAGCAGAGACACAATGGGCTTGAGTCATTTACTCCTTTTTTTGCCTTACTTTCCTTGATGTATCAGGCCCAATATGCATAATCTTTTTTTTTTTTTTTTTTTTTTAAAAAGCACAACATGTGTATAAAAAATTGAAAGAAATCCAGCGCTATAGTGTAATCCAATAGTATCTCTAGAAACCAATTATATAAATGTATATATAATGCAAAATACTTATATTATTCTCGTTGACTTCAGATAGATTAAATCAAATCCCAAACTTCTTCATTATCCGGTATTAGTCCATTATAATACATGTAACAAAGGATATAAAACATACATAGTGTAATCTGGTTGAGGGTTGTATCAAACACCCTATAGATTATTAAGTCTGTGCTTCCACTAATGGTAGGCCTTTGGATGTGTCTGTACCAAAAAATTCTTTATAGGAGACAAAAACGGTGTCTTTCAAAAGTGCTTTATAACTTTCTCTTATTGCGAGAGCCTCTTAACATGCAGACCTGCACCGTATGGTCACACCAGTGTCCTCTTTTAGTGAGGTTCTGGAAGTAATATCTAATAGGCATATAGATGAAATTCACGTCCCAAGAATCGTGATAGTTTTATGCCAATCAGATGAACATCTTGATGTTAATGAACAGATGAAGAAGCAATCCCTGGATTCTTTGTACTATCAATCCTTTTGATAGGATTGACAGTAGAAAGAATCCAGGGATTGCTTCTTCATCTCTTCAAAAACATCAGCAAGTTCACCTGATGGCGCTGGAGTTCTTACTTCTATTTTTTATTCATATTATTAGTGTGTGTACACTAACCTGAAAGATATCTGGCTGCCTGTAGTTGTGGAGCACTTATAGTGAATACGTTCCATTTTACAACATGTGTCTGTTGAGTTGCACATATTTCTAGAAACATCCAAATCAAAAGCAGCAGTATTTCATGCATCGGCATACAAATGCATACAATAATGTGATGAACTGCTATATACATTATCATCAACTATTTATATAGTGCCAGTAATTCCGCAGAGCTGTACAGAGAACTCACTCACATCAGTCCCTGCCCCATTGGAGCTTAGTCTAATTTCTCTAGCACACACACACACACACACACAGGACAATTTCATAGCAGCCAATTAACTTACTAGTATGTTTTTGGAGTGTGGAAGGGAACCCACGCAAACACGGGGAGAACATACAAATGCCACACAGATAAGGCCATAGTCGGGAATCAAACATGAGAGAAGAGGGTCTTGATGGTGTTATTAATAAATGGCAGACAGGTATTTTCCATTCAGAAATGTGGTGAAATAAATAAGCACCCACATCCATCGTTTACAGCTTTATAAATCCAATGGCAATGATCTTTCCGAATCAAATGACAAATAAGTTGGAGGGTTCCATACGCAAGCAGCCAATCAGAAGCTGCTAAAGAGTGCTTCTGGCGTCATCGTCATCATTCAAACCAGACATCCACTATCTGAAAAAGATATGCCTCCCAAAAAGAGGGATGGATCCAAGTCTCATTAGGGTGCATCTCCAGGGACCATGCTACACTTATATGTATGTACATGCTCTTACTGGACTCAACTAATGCTGGCCCACCCCCATTACAGGAGTAAAGAGTCATATTTCTAATATGATATGTGCACAAATCTAGCTATGGGAGCATTTTGGTACACATGCACAGAACGTAATCAGGTATATTTATGTCAAAAAAATCTGACATATGTCCAACTGTAAAGGAGGGCTATAGGATTTATAGGGCATGTAGTGAATGGTCTACTCACCTCCTGTAGTCATTTCTATTATTATAAATATCTAAACAATTCTGACATCATTATACTAACAAAAAAAGCAGAAATAAAACATTATCTACAGCTCCTAACTGTCCCGATTTTTGGTAGGACATCCCAATTAGTGGGCTGCAAAGGGGGCGGGGCCTAACCATAAGAGGGTGGGGTTTTATCCAATGTGTACATTTGTTTGGGCGGAACAGGGGTGTTTCTTATTTTGTCCCAATTTCGTGATTCCAAATATTGGGAGGTATTAATCTACATAACAATCTACATAACTCTCAATAACATTTTACCAAGAACATAATGCTCTCCCGATTTACCAACTTACTTTGTATTTCAATTATCTTGGCAGAATGACTGATATAGAAAACAAACAAAAACAGTTGATTATGATGTTGATTACTTAATTCAGACCAATTTAGGCTGGCACACCCTACAGGAAAAATTCTAACGATACGATAATTTTAGCGATTTTACCACGACAGGTGGTGGAAAAAAGTCCCCTTCAGCATGCTGATTCATGTGTAAATGCTATACACAAAAAAGGCACAGGTGGGACCCTCACATTGCTTAGTACATGTATCCCCCCCCCATCAATTTTCCTCTTACCTCCTGTCAAGAACTCCCACTCGTGGATTGATGATCAAAGAGTTCTCCTGTCAGTCATTGTGCAGAGGATGAGCACCGACACCCCTCTCTCCTCTCCCCTCCCCTACCCCGGCTGCTCCCCATGTGTCCCTGGTACTGCTGCTGCTGGTCCAGGCAGGGACACATCCCATCCCTGCCGTGATGACTCAATCTCAGGTCCTCTGGCTGCTTGGAGGGTGCAAGGTCCTCAGCTGCTCTGCTTCCAATGTGCAGCCTGGATCATTGCTTATATACATTCATTAATGTAATTTACTGTTGATATCAGAGACAAGTAGAGGATATGTTTATTGTGATGAACTTTTTGTGAAATAAGGATTCTAACACTGATTAGGCAGGGTCATAGACACGAATGAGCTCAAGACAGTATTCTATACTGCCACATGAACAATTTAAGCAAGAAAAAGGTCAGTGACATAAAATGATCGGAGAGACACCCTTGGTGGGACTACACACTGCAGAATTGGAACAGCATCGTTCCATTGTTGAACAAAATTTTTAGTTCTGTTTAAAAACATTGTTCAACAATATAATGGGCTTTGGAAGGTACACACTATTGTCATATCAGGCCAGCTGCTCGTTTATCATCTGATTGGCCAGATAATCGTCTGAAAACACTGTAGTGTGTCCCCATCCTTAGTATATATGGCAATTAAGTGAAAGCAAGACAATGCAAGGTGTGTCATATTGGGAGACAAGCATCCACAAAATTGAAGTTGATCTGTCACCATACTGACATTTTTACTTATTTGTTTATCATATATTTTTTCCCATTCACTAAGGAAAGAGCCTGCATTTTAGTGCACCCAGTACAGTAAACAGTTAATTTGGGAAGCTATATCTCTCCAGTGCCAGCACTACCGGTGCTCCTGACTGGTCCAGAAAACTGACATATAGATGGGGTGCTGGAGAGACAGCTGTCCCATGAAGCTTAATTGGTGGGCTACAATGCTAAACCTCTTCTGGGTAACATGCAGGGGCAGGTAGGTTTTCATTTTTACAGAATAGTTCTGTAATTTCTTTAAGCCCATAGCATATTATAAAAAATAAAATCCACATTGTGGCAACAAATGCACTTTACAACCAGGGAAGCACAAATCTGGGCCTCCTGGGATAGTCACATTTCAGAACAACCTCAGAATCACACACTGCAATTTTTATGAGGACTAGACCTTATTGGCCACAAATTGCAGATAGTGTGGATACAAATTGTGATCCTGGTTTACATCTGATCTGGATCATTCAGATACTAAGACTGGTGGAATACACAGTTGGTCGATGACCTCTATCTTCTCCTTGCCTAACAGATTATAAACTTGCGAGCATGGCCCTCTTACCTCTCTGTATGTATGTATTACCCAGTATTGTTCCCAATTGTACAGAATTACGGAATCTGCTGTTGTTATAAAAATAAATGTTAATGATGATGATGATGATGATGGGATCACCGCCTGACTGCACTAGCTGAGTCCACCGAGTAACTAAACAGTATATCTAGCTGCTCAAGTTGCTGGATCTCCACGTGTATGGACCTCATTGAATTACTTTTGATTTCATGAATGTGATCAATTGGAGATAACAAAGTGTCTTGCTCTCAAGTCCTGCATCTATACACTACCAGTCAAGCCAAGAGAGTTCCATAGCACACAGGTGCCCAAATTTGTTTCACAATGGTTTTCAAATTGGCCTTAAAGTTTAAAAATTTGCAATACACTGTTTAGTATTTTTTTTAAGAGGTTTACATTTGAACACAGTAATTTTTGTTGTTCACATTAAAAAAAAACAAAAAAACACTTCAGTGCTATAAAAAGTAGCTGTGAAATCAAACACATTATATATGTATGACATAGCATTTTAATCATGAACAAAACATATATTTCACACTTACCTATTTGCTCAACTGTAGAGACAACTGTGATAACTGACCTGTGGTAGTCATAATTGGAAAACATGTTCAGCACAGATGTATCTGGATGTTTTTTACCTGTCATAGGAAAATAAATTACTTTCCTCCTGTTTCAGATTTCAAATAATGACACTTAATCTTGTGTGCGATCATTAGCTAGTAAATTACAGTATTCAAATCTGGAGAGCATATTTCCAGAGCATCGGCAACTGGAAGTCAGGGCCTGACAGATGTGAAGAAATGACACCTAAACCATACCTAGAGACCTGATGCCACAAATGCACGCACAAAAATGGTTTAATATGGTCTATAAAAGGTAGGAGTAAGTGGCAGTTAAGAAGAGAATGAGAGTGGGAAAAGCACCCTTGAGAACTAAACATTTCAGGCAATAGATAAATGAAGTAATAATAGTAATTATTATTACAATGGCATCAGATTAACATGCCAATCCTAATCCATAAACCGTTTATTCTTTATGTTCATTTGTTATTCCCACAAAGTTATACTAATACGAATCTAGGCGATATTAGAAAATAGTTCTAAGAAATTATGATGTACCCTATAGTACTGTCCAAACTATTCATTTACGTCTCATTGGAAAGCGATTCTGCTGGCCCTGGAAATTGGCTACTCTTGTACCAGTTCTCTCTCACTCTCTATCTTGTTACAAAGTATACGACACATAGTGATATACAAAATGAATAGCTCAGAATATACCGAGCTAGGCACCAAACCCAAAATAGAAACAATATGGAAGGAAAGAGCAACACAATGATTTCTTTAATTTGATTTTGACCCATTAGAGAGACTTCCTTTCCTATTTGGGAGGAATGCTTCCTTAGTATGGAGGCTTGTGCTTTGTTTGGGTTATTTTAAGGCAAAAACATATATTCTATTCTCATGATCCATCTGTCGGTCCATATGTATTAAAGAGACCATTACTACTTGCAGCATGACTGTATTGTGCTTGAAAGTGTTCCACAGTTAAATGTATAATAGCATCACAACTAAAATTCTGATAACCTTAATTTGAAGGTTAGTGCACATGGGTGGCTTTAATCCATTTGTCTTGTACTTCAATATAATTTATTAAACTAAAGAGAGACAGGAGGGAGATTTCAGTGCTCCTGATGGCAAAAAAAACACCACCATGCACATAGGTTTCTTCACATAACGCAGGCCTAACGTAAACATGAATGAAAGGACAATGCCTTTTCTTTCACTTCCATGTCCATCCTGCGCTATGTGAAGAAGTTTATATGAATAGCTTATTTTTTCCATTGATCCATAGTGTGGCAGAGTCTCTCTCTTGTCTAACAGAAGAAAAACATGATTCAACATAGGTAGATAAAGACTAACCATGTTCACATACCTTAAAGGATAATGCAGATATTTATTGGAGCGGATAGAAAATGCAGTTGGTTAATGACCATTATATCATAGTGTGTGTGGTCATTATCCACCTGCAGCACTTGTGCCCCACAAACAAGATATAAATATGGCAGCTCAAGTTAGGGGATCCGATCTGTGTGCGTATGGACACATTTTGATTAATCTTGATCCCATGCCTGTGATCCACTTGAGAGATCAAGAAAAGCAATAATGAATAACTCTTAAACCCTAACTCACTCAATTACTCTCTAATTCTTTTATTGCTAGTTCCATCAATTCCATGAATAATTTTGCCCACTTTGACAATACAGTCCAACTTATAAAATCTCTTGTTAGATATTTTTTACTTACAATTTTGGTCACTTATTTCTTTGGAACAATGAGGATATAAATTAATAACTAAATGTTGCAAGACTACAGTGCATGATGTGCTCAAAGCAATCGAAAGAGAAAAAAAACACATTTTCTGACATTTTCTTAAGGCTTACCCAGAAAAAAAGAAAAAGATTGAACAGAATAAGTGTAGGCAGGACTTGCTATCAGCATGAGCCTGTGCAGAAGTAAATTGTTTTATCCGAGTAATGGAGTATAATAGCTGTAATTTCACTTGAACAGAGGCCACTAATAAGACTGATAAGCATTCATCTGAGGCCCAGGGTATCCCACCAGCACACGGCTGACAGACTGCTGGGTGCAATCACTTAAACAAGGAAATACAGCGTTGGCCTCCACCGATTTGCTAGGCATTGAGGTGTTTAGTAAACTGGAATGGGTAATGAATACTATGGTGTGTTGTTGAGTACCAGAGATCATTTCTGCTGCCAACCAGACATACTCTACAAGTGGATAGTTGTTGAATTCCTTGGAAAGACTGCTGCAGAGCTGCCTGGGTAGTCCAAACTGAACATACCCACATATATTGAAATCCAAAGAAGAAATATAAATACACAAGAAAAAAAATACATGGACTGGAGGCTCACTGCTACACATAATCATATCCTAAATGAACTGTTACTGTATACATCATAAAACAACCAGTAGAAATATGAAAACAGGAGAGGAGACTGGCCATTAATATCAAACTTGACAAGTGCAAAAAAACAGACAGTTATTACTGTAAGAGGTCAATTTAAACTCTAATAAACAGACCACAATAATATTCCCAGGTATG